>NC_081405.1:198853818-199187880 GCF_030272615.1 Cryptomeria japonica | reverse complement strand
GTTTTGATATCCTACATATGCTATTGTTTGTAAGGTTAATACTATACTATGTTACCAAGCAAGGAACCTAGTTGGTAAACCCTAAGGAACCTAGCTGGTAAACCCTAAGGTTATCGCTATTGGTTAATGAAGGCAAAATGTCTACCGAGTGAAGTTTAGTATTTACCAAGTTGCAACCAAGTAATAATAGAATGCATTGGATGAATACATGCATTATTTAATGAAGGAAGCTTATGAGCTAGATATGATTAAATGATTGATACAACGTGTATGAAGTTTGTTAAGGATCTATGGCAATGGAAGATTGGTAGGAAGATCTACAACTTAGATTGAACTGCAATACCCTAGCACAAGTTCCAAGAAACATATGCAAGTTCCAAGGCTAGGTAAAACATTTTCAGATCGAAGGATACATTGAACCTAGTCAAGATTGAAGATCTAATGGCTATGATTGATCATGGGAAATGTGATCAAAGAGATTAAGCGGTTAGCAAATTGAATATAAATAAGGAACTGTTGATAAACAATGAATGTGGGCAAGTGTTAGCACAGGGATGCTACATAGTGATTACCGAGCTTAGAAGCTTGAAGACCTATTTGAATAATAGAGTAAGGAGCCCAGTAGAGGGACAAGATAAGTCCTATGACTAGATTGTATTGAGCAAATAAGAATCTGCTTTAGCATTTTAGATGCAAAGTTGTAGACATACTCATTACTGTTGTTTATTTGTAAGTGTCAAAAAATCTCTTAACCGAGTGGACTTAACAGTCTTATTTGTAAATCCTCTAGCAAGGTGACATTCTGATTGAGTGTTTGAAACCCTTTAACAAGGTCACCTCTAACAAGGTGAAGATCCTAACAGATCTGAGGGAAATCCCTTAACCGGGTCACATCTAGCAATGTGTTTGTAATCTTTAACAAGATTTGCTTTTAACCAAGCATACTCTAGAAGAGTATATTTCTTAGTGGGTCTGAAATCCCATAATGGTTTTTCCCTATTTGGGTTTCCACATTAAATCTAGTTTTATATGTTTTGTGGTGCTATCTGTTTATGAGTTTGCATGTTTTATAGTTTTTCTGATAAGGTTACCGAGGTTGAATCTGTTGAATATATTGAAGATTAAGTTTGTATGATTCACCCCCATCCTCTCATCTTATTAAGAATTGGTATCAGAGCTATTGGACTCTGGAAGTAAAGTTTAAAGGCATTTGAGGAAAAGATCCAAAGATGTATAAGAGGGATGCACCGAAGCTGAACAAGTCACGTTTCTCTACATGGCAGAAAAGGATGAAACTGCACCTATCAGGAATTGGAGAATATGTTGTATATTATCTGGAGAATGATTTCATTACACCTAGCACCTATCCATTGACAATGGAAGAGATGAAGGCAAAGCAAGAACATATTCAAGCAATGATTGAAATAACATCTGCATTGACCGACTCAGAGTTTAATGATCTAGAAGGCTGCAATGATGCCAAGGCAATGTGGGACAAGCTCATATTTGTGTATGGTGGTGATGAACAAGTTCAAAGAGAAAAAGTGGATAGTCTAAGAGGACAAATTGAATCTATGAGAATGAATGAAGGTGAGAACATAACCCAGTACAATACAAGGTTAAAGGAGATTGTCAATCAACTCAAAGGAGCAGGAGGAACCATTGAAGAGAAGGATGTCACAAGTAAGTTATTAAGAACCATTTGTAGGATTTGAGAAATACAAATCCACAAAACCCAAAGAAACCTGTCACAGAGAAAGAGAGAGAACAAAATAAGGGTTTTGGCTCTGACAAAGTGAAAAGATTTATTATCAGAGAAAAAATGAATCAAGAAGAAGCAATAATACAAGAGATCAATCCTTATAAAGGAGATCAACACCGAAAGGAAAACCTAACCCTAAGGTGAGTGCATTTAATAATTAAATATTAATTATTAAATGACTAATATATGTATAAAGTGAAATCTTAAGAGGAGAGTAAAGTTAATTAATTACTTTACTCTAACACCCCCCCTTAAGATGAGCTACAATGCTGCTACAAACAATGCAGAAGAAAGCAAAGGAACTACAATGCAATAGAGGGTCCTGGCAACAAGGCCTGATCAGGTACTCGAATACAAGAAAATCTCTATAAAGCGGAGTAAAGGAGAAAACCCAGTGGGAAAAAACTCCTCTCCAAAAAGAGATAAAGAATCATGCTAAAAAGAAAACATGAAGGAAGGAAGGCCTCACTGAGACCCCCCAAGGACAACTTCCTTCACCCCAAGCATGGAGCACAACTGAAGATAGTGCGGAGATGCCAAAGGTTTAGTGAAGATGTCTGCAACCTGCTCCTTTGTAGGAATGTACTCCAAGATGAGAGAACCATCCTAAATCAACTGCCTAATGAAGTGCATGTGGATTTCAATGTGCTTTGTCCGTTGATGCTCCACTGGGTTGCGAGAAATGTGAATGACACTCTGATTGTCACACTAAAGAATAGTGGGACAATCTGGAGGAAACCCAAACTCTGTCATCAACTGCCGAAGCCATAAAACCTCCTAACTAGCTAACACTGTTGCATGGTACTCAGCCTCTGTAGATGATAATGCAATAGCAGACTGCTTCTTGCAAGACCATGTGATAGGACCAGAACCAAGGCCAAAAACAAAGCCAGAAGTAGACTTCCGATCATTGACATCACTAGCCCAATCGGAGTCAGTGAAGCCAATGATGTGAGGGGATCCTGAAGTGTAGTGAATGCCATAATGAGTGGTGCCCCAGATGTACCTCAAAATACATTTGGCTGCTTGCCAATGGCTCTCATGAGGATCATGGGAGAATCGAGAGACAAGGCCAACTGCAAAGGAAAGATCAGGACGAGAATGTGTCAGGTACAACAAACTGCCAACCAACTGCCTGTATAAAGTGGGGTCTCCTGAAGGAGTAGAGCAAGTGGAAGACAAAACAACACCTGACTGAAATGGAGTGGGGGCAGACTTGCAATCAAGCATGTCAAATCGCTAAAGCATATCAAGAGCATACTTCTCCTGAAATATGGAAATCCCATCCGAAGACTGAATAACCTGTAGACCCAGAAAGAAGTACAAGAGACCAAGATCTGTCATCTCAAATTGCTCCATCAAAGCTCTCTGAACACGCTGAATCATGGAGGATGAGCTACCTGTAAGGATGAGATCATCTACATATAGCACAAGAATCAAAAGATCACCCTCCTGACGCTTAAATATATACTGTGTGATCGGAATGACAATGTGTGAAGTGAGAGGAAAGCAAGAAAGAGTCCATCTTCTCATACCAAGCCCGAGGGGCTTGTTTGAGACCATACAATGAACGTCAAAGTCTGCAAACCAAACAAGTGTCCTGCATAAATCCCTGAGGCTGCTCCATATAGATCTCCTCATGTAGGTCTCCATGCAAGAAGGCACTCTTCACATCCATCTGAAACACTATCCATCCCTGTGAAGCTACAAGTGAAAGTACCAGACGTATAGAATTCATCTTGGCGATAGGAGCAAAGGTCTCAGAGTAGTCAATACCCTCTACCTGAGAAAACCCTTCGCAACAAGATGTGCCTTATACTTATCAATAGAACCATCTGCAACATACTTGGTACGATACATCCACCTGCACCGAACCAACTTTCTTCCCTTAGGAAGAGGACAAAGATCCCAAGTATGATTCTTCATCAAAGAAGAATACTCCTCATCCATGGCCCTATCCCACTCAAGGTGTCCTGTCGCCTCTGAAAACTTTTGAGGATCATCTGAAATGGCATGACTCAAAAGACTAGAACTAGATGTCTGAGTACGAGTGTGATGAGTATCTGAAGGATCACCTGCCAAAGAACCAGCTGCATCAATAGTGACACGGGCCCACCTCGGCAAAGATGGAGCAAATGGTGGTGGTGGAGATGGTGGATCATCATCTACATCATCCTCAAGAGATAAGTAATCCTCAAGAGATGAAGAGGAAGGAGTAGGAAATGAGGGAGAAGTTGGTGATGGAGAGTCCATTTGAGGATAGCGCTCATCAAATTGGACATCCTGCCAAAACAGGCTCTCTCTGGAATCAGGATGAAACAACCTGTATGCCTTAACATCCTCACAGTAGCCAACAAATATGAGTGGTCAGCTCTTCCTCTCCATGGCTTTTCGCTGAGCATCAGGAATAAATGCCCAAGCCTCACAACCAAAAACTCAGAATGTAGAAACATCAGGCTTGACATGGGTCCAAGCCTCCTCAGGAGTCATATGTCACAATGCCTTATGAGGCATCCGATTCTGAATATAATTGGCATAATTGACTGCCTCAGCCCAAAATGAAGAACTCATAGCTCGAGACTGTATCATACAATTTGCCATCTCCTGTAAGGTTCTGTTCTTTCTCTCAGCAACACCATTCTCTTGAGGGGTGTAAGGAACTGTAAACTAATGCTGTAAACCATGCTCAGTGCAAAAATCTTTGAAAGCCTGATTAACATACTCCCCCCCATTATCTGTGTGTATCCTCCTGATAGAAAGTCTAGATTGCTTCTCCACAAATGTCTTAAAAATCTTGAATGAGTCAAAGACATCAGACTTGTACTTAAGAAAGTACACCCATGTACGTCTGGAGAAGTCATCAATAAAAGTGAGCACATAATGGACCCCTGAAAAGGAAGGAGTCGGAAAGGACATAAGATCACTGTGTACCAACTCTAGGGCTGCCCTAGCACGAGAGGCTCGACCCTTAGGAAAAGGATCTCGATGATGTTTGTCAAGGACACAACCATGACATACACCATCAGTACAAGAAATTTGTGGAAGCCCAATCACAAGTACTTGTGTACTCATCTGCTGTAGATATATGTAATTGACATGGCCAAAACGCTCATGCCAAAGCCTGCTCACTGAATCTGCATGTGCTATAAGAGAGGAACCAACAATGTCTGAACTCTCAAAGCCATCAAAACTATATAAGTGAGATGCAGAATCCACACTCCCAGTAGCCACAACCAAGTTAGGATCATGAAGATCTTGAATAACCACATCATGAGGTGAGAACTCAACTGTCTTACCAGAGCCAGAGTGGCAAATCTGATAAATGGATAGAAGGTTTGTCGAAATGTCAGGAACCAAAAGCACATCCTATAGACAACCACCATCCAATGAAACAGTTGGAACCCTGAACGGAAAGTTGTGTTGAGTCACCAACTGCAATATGTCTAGTGCCGGTAGGGGCAAGAGCGGTGACCAAATCCTCTGTGTCTGTCATATGGTGAGAGGCACCAGAATCTAGAATCCAAGTGGATGCTAAGGACAATGCTCATGCAAAAAGAGCATGACCTTTCCCTGTGGGCTGTGAAGGAGGCTGAGGTGCACTGATATTATGCTGCTGCATGGCTTCCTCCAAAGCCTCTAAACGTTTACAACACCTGGAAATGGGATGTCCTTCCTTGCCACAAAAACTACGAGGATCACCAGATTTCCTCTTAGTCTTGGAGGAAGACTCACCAGACTTTGAAGATTTGCCCTGTTTAGAATTGGACTGTGGTTTTGAATCAAACTTAGGTGGTGGCTTGGAGGGATTCTCACTAGCCTCTGAATCTTTCTTAGGCTTTGGTTTCTACTTCTATTTTCCTTTGGAGGACTGGGCTACCAATGCTTGGTTCTGTGAACCTAAAAGTGAATCCAACTGCTTAAGCTTAGCTTGCTCATGAGTCAGACGATCACAAAAGACCTCAAAATAAGGCATGACATGTCGAGCACCCAAGGCATCCATGGTGGAATAGAAGGTCGAAGAGAAGATCTGAAATGGACACTGAAGCTTGGAGAGGATCAGGAAAATGCACTCTGTATCAGTCTTAGTCTTACCACAACCCTACAAGATAGATCTTTGCTATTTGAACTTCATCAGAAAGTCCTCAATAGAGGGAAACGAATCAGGTACCAAGGAAGTTAACTCTGCCTCAAGCTGCAAAGCTCTGAACTCGTTGACAGTACCAAAAAGTCCATCAAACTTGGTCCAAATGGCTCGAGGAGTGAGACAACCCTCAAGATGAAATTGGAGACTGTCAAAAATGTGTAAAGCCATCAATCCCATAGCCTGATCCATATTGTTCCTGTGCTACATAACCTCAAAGGCACATGTCAACTGGGCTGAACCTCATCCAAACAAAACCATAACCCTTGAGACTGGAGAAGAGTCATCATGCGACCCTTCCAAGTGTGGTAATTATGCGGTGTGAGAGATTCAATAGGTCTGTTGGCCATCCTGTGAATTGTGCCTCAACTGCTCTGAATTTTTTTAATTATTATTAAGTGGTCTTTCAGAACTAGACAGAAGATGCAGAAGGGGTTTGGTTGTTTTGTTTTGGTGTTTGTAGATTCTAATTTTTTGATGTAAATAATAGAAAGCAAGAAAAAAAACACCCCCCCACAATGCAAAAAACTAATCCCCAGTACGAACTGAAAGCCAGAAAATGATAGAAAGTAATAACAGGTTGAGACAAAATTATGAGCACCTAAAGAATTTACTAATGAAACATACTACAGATCTAGAAAGAGCATAGAACCACCTTTCTGACGCCTATTCACTTTCGAAAAATGGAGCAAAAACGAGCAAGTTATGCCCCTCGGAGTGCAAAAAGGCTCATCAAACTTTGACTGCGAAAAAATGCAATCAAACTAGAAAAATCTGAAAAAATTCCTACACCATTAGAATGGACTCAGATTCATCTTTCCAACGCCTATTTTTTTTCGAAAAACGGAGATCGGATGCTCGATTTATGCCCGATTTTGTAAAACAGCTCCAAAAGGTCCAGTTTGGCCCTTCTAGTCCTCAGGGGCTTAAAAAAAAGAGGCCCCTGGTCCGTTGGGTGACCAGGAGCTAGCGCAAGAACTGGTGGCATGGGGGTGGCACCACTGGTGCTGGTGGAGGGCAGGAGGCACGCGGGCGGCGCAGGGAGCGGCGGGTCCGCTGGGCGGCGCGACGGTGGCTGCCTGGCCGCGGCCGGTTGTTACCGCCGGCGGCGGTGCGGAGTTTGAAACAGGCAGCGCCCTTTTTTTGCAAAAAACCATTGTTTTTTAAAGGTTTTTTTTTTAAAATTATTTTTCTCACCTCGAACTACGTGCCCTGGGGTCGTACGGCCTTGGGGCAATTTTTTTTTGCCTTCTAGAGCAACTGTGTCCGAATCAGATGTATTTTAAATGAAAATAGGGGTTTTTGGGCACTGCGAGCTCAACGGTGAAGTCCGTTTGGGCTCAAAGTGCACCAAAAAAAAAGTACCCCCTATTCCAAAATAAAAAACAAAAGACAAACACAAATCTGATACAACCAAAACCTAGATCTCAAAATCTTTCAAAAGTCTGAACAAGCTACAACAGATCTGGCTCTGATACCATGTAGGATTTGAGAAATACAAATCCACAGAACCCAAAGAAACCTGCATGCAAGAAACCTGTCACAGAGAAAGAGAGAGAACAAAACAAGGGTTTTGACTCTGACAAAGTGAAAAGATTTATTATCAGAGAAAAAATGAATCAAGAAGAAGCAATAATACAAGAGATCAATCCTTATAAAGGAGATCAACACCGAAAGGAAAACCTAACCCTAAGGTGAGTGCATTTAATAATTAAATATTAATTATTAAATGACTAATATATGCATAAAGTGAAATCTTAAGAGGAGAGTAAAGTTAATTAATTACTTTACTCTAACACCCTTCTACCTGTTTATGCAATCCGAGTCTCTGCAACCAATGAATTGAGGTCTATACCCAATATTCCAGTTTCTTTGGATGCTACTATTGGTAAGCTACATGCATTTGAGTTAAGTAACTTTGATAACAGTGGGTCTTCAGTAAATAAAGTTGAGTCTACATTTAGTTCTTTTCATCTTGATGAATCTGATGATTACAATGATAGAAAGTATAAGTATTCTGAAGGGAATCACAGTGGAGCAAGTGAAAGATTTTGCAAAAACATGGAGGAGGTACACAAACTTTATGAAGAAATCAGAAAGCAAGAAGAGTTTGAAGCACTATTAGCTAGAAGGCTATCGGGAGGAAAAGGTAAGTACAAAGGAAAGTTGCCTTTGAAATGTTTTAACTATGATGGAATAGGACATATGGCTTCTAACTGTCTTGACAAAGAATCTAGTGAAAAGAGAAATTACCGAGATGACAGACAGAAAGATAATTATTACAGAGGACACTGAGACTTCAGAAGGATAAAAAAGGCATTCCTAATAGCTGATGAGGAATCTAATGATGATAAATCAGATGAAACTGATACAGAGAAAGTTGTTTAAGTGGCTATCAAAGATGGATCAGATGAAGAAAGGTATGAAGAAAAAGCTTTAATATCTCACATAAATACTAATGATTCTTGGATCATAGATAGTGGATGCTCACATCACATGATAGGTGATAAACACAAGTTTGTTATATTAGAAGATTATGATGGAGGTTATGTAAGATTTGGTAATGATGCACCATGTCCAATAAGAGGTAAAGGATCTATAACACTTCTTGACAATGCTAAATGTATTGATGT
Source organism: Cryptomeria japonica (assembly GCF_030272615.1). Classification (NCBI taxonomy): domain Eukaryota; kingdom Viridiplantae; phylum Streptophyta; class Pinopsida; order Cupressales; family Cupressaceae; genus Cryptomeria; species Cryptomeria japonica. The sequence goes on along the minus strand of NC_081405.1, from coordinate 199,179,344 downwards.
TTATTGGGTTGAAGGTTTGAAATACAATTTGTTGAGTGTAGCATAGCTAAACAATATAGGATACCAAATAGAGTTTCAGAAAGGAATTGTCAAAGTTCATGACAAGCATGGAAAGTTAGCAGCTACCAGGACACAAAAAAAAGGTAACACATTTCACCTTGACTCAACTCGGAATAAGTGTCTATATGCAAAGATAGATGATACCTGGTTATGGCATAAAAGGTTTTGTCATGTAAATTTTGATAATCTGATCAAAATAAGCAAGAAGCACTGAGTAAGAGGTCTACTGAGTCTTGAGAAACCTAAGAATGCTATGTGCTGAGGATGCCAGATGGGTAAGATGACAAGATCAAGCTTTACAAGTAAGTCCTACACTTCTAAGGGAATTTTAGATCTTGTGCATACTGATATTTGTGGTCCTATGAAAGTTCAGAGTTATTATAGTGATAAGTATTTCATATTATTTGTGGATGATTACTCAAGGATGATGTCAATAATGTTTTTAAAAGAAAAATCAGAAGCTTTTCAAATATTTAAATGGTACAAGGCAAGAGTTGAAAATGAAACAGGAAAACAACTGAAATGTCTTAGATTTGATAGAGGAGGAGAGTTCACTTCTGATGAGTTCAAATTATTCTGCAATAATCATGGTAGTAAAAGACAAGTCTCTACACTGAGAACTCCACAACAAAATGGAATTGCTGAGAGAAGAAACAGGTCTATTGTGGATTGTGCCAGAACCTTGATGATTGAAAAGAAAGTACCACAAAATTTTTGGAGAGAAGCAATAAGCACTACTGTTTACACCCTGAACCAAGTACAACTGAAGAAAGAAACTTTGAAGACACCATATGAAATCTGGTATGACAAGAAACCTAATGTAAGTTACTTTAAAATCTTTGGAAGTAGATGCTATGTTCACAAAGATGACAAAAATGATAAGTTTGATCAAAAAAGTGAAGGAACATTTCTTGGTTATTCTTCTAGAAGCAAAGCATATAAATGTCTGATCAAATCATCTAACAAAATAGTAGAAATTGCAAATGTGAAAATTGATGAATTTGCAGAAAGAAATGATGAAGGAAATTCCAAAGAACTAGAAGATTATGAAGGATTTGTATATGTTCAATCGAGAAGTCCTACCGAGAAAACTGCTGAAGGAAATGAAGAGAATATCCAGTTACCGAGTGATGAAGAAGATCATACAGAATCTACCAAGCCTATATTAGCCAAGTATGTTAGAAGGAATCATACATCAAGTCAGATTATAGGAGATAAGAATGATCCAGTGATGACAAGGAACAAACTAAGATAGAACACATGTCTAATATCTGAATTTGAACCAAGGATAGTGAAAGAGGCATTTAACAGTGAAGATTGGATAAATGCTATGGCAAAAGAGATTGATCAAATCAAGAAGAATGACACATGGACACTGGTCCCAAGACCAAAGGACAAAAATGTAATTGGTACAAAGTGGATTTTCAGAAACAAGCTGAATGAAAAAGGTGAGGTCATTCGAAATAAAGCAAGAGTAGTTTGCAAAGGTTATGCTCAAGAAGAAGGAATTGATTATGGTGAGACTTTTCCACCTATGGCAAGACTTGAAGGAGTAAGAACATTGTTGGCATATGCTGCTTACAAGAATTCCAAAGTATATCAAATGGATGTCAAATCTGCTTACAAGAAGTTTTTATTGAACAACCTGAAGGATTTGTTGAAGGAGAAAATAAAGATCAGGTATGTAAACTGAACAAAGCCTTATATGGTCTAAAGCAAGCACCTAGAGCATGGTATGAGAGATTGCATTCTTATTTAATCAAGATTGGTTTTATAAGAACTAGTGAAAATAGTAATATGTACATGAAGAATGATGAAGACAATGGAATACTAATCTCAGCCATATTTGTTGATGATATTATCTTTTGTGGAAATGACTCTTTATGCAAGAACTTTGGAAATGAAATGTGCAAAGAATTTGAGATGTCATTAATTGGTGAAATAAAGTATTTTATAGGTCTATAGATACTGCAAATGAAAGATGAAATTTTCATTACTCAATCCAAGTACACAAAGGAAATCTTGAAGAAATTTGGAATGGAGGATTCAAAACTAGTAAGTACTCCTATGACTACCGACTGTAAACTATCAAAGAATGATGAATCTGCATCTGTTGATGAGACACTTTACCGATCTATGATTGGAAAGTTGCAATATGTTGTTCACAGTAGGCCAGATATAGCACATGCAATAGGTATAGTTGCAAGATTTTTTGCAGATCCCAAGGAAACACATATGACACCAATCAAGAGAATTTTCAGATACTTGAAAGGCATTGAGGATTATGGCTTAGTATTTCAGAAAGGAAATGTTTTTGATTTAAAATTTTATATTGATGTTGATTGGGCAGGCAACATTGATGACATGAAAAGCACAAGTGGAGGAGCTTTCTTTTTAGGATAAAGACTAGTGAGTTCGCTTAGCAAGAAACAAGGATGCATTTCATAGTCAACATCAGAAGCTGAATATGTTGTTGCAGCATTGAATTGTACCAATATAGCATGGATCAAACAACTGTTAGAATGCATAAATGAGAAAGTTACTGAGCCAGTAACTATATTCTGTGACAATACTAGTGCCATAAACATTTCAAAGAATCTTGTTATGCACTCTAAGACAAATCACATCTCTATCAAGTATCATTATCTTAGAGAAGAAGTCCAAGAGAAGAAAGTGGCATTGGAATATGTTAGCTCAAAGGAACAAATAGCAGATATCTTCACCAAGCCACTGCCAAGGGACACTTTTGAGTATCTTGGAAGTAAGTTAGGGGTCCTACCCCTATCTTCTACTCACTGACCGAGTTCGGTGAAAGAATCAATTCGATGACTCTAAAGAATACCTTTTAGGAGTTGATGTTGATTTACACACTTTAGGAGGTTTTCTAAAGGTGTGCAGGAAACAAAAATAGGGAACAAGAATTGAAGACAAAATGCTCTAAAGGAGACTGAATTGATACCAAACAACAAAGAAATTACTTCACACTAGAAGAACTTATGTATTAGTTTTCTTTTTGGCATTGTTGTCAATGGGGGAGAAGACTAATGATAGGGGGAGAGCATTTTAGCATCTCACAACAATCTAAATTTGAATCATCTAGGTCAAATCAATTGGTTTTTCCATCAATGCCAAAGGGGGAGATTGTTAGCATTATAACAGACAATAAGAGATTGTTGGCATTTCAATAAAGATATTGAGAAGGTTGTTGATAATTATGGATATAACTGATTAAGGATGTTTACTATCTTAACAATATTATTTTGTCATTGATGTCAAGAAATTGATTTTTTTATTTAGTATGATGTTGCCATATCTTAAGAAGTATGTTTTGAAGAGAATTAAGATGTCGGTAAAAGACATAGAAAGAATGTGATGAATAAGGGGAGGAATAAGTTATTCAATGGGCAACTATTACCAAGTTAGACAATGATGAGATCATGATGTTTAGATTGTTTTGATATCCTACATATGCTATTGTTTGTAAGGTTAATACTATACTATGTTACCGAGCAAGGAACCTAATCAGTAAACCCTAAGATTATCGCTATCAGTTAATGAAGGTGGAATGTCTACCGAGTGAAGTTTAGTATTTACTGAGTTGCAACCAAGTAATAACAGAATGCATTGGATGAATACATGCATTATTTAATGAAGGAAGTTGATGAGCTAGATATGATTAAATGATTGATACAATGTGTATGAAGTTTGTTAAGGCTCTATGGCAATGGAAGATCGACAGGAAGATCTACAGGTCAGATTGAACCACAATACCCTAGCACAAGTTCCAAGAAATGTATGCAAGTTCCAAAGTGAGGTAAAAAAATTTCAGATCGAAGGATACATTGAACCTAGTCAAGATTGAAGATCTGATGGCTATGATTGATCATGGGAAATGTGATCAAAGAGATTAAGCGGTTAGCAAATTGTTTATAAATAAGGAATTGTTGATAAACAATGAATGCGGGCAAGTGTTAGCACAGGGATGCTACATAGTGATTACCGAGCTCAAAAGCTTGAAGACCTATTTGAATAATAGAGTAAGGAGCCTAGTAGAGGGACAAGATAAGTCCTATGACTAGATTGTATTGAGCAAATAAGAATCTGCTTTAGCATTTTAGATGCAAAGTTGCAGACATACTCATTACTGTTGTTTATTTGTAAGTGACAAAAAATCTCTTAACCGAGTGGACTTAATAGTCTTATTTGTAAATCCTCTAGTAAGGTGACATTCTGATTGAGTGTTTGAAACCCTTTAACAAGGTCACCTCTAACAAGGTGAAGATCCTAACAGATCTGAGGGAAATCCCTTAACCGGGTCACATCTAGCAATGTGTTTGTAATCTTTAACAGGATTTGCTTTTAACCGAGCATACTCTAGAAGAGTATATTTCTTAGTGGGTCCGAAATCCCATAGTGGTTTTTCCCTATTTGGGTTTCCATGTTAAATCTGGTGTTATATGTTTTGTGGTGCTATTTGTTTATGAGTTTGCATGTTTTACAATTTTTTTCTGATAAGGTTACCGAGGTTGAATCTGTTGAATATATTGAAGATTAAGTTTGTATGGTTCACCCCCCCCCCCCTCTCATCTTATTAACATATCTAACATAGAAAACACTCATGAGGAATAAAACCACTTGACAGTACCTCACTAGCTTATTAGAAAAAATGCCTCACTAGCAAAGCCTCGGTAACTATAATGTCTCTCACTGACAATGATCAATTTGTCTAACTAACTTGATTATTTTCAACTCCAGTATACATTTTTGAATAAAATAATTTACAATAGAGGATCACTCTATTTTTCTATAAATCATATTTCAATTTCAATCTAATACATTTAAATATCTTAAATATTCATTCACTGGAATGTTTAAAATATCATATATAGATTAGTTGTACAATCTATTTTCCATTATTATTCACAAATCTCAAATTATAGAAATCAGATTAAACTTTCAACATGATATTCCTTCTATAAAACACATCCACCCAACTACACTTAATATCACCATTTTAAATAAAAAAATCTATGTATCAAGATATGTTGTTGTCCACAATCAAATAACTGCTTTAGAGAAGTACAACTGTAAAGGATGAACTGAAAATAAACTTCCTTGAATTGCATAACTATTTTACTAATTTCCATAACAAAATGATAAACATATTGCTTGGAATTGTAATTTGTTCATTATACCCAAACCGAGGTTAATATTATGATTCTCTGTGGTATGCAGCCCAGAGGGAAAAGAAAGAAACTTCAACACAACCCACAGTTAACCAATGATAGAATGTATGTTAACCCAGACTATAACGAATTATTAATAAAAAGTTGTTCACAAACCCAACTGAGTTAAACATAGATTTAAACTTGTTAATATAAGCTCCAACTGATAAATCAAAACCCTAATCATTCTTTTCAAGTATAAAGAAATGAATATACCTTTTCTCTGCCTTTTTCATTGGAAACTGCAAAATCTATCATTGCCACTTAATATTTTTCCCACACTGTCAGCATTTTTTGTCATGTTACCCTCATGACAACTAAAAAAAAAATTCAAACCATAACTATTCATGCACCCTAGCTCGAGAGTACTTTCAAATGAATTTTCAATATGAAATTCGATGAATTTTGTCTTTGTTCTTTTATGTCACATGCAACTTGAACATTATGAGCCTGAGTTGGGATTTATGTCCTCTTTTATTTTCAATGCCTTAGGGAATGTTAATGCCAAGGGCTTTAATTATGAGCCTGTGATAAGGTTTATCAACCTTGTGTTATTAATGTCTTATAATGAATGAACATAAAACATTTATACATCGTGTCCTGAAAATATGTCTTTTTCATTTTTGCAAATATAAATTCAAGGATATATGACCAAAACCATAATATGTCGACCCAATGTAAAGTGTGCTATGATGGGATTGAATAAAATTTTGGTTACACAAAAAAACACCATCACTTTCAAATTGTATAACACAAATTACCATTCCTAACTCATCACTTGATTATTATGAACCTTGTATTCATTTGATCATTAATAACATATGTTTTGAATGTAGCAAGACATCAATAGCTTATCAACAAAAAATGTTGCTAAGATATTAATACCTTACTAGATATTTAAAAAAAAAAAAAGATATTAATATTTAATGTAACAAAAAATACATAAGATATAAAATAACAAGCATGTATATCAAGGATGCCATATCAAGGATAAAGTATATGAATGACTGTTCAATCTATATACCTGATCACAAATTTTTTAATGAACAATTCCAACACCTTGAATCAATAAACTATATATTTGAACCTATATACATCAAATAAAACATGTGTGTCTATATACAACTGCATGCCAATAGAATCTAATGTGCCACAACTTGAAGTAATCTCTCCAATGTGTCATACCATAGTGACCATGTATTGTATCATGCTGGATGTGCATTCATCATTGAGTACCATTTTGTATATATCTCTATCCTTGAGAATCGTGAGAAATTTTGGAACCTTTGGAAGACCCACTCTGATAACACTTTTGAAACTTGGAAGACACATTTTGATAACACTTCTAAAACCTAAGAATCACTTAATACAAACCTTACAAATGCCCACAACCTTTTTGACATCAATGACAAAACCTATGCAAACCTATTCTAAGAGTCAACAAACTCCCCCTTTGGCATTGATGTCAAAACCAAAGTAGTAACCAATGTATCATGTCATCACTCTTTCTCCCCCTTTTTGACAGAAATGACAAAGGACAACAAAAATATTGCATAGAGTTAAACAAACTAAAAGAAGATTGGAAGAGCACATGCCCCCCTGTCTAAACATCGCTAAAGAGTAATAGATCATTAAGTCATCTATCCAACACTTAGATCTCATCCATTGTCTTCCAATGCAACAGTTCGGGAACTAGAAATATATTGATGTTTTAAAGTAAGAAGTCAATAACACTGTCATAAATATTAATCCATAACAAATAGAATTATTTCACACTGAGTATGTAAGCTTGACATATCACTATGTACCCATAACATGAGATCATCATACACTATTCAATATTTGTATATGCCTAACAAGTAGATGTCATTGCTATACTAATCAAGTATCTCTATACTGTCAAAAATGAAATCAACTTGATAATGTCAAAGTAGGTCATTATCATATGCAAGACAATAAGTAAGCATGGTCACTAAAATGAAGTTCTTGGAAAGATCAATGTGCATTATTATATGCCACTATCAAAGATTTGCCAACCAAATATCACTGGCAATATAAGTATATGAGAAGTATAATGCAATCATATATGCAAACTATGAAAAGGCCAACAAACTAAGTCATATATGTCAAACCTAGTGTATAGCAATGTCAAAATCCAATACTCCCTGATATACCATCAATACTTATGTGTTATAATGTCCTTTGGTAGCAAGGACAACACATAAGGGCAGACAAACTCCCCCTATTTGACTATATCAACAAGTCTACAAAATTCTCAAGGCCACAAATTAGTACTAAAGAAATAATATGTGTTGGTTCCTAAATCAATAGATTCTAAGTCCTAAAGAAATAGCCACTAACTTATCAATAGACTCAGAATAGGACTTGGCCAACGAACAAGGTTCAGTTTCAAGACTAAACACTTCTGCACTTTTGACTTTACAAGACCAAGGTAGGTAGACCTTAACAATTCCTTTGGGGATTAATTAAACATACTTGTTGATATTTTTATGTTAAGAAGATGTCTCAATAAAAATATACGAAGGAAAACTTCAACACTCTAGACTTTGGTTGCAATCTTGTTTTTTTTAATTTCACTCAACTATTTAGATGTATTCAAACTAATTCTACTCCTACTCCTACAAACTAAGATGAAAATTATTTATAAGATGGATGATTCTAAATAACTTTGGAAAGAGGGACCAATTCTTATCTTTGGGAAAACAAAGTCCAACCAGTAGATGCTTTCAAACTTACCACAACATACACTCATTTGGTTACATTCAAACATTATATGGATTGCATATCATGCTTACATAAATAATAATAGGTTGAAGAACATTTTAACACATACACATTGCAGTAATCTTAAAACAAATTTTAACCCTTTAACTAGAAGAGACCAATTCATCAAGATTACACATGTCTTCTTGAAGAAGACAAACTGATATGCCATTAACATAATAATTCATACAAAATGTAAATAGAAAAATGACACAACTTGCAAATGATCTTATTTATTAATCTTCAATATAGTTGATACATTGTGGCAAAGAACATCTATAGAAAGGAAATGTTATATCTTTTTATTAAAAAATGGCTCCTATTACATTCTATTTCTCAAAATGTTTGAATCCATCTTATTGGCCTTGATTTCCCTTTTATAGGACAAAGGAGAAAAAACAAGCTTTAGGCCAAGTAAGACACTTGTCAAAAAATGGGCACTACATACAATGGAATATGTCAAAGGCATCTTTCATAGGCACATTAAAACAAATGCCCTAGAAAAAGGGGTTGGATGCAGTTACCATATCTAACTCCTTGAAACTTGTGCAACAGGTCTGAAAGAACACGATTGGGGTTCTTCTTGTTGCATAACCTATCATTGTCAAAATTTTGGTGCTCCAGAGGTTTTACTATACTAGACCTCATGCATGCTAGTTGTTTGACCATAACCCTTTCCCAAAATAGAATTTGTCAAAAAGAATGAAGGGGACACAAAAAAGGTATATCATTTACCCCTCCTCCTCTTCTGGCTTCTCTTCTTCCAACCAACAATACTTCTAATTGTGCCAGTCATCAACTTCATCCATTACCCAAATAAAAGATTTTAAATTTTGTAGCTTGTTCATAGCATCTTTGGTTTTTTGAGTGGGTACAACTGCAACTTCCAAAATGAATCAACATCAAGAATCTTGTCAAAAATCAAATGATATGAATCTTTCTTATTCGGATATCCAATAAGAAACTTTAGAACTGTATCAATTGATTTTTGAAAATCCATTTTGCACTTGTCTAGGTCCTTCATTTGTCCATCTCCTGTCAGAATTGAAGGCATATCCTCCTTCTAAAGGCCCTTGAACAAATCTAATTTTTCTCCCAATTTCTTATCCTCTTCCTCAACATGAGGCATCTCCTTAATCATTAGATCATAATTTTTCCATGTTGTACCGACAACTGGTGAAGCATTAGGCATATTCTTCACTACCAAAACAATCTCTTTAAACATTGTGGCTTTGAGAAACTAGGCGACCCTCAAAGGATGAAAGATGAAATTTTACCCAATTGGGCCCAGAGCTGGAATACACAAGAATAAGAAAAATGTACATCATCCAACTTGGAAAGTACTTTGTTGGCTACTTTCAAAATTGTAGTCTTCTTTATTTCCAAATATTTATTCTCCAATTCTTCTTTGACCTTTTGTAATTCATCTTGCATTTTTTGCATTTCTTCCAATTGTTGCTTTGTTAGTTGGTGGCCTCTCCTGCAACCACTTCCTTATTAAATTTGACATTTTCAATTTATAATTTATTATGATCTTCCTGTAGAGCCACATGCATCCTTTTGAGTTTTTCATGTCTCTTCTCTAGGTCTTTGACTGCTTCTCTTGCAAATTGGGCAGCATGCATTATTATTGTTCCATCTTCCACTATTGTTTTGTCTACCAAAGTTATAACAATTAAATCCCCTACTTTGTGCTCAACCCCATGCAAAACAATAGGCTTGTCAGTATTTGGGGCTTTAGTCCATAGTGCAAAAGCCTTTACACTTGGATTGAATCCTGACCCATGCTCACCAAATTCTTGCACATAAATAGGGTCTTTCTACCTCATTACTTGGTCTAATATGAAAATTATCTCCAAGTCCCACCCAAGGATAAGCATCATATCACTATTCTTCACAATCTCCCTTTCTTCCTATGAGGTGCACTTGATACTATTCATCAAAATTTTGAACTTCCTTCTCGGACAAGTTCTTCAATTTCTCCCTCATCCAGAGGATTTGAACTCTAGAGTGTTCATAAAATTATCATCTGCCATGAATTAAATTGATGCAATTATTCTCTTATCAATGTCCTCTTCCTCTAGGATGACATCTACGAGAATTTCCCAGTCTAGATCCATGAGCACCTCTATAGCCTCATCATCCTTGAAGGTTTCTCTAGGTGGAGAAGGTGGCTATACAGTTGTATCTATCTCAATGTCAATTACCTCTGCCAAATCTGAGATTTTCTTTCTCAAATTTACTTGTAATGCCTACTGCAAGACACTCTTTTTGTGAGGAGGATTGTGTGGGATTATCTGGTGAGGTTCCCTTTGATTTTGGGATAGTAGAAGGAACATATGTATGCCTTTCCTCAAGGTTATCACCTAGCTACCCTGTCTCTTTTGCTCGAAAATGATGATGTCTTCAAAAGTTATCATCTTACACAACATCCTATCAGACTCATGTGAATAATGTTGTTATTAATGTCAAACCAGTCATTTGTTTTATATCAGATAGTGTTTGTAGGCCCATATATTAGTCCAGACATAATGAACATTATGGATGTTATTGTTGGCAATTGACACTTAATTGGTTGGTTTCACTATGTTGTCATTGATGGCAACATGGTATCTTGTGTACTGACAGACACTCTATTGGCACCGACTTGATAGAATGATTTCTTAGGTTATCGACAATGCAGGCTGCATGGTTTAGAATGAGGTTATCAGTATTGGAGGCCAACATCTCATGGATCTAACATTGACAATTGTTTTTGATATTCATGTATTTATGTTGTCTAGCTGATATGTATATTCATATTTTGTAAGCCAACATAAGGCATGATAAATTTCAGACCGAAATAGACAAAGCTTAACACGAACTATATTCAGGCATAGGAGATGCTATCTTAGCAGTTCAATCATTTCTCCAAATCAAAGTCTGTATTTATATGTAGTTAGTGAGGCTCCTTTTGTGATTGAGTAGTGTGCTCTTGGTTGTAAGCCTCCCTGCAAGTACGGGCCCCTATATTTCAAAATATCTCTTCATATGGATAGTGAATTGATATTGTGGGTCACAAATCCCACCCTATTTTTTCATCTTTGAGGTTTTCCACATATAATTCTATGTGTTATGGTGTTCATTTATGTGATTGGCTTATTGGTAGATTTACTTCTTTTAATTCTTTATGTACCGATGTACCGGTTGGTGTATGTATGTTTTTATAAGGTTAAAATTAATTATATCGGCAGAACACTGATTCACCCCCCCTCTTAGTGTTCCTGGATTCCACCAATTGGTATCAGAGCCTTATGCCTTAGAGGAAGTTTAATAGCTTGAGGGAGATATTGAATCCAAAATCCATGGATATGGGTTTAGAAAAGCAACTTGAGATGGCACTTGAAGATTATGATGTTGAGAGGTTGAAGAACTTAAAGCTACAAGATGAATTGAATTCTGCTAGTTATTTTTTGTCATATAGGAGAGGCTATCATCTATTCAATCTAGGAGGAAGGAAATTTTGTTGCAATCCAATAACACCAAGAGGAGTGGGGTGAATCAGTGTTATACTAGATTAATTTATTTTAGCCTTATTAAAACATGCATACACCAACTGGTATACCGATACATACATAATTGAAATAAGTAAAGTAACCAATAAGACAATCACATAAATGAGAATAATAACACACAAAATTATACGTGGAAAACCTCAAAGAGGAAAAAACACAACTAGATTTGTGACCCACAATATCAATCCTCTCTCCATATGAAGAGATATTACCAAATATAATGGGCCCGCACTTGCAGGAAGGCTTATAGCCTAGAGCACACTACTCAATCACAAGTGGAGCCTCACTGAATACATATAAATCTAGACTACAATCCCGTGAAGTGTTGAACTGCTAAGATAGCATCTTCTATGCCAGAATACAGTTTTGGCTTAAGCTCTGTCTGTTTCAGTCTGAAACCCTAAACCCTTTACTGGAATAACCCTTACATAAATATCTTTGCATACATAATATCTCTAATATATTTCACATCATATTACATCCATATATCCATCATGATATCTATCATCTTGTCAATCATCCTATCTATATCAAAATGATCTAATCCAACTGACTTATATACCCTATACAACTTATCATGCCTTATGTCGGCTTACAAAGATAATTACAATATCAAATACATGTCAGCTAGATAATATAAATGCATAAACATCAAAAAAATTTGTCCATGCTGGATCCAAGAGATGTCAACCTCCAATACCGATAACCATATTCTAAACCATGTTGGCATGCATTGCTAGTAACCAAAGAAATCCTTTTGTCCTATCGGTGCTGGTGCCGGTGTAGTGTCTGTGAAGTGCCCACCAGTAAACAAATGAACCAAAACATGAAGCTGGAACAAAATACCATGTTTCCATCAATGACAACATAGTGAAACCAACCAATTGAGTGTCAATTTCCAACAATCTCCCCCTTTGGCATTGATGACAATACTTGTGAAAAATGGTCAAGGTTTCATCTGCCAATTCCATTCTGCTTGCTCCCCCTAAGCTAAATATTCATTAATACAAAATACTCCATACTCCCGTATCTCCATATCTCCCCCTAATGTATACAACTCCTTCTATTCTTTTTCACATCTATATCACTCCCCCTTTGACATCAATGCCATCAAAAATTCTAAAAATAATGTCAAAGATCCAAAAACAAAACTGTACAAAGAATATTCAAAAGTATCTTATCGGAGCTTAATAAATTTTCAAAATTTCTGGATAAGCCTTCTCCAATAGCTCAAGATAAGTATTCCAACCAGATTTGAAAGTACCAGAAATAGATACAAGTCCATTTAATAAATGTGCAAATGAATATTTCTCACTTACCTCTGCTGGTGTGGGCTTTCCAACCATATCCATACATTCTTTCTAATGTACAATGAGTGAATCCAATCGAGGACTCACCAAGCCTCTCAGACTTCAGGCCCTTCTTACGATTTTGTCTCTTTTCTTATCAAGAACAGAAATTTGGGCTTCCAAAATCAAAATTTGACCATCAATGGATGTAGTCAATGAAGTCAATCCATCAAAAGAATTAGCTATCTTTGCAATTTTCTCCTGATTTTTTTTATCTTCTTATCCACATTAATTGCAAGTATATCTATGTTACAATATACCCTATAAATATTTGTACACTTCTTCAAAAAATTATCTATTAGTTTCAACTTTTCATCAATCTTCTTCTTCTCAGATTCAATCACCTGATCAAATGTAGCTCTTTTAGACCGATTGAACCTCTCTAGTGCTTGCCAGTTTGAAATTTGTTGTAAGGATTGAAAATCCTTTGAAATATGCTCAGTAATTGTCTTAAGCTTGCCAGATGGGCTCGCTTCATTGTCAATCTTGCACTCTAGGACTAGTCTGTGTAAAATAGTGATTGACTGATCAATAATCTCTTTATATGTAGATCCCTCCTTCATTAATTTTTGTACTGCCATCATCATGAGTTTAGTAGGACTCATCTCAGTTATATTTATCTTTGCAAGGTGTCAATTGACAACAATGATGGACCAACTACCGGTTCTCTGTCGGTTTCCCCTTCCTTCTCCTCTTATGATTTGTCCTTTATAGTTTCCTCACTTGCATAGGTGGCTTCGCCACTTGGTGCAGTCTCTATAACTGTCGGTTCCTCTATAGGAGCTTTAACCTCAACCTATACATTTTTATCCAAAGGATTGTTATCCTTAATATTAGTATCATGTACATCATCAACCTTTTCATTCTCTATATTATCCGACATCTCAACTTTTGTTAGTACATTTGTACCTGATGGGGGCTTGATGTCTACTATCTTAATGTTTTTCAAAATTGAGGGTGAAGTACCATAATCCCCTTTCCTTTTCGTTCAACTAGGGTGTCTGCAGTGTTTGTCTTTGATTCTAGTGAAGTAAAGAAACCTCTATTCTCTCCAAAGAACTTAACCCATGCCTTTTGAGTCTCCTTTATTATCTCATTTACCCTTCCTCGCATCAAACTGGTTATTCTATGTTTGCTATTAAAGACTTTTCTATCTGCCACCTCAAGTGTCCTTTCCATTTCCTCTGGAGAAATAGTAACGCAAACTGATAACAACTCTTGAATTTTAATATGCTTGTCTTGTTGCATTGCCGTCAATCTTCTAGCATCTAACATATTATATAATTATGTCGGTATTTAGTTTTCAATTTCTACTAAGGCTTTCTTATAAATATCTAAATATAATAATACTACTTTCTCTACCTCTCTTTGTTCATCAACCTGTAAGTGTTCATAATAAAACTGTACATTCTTTAACATGCCATCCTTAGTTATTTCATCAACTATTTCTATATAATTTTTTGGTAGAATGATAGTCACATTACTAGATTGAATTGCTAGATCGATGTCTTTCTTCTTCTTCCTTCTTGCAGTACCAGATGGAGCTAAAGTGGTTACATTTGGTGCTTGACTATGTGCTGGTATTTTGAATGTAACCTTCCTAACCGGTTTCTTTTTAGCCTCTAACTTTGTTTCCTCTATTTTCTTCCTTATAATCCTCTTGAATGCCAAGGGTGTGTCATCCTCAAATTCAGACTCTGTTGTAATAGGCTCAATGTGTACTTTTGGATTCTTCATCTTCCCGACTTTCTCTGGGATAGAATCAATTAATGTTTTGATGTCTTGTGAGACCTTCTCAACAAATTTGCTAGCCTTTCCTTCTTGCTTCTCTCTCTTCTTTCAGTTGAGCTCTATTTCAACCTCTTATGATTTTTATTTTGCAATACCAATGGGATTCTCTGCCTCATCAATAGGTGTATCAATTAACATTTTTGCATAAGCCTCAAGGATCTATGCATCCACTTCATATCCCATTTCCTCAATCCAAATATTTTAGGGCTTAACCACTTCCATAAGTGTTTCATCCTTCTTTACCATGAAGTATATGTTAGTTGAATATTTTTCTACAATATGCTTAGGAACCCTTTCCCTAGACTTCATAGATTTCTGGAACCCCTTAAAATATCCCCATACGTTATCATCTCTCTGACTTCCTAAAGTAGCAATTGACTATTTCAATTGTCTCCCTACTGGGATATCAGATGTCCATTGCCTCTTCCCAAAACTGAGATTGTCATTCATGAAAAATAACATTAAGCAGACAATTAAGTTGTGATACCGGAAGGTTCAATTCTTTTCTCCCTTAAACTTTCCTAGGTTTATTAATAGTTCATCTAACATCCAGCCACATAGATCCAAAATCTCATTTTCTCTCATCATTATATATGCTTCCAAAATATAGGAACTAGAAATAGAGTTCAACCGGTTTGACTGAGTTACCTTATACCCGATGATCATGCTATCGAATCTGATGTTTGTGTTAGTAATAGTGCTTATTCTCATAGATCTCCTGTCAGATGTCATGCTGGTGATTTTATTCACATAATCATTCAAAACCTTCTTTTCTGGATGTTGCCCAACCTCTGAAAAACCAGTGATTTCCCTGATGGCTTCCTTGGTGATCTTGTAAGGTCTGTCCAACTAGATAAACTCCCCATGTACTCTACTCAAAACATACCTAATTATCTCATCTTCTAATTTTGAGATGTCTAGAATGCCAGTAAACCCTAAGTCTTCAATGTGCTTGTATGCCAATTTGATCTTTCCAGATTCTCCCTTTAGCTTGCTCATGTACATGCCCTTTATTTCAGATGTTCCCAAATCCTCAATGTGACAATGTATGTATGCCCTAACATCTTCAACATAGACAACTCCCTCCAGAACATGGGAAAATTCTCCAACCAAATCTTCTAGGGTAGCCACATGCAGATACCACTTTAAAATTGGCCTTGGGTGATCCTTGACCTCTACTACAGTCAGATTTATAACAAAGATAGGAATAGATGATAATCCTGCTTCCATGTTTAAAGATAAATACCTGTTGATCACTTCTGGTGAAAACCCTTAACAAATTCTTCTAGTTACTGGTGAAATTGCTCAAGAAGAAATATGATTGCTCTAAAATGACTTTGATCACTCTGAATGCAAGGTGATCAATAATGAAGTGAATTCGACCTTTTAACCTCTAAGAAAAACCCTAATCTTCCATTGAAATTAATGACTTCCGGTGAAAGATACCGGATCTCAAATAGAACATATTCATGCCGGATAAGAATCTCCAATATTTGGAACATCTTCAAGAACCTCTTCATGGGGCATATGCAACATCTTCATGAATTTTTCCTACCCCTAAGGCATCTACTTCAATTATTGTATGAGATACCTACCGGTGCAGGGGCAACCTCCTCTACCGGATAAGTAACTGATGCATTTCCATCTGATGATTGTTCTTCAGTCTTCCTAACCCATCTCTATGTATGATCTTGCCATATTTCACTAACCTTTTGTTTCCCTTTCTCATTTGATCCTCCATTACCAATCGGTGGATTTCTACTTCTACAAAATTTAGCAATATGTCCAACCTCATTACATGCATAACATGTAACATTGTTCCTTTGACTAAAACTAGTTAAATTGCTTGACCTGTACTGATTAGTCATATGTCCAAACTTTCCATATGCATAGAATTTAACATTCATTTTGCATTTTTTTGTCTTATGACCATGCTTATTGCATTTAGAACATTTATTGGGAGCAGAATCAAGGTTTTGATTTTCTTTTTTTCTACATTGTCTAGCCATGTGACCAAATCTATTGCAAACAAAACATCTACCATTAAATTTATAAGCATTAAATTTCCTTATCAGTGGCCTTATGGTTTTGATCTTCATTAGCAGTACCAAAACTTTGTCCTTGCTCAAATCCAAGTCCACTGGAATCTCCAATCTGCCTTTGTCTCTTGAATAACTCATCTAGTTGTGCTGAGCTAATCTTGAATTTTTCTTTATACTCACTTGTAGTAGTTAGATCTTCTCTCAAAATTATTATTGTCTCTCAAGCTCTTGTTCATTACTCTAGGATTGTACTAAATTAGTTCTCAACAAATCATTCTCATGAACCAACCTACCGCATTCTTCAAATTTGTTCTTCAGGGATACAACAAGATTTATTCCTTTTTTCTTTCAGTCCTCAATATCCTTAGACATTCTCATAGTTATAGCTTGCATTTCATTTCTCATAACCATGTTCTCCTGACTCAATTTCTGACATTATTCCTTAAGTGCATCTTTCTCTTTATCATCTAGATTTTGCAAAAGTTCCTTCCTCCTAGCTTGAACAGATGATAGCCTTTCTTCTAGGACAAGAATGAATTCCTTAACAGAATTCAATTCATATTGGATCTTTAAGTTCTTCAATATTTCAATATCAAATTCTTCAAGTGTCATCTCAGGTTGTTTCTCCAAAGCCATGTCCATGGATTCTGGATTCAGGATCTTCCTCAAGTTGTTAAACTTCCTTCAAGTCACAAGGCTTTGATACCAATTATTAGAATCCAATAACACTGAGAGGGGGAGGTGAATCAATGTTATACCATATGGATTAATTTTAGCCTTATTAAAACATGCATACACCAACCAATATACTGATACATAAAAAATTGAAAGAAGTAAAGCAACCAATAAGCCAATCACATAAATGAGAATCATAACACACAGAATTATACATGGAAAACTTCAAAGAGGAAAAACCATGGTGGGATTTGTAACCCACAACATCAATCCACTGGCCATATGAAGAGATATTACAAAATATAAGGGGCTTGCACTTGCAGGAAGGCTTATAGCCTAGAGCACACTGCTTAATAACAAATGGAGGCTCACTGATTACATATAAATCCAGACTACAATCCAAAGAAGTGTTGAACTGCTAAGATAGCATCTTCTATGCCACAATATAGTTCCAGTTTAAGCTATGTTTATTCCACTCTAAAACCCTAAACCCTTTACTGGAATAACCCTTATATAAATATCCTCAAATACATAATCTCTCTGATATATTTCGTATCATATTACATCCACATATCCATCATCATATCTATCATCCTATCAATCATCCTGTCTATATCAAAATGATCTAATCCAATTGATCTATATACCCTATACAACTTATCATGCCTTTTGTCGGCTTACAAAGATAATTACAATATCAAATTGCATGTCAGAAAGATAACATAATTGCATGAATATCAAAAACAATTGTCGATGCCCGATCCAAGAGATGTCGGCCTCAAATACCGCTAACCGTATTCTAAACCATGTTGGCCTGCATTTCTGATAACCAAAGAAATCCTTTTGTCCTATCGGTGTAGTGTCTATGAAGTGCCTGTCGGTACACAAATGAACCAAAACTGTTGGCCATTTAGTGGAATTTGTAGACACCCAAAATTGTCCAGTCTAATTAAATTTTATTTAATTAATTATCTAAGCTTAATTCTTCTATTAATTGAATAAATCTTTATTTATTTAATTAATTCATTTATCCTCTTCTAGCCTTATTTCTCATTTAAATAAATACATTTATTTATTTAAATTATCCTTTTCCTAAACTAAATAAATATCTTATTTATTTAATTGATCTCACTCCTATTAATTAAATAAATCTTTATTTATTTAATTAATTCTTTAACCTTTTCTACCCATGACACATGTCATTCATCTCTTAATTCATACACTACCTACCCCTTTCATTATTTTATTATTTCTTTTACCTACCCTCTAATCATAGCCGACCTCCTTTTACACCTCTCAATCTTATCCCTCCATTTCATATAGTGTCTTCTATATAAGGAGATGCTTCCTTCATTATCAAACCCCCCATTGACTACTTGACTACACTACGCTTTTGAACATAGGCGATACTTGCAACCACATTTCCGTTCTTTGTTGAGCTCTTGTGCACACATAAAATCTGAGAGCAAATATATCAAGCAAGATCAATGGAGATAGGAAGAATGGAGATCCAAACCCTATTGGACATGTGATGGTATAATCTTTGTGATTTCATTTGATTTGCATTGTCTTAGGTAATCTTCATATGTTATGGTGGATCTTTGTTGTTGTTAGGCTAGGGTTTTGTGGTTGAATTCATTTAGTCTTTCAATGTTGTTTTATCCATTTTCACCATAAATAGAATTGATTATGTGTTTCATTGATGTTTTGTCATTGATGTCAAAACTAGTCGTTTGGATGCTTTACCGATACCCTTTTGGTCCCGGTAGGTTAAGTGGTTTCT
The DNA here is from genome assembly GCF_030272615.1 of Cryptomeria japonica. NCBI lineage: Eukaryota > Viridiplantae > Streptophyta > Pinopsida > Cupressales > Cupressaceae > Cryptomeria > Cryptomeria japonica. Next base: position 199,160,081 of record NC_081405.1, on the reverse strand, counting down.
GGTTAACTTGGATTCAACATGATCCGAAAGGCTCGAGTATAATCTGGTGATGGAATTGTCTTGTTCATGATACTTATATTCATATTTGGTCATTTGGTTTTGGTCTAGTGATCAGATGCTATCCTTCTTGCTTAGAAGCTTGGTTTCTAGTTCCGGCGAGGGTTTCACCGACAGAGCTTTGATGGAAATCTTTGATGAATTGCATAAGTGGTATTGGTGCATCTTCTGATGGTTTTTAGGATGCTGATGGTAATCATGTTTGAGACTTGGCATTTGGAGATTATTGCTGAAGTATGTGGACCTATACTTGGTCCTGGTTGATCTAGGTTATGGACCGACATTAATGTAAGATGTGGATATGACCTATTCATGTATTTATGGGATATCAAATGCATTGTATATTATTTATTTGGCCTAAAGATGACATGGTTTGTATTTATATAATTGGTTTATTGTCTGGTGGTCGACCTGATTGTTTATGGTCAAGGGTTTGTATATATGGATGTAAGATCTCATTGTAAATCACCATGGTTACTATAAGAGGTCATGGTCAATGAATGTAATGTGCAAATAAATATAATATCATTCAGGTAGAGGAGTTGTTCAATCATTGGAGATCAAATTGGGTTTATGCAAGAGGATTTAGTTCTCTGATATTGAGCTTAACCGAAACTATACTTAGGCATAGGAGATGCTATCTTTTGTAGTTCAACACTTCTCTGGATTGTAGTCTGGATTTTTATGTAGTCAGTGAGACTCCTTTTGTGATGAGTAATGTGCTCTAGGATGTTGGCCTTCCTCCAAGTGCAAGCCCCTTCATTTTAATTCACACACTTACTGCAAAAGTATTATCTAATTGTGGGTAGGCTTTCCACCATGGTTTTTCTCTTTATCGAGTTTTCCACATACAAATCTTGGTGTTCTGTGAATGGATTTTATTCTGTGATTATTGTTTATGCTTAATTGGATAAACTACTATTTTCGTATTATTGTTTTGGGTTCTGGTATTAAAGTTTAAATTGTTGAATGCTTTCGGTAATTTGTGACAACTTATTCACCTCCCCTCTTAGTTGTCTTCTAGTTATCTAAATTGTCTAACAATTGGTATTAGAGCTTTGGTCCTCTCTATAGAAAGATTATCTGCTTGAGGAAGATCCTATGGTGACTAATAGTTCAAGCTCATCTAGTTATTCTAGAGATATCTTTCGAAGGGATATACCGAGGCTTGATGGAAAAAATTACACAGTATGGAAGATTCAGATTCAGACTCATTTGAGATATCTTGGCAAGGAGATTTGGGAGATCACACAAAATGGTGTCACACCCTATAATCTGGGATCTGACAATCCTCTTTCAAATTACCTAGACAAGGAGATTGAGAATGATTGTAGAGCAAGAGAAACCCTCATGTGTGCACTTTCTGATCAGCAAATAATGGGATTAACAGACAAATCATCTGAAAAGGCTATATGGGATAAGTTGGAGACTCTTAATGAAGGTGACCCTACAGTGAAGATTGCTAAACTTGATGGTTACCAGGTGAGATATGAAAACCTGAAGATGGAAGAAGATGAAAGGATTACTACATTCATGGAAAGGGTAAATGAGATTGTCATGGGAATTCATTTTTGTGGTGGAACTCTGAGCGAAGACAAAATTGTTTCTAAAGTCTTAAGAGTCCTACCACCGGCTTAAAAAATTAAGGCTACTGCTATTAATTAATTGAGAAGAATGGCTAATACATCTATCAACAAAGATACTTTGGTTGGGAAACTATCTTCTTTTGAGCTTGAGGAATTTGGACCTTCTAGAGCTATGAAGACTGAACCTTCTTTTCATGCATCTACATCTATAACTGGTAAGCAAGACTGGAGAGCTTTATATAAAAAAGAGTTAGAAGATATGAAGAGAGAAGCTGATGAGTTTGAGTAACTTTACTATTTTCTAGAAGTGTACTGAAAGGACCGGTAGGAAGTAAGTATGAAGGAAATGCACCTTTTAAATGTTTTGCATGTAATAAGATTGGTCATTTTGCATCTAGATGTCCTAAAAGGAATTCAAGATTTGAAGAAAGAGTTAAAAGACCATTTAAGCCTAACCCTGGATATTAGAACAAGTATAGATTCAAGAAAAATAGAGACAAATCATGATACATAGCGGTTGAAGAAGGCATTACTGATTTAGATGATGAACTGGCAGAAGACTCTGCTAGTGGATCCGGCAATGGAAAATAATGGGTATTTGTGGTGCTCTGTGAAGTGTACCTATTCCTGCAACCACAATGCACTAAATAAATCATTACAAGCAATGGTTAGTAAATGGAAACAATAAAAGACAAAACCATAGCTAATCGACTTATTGCCTCCTAGTAAATGTGAGTATGAAAAATGTTCTCATATCTGATTATGCATACTCCAGTGACTTGACTACACTTAGATGAAGGATTTGAATGATGAAATTGAATGATATAGAAAGAATAGCATGATTAAGCTATATGAGTTCATGATTGATCTAGAAAATAAGATAGAATGAAGATGTAATTAAGCTAAAATTAAGCATAATAACATTGCTAAGGAATGATAAATTAGAAGCTAGATGCCTATGATAACAATGCATAAGATGAGAATGAGATGGGATGCAAAAATGATATGAAATTGGGATCCTTTGTGCTCCAAAATGAGGTTTATTTATATGATTTTCAAGACTAGGGGTGAGGTGGCAAGAATCAACGGTCAAGATTGATCTGAAGATATCAATGGTTAATTTGGAGGAGGTTGGGAAAAGGGGTTGGATTAAAGGGAACATCTGTCATCTCTATGGTGACAAGTGTCAAGAGGCTTCTAGAAGGATATGATGAAAGGGAACACTTAGTGACAAGTGTCACAAAGGGTTCTAGAAGATGTTGGATGAAAGGGGACATGATGGTTAGGATGGAATGGGTTAGGTTTAGGAATGGTTAGGTTTAGGAGTGGTAGAAGTTAGGAGAATTTGAATTGAAAAATTCAAATAATTAGAAAAGGCTAATTAATCTCAACAACTCATGAATTTGATTTGTTTTAATTAATTAGGATTTAGAAGAAATGATTTTGGATGTAGGGAATTAATTAATTAATTTGAATTAATTAATTAAAGGGGTGAAATGAAATGAACCTATTAAATAAATCCCTAGATTTATTAATAAGTAGATGAAAGGGGAAATTTAATCAAATTACTTACTAAATTCAATTAAATTGGGGAGGAGGATTAATTAAATAATTGCTTATTTAATTAATTATCTTCAGACTATTTTTAGGTGTATACATTTTGCCCCTCTTTGAAGCGAGGTGTGATGGCTCATTGATTCAAAGAATAATCTTATTTTGATGTTGATATTGATTTGATAGGATGCCCCAACTCTTGATTGCTAAATTCTGGTATGATGATGCCTCCTCGAGAGATCAATTGAGATAATTGATCTTTGGAGTTTTGTGAGATTGGTATCCCAATAGATTTTATTTTTCTGCAACTGTGGTTGATGAAATTGTGAGTTCTTTGATTAGCTTGATTGCTTAGATTGGTAAGATTGAAAAATCTTGATTGATTAGATTGATAAAATTGAGATTCAATCTGGTTTCAGGAAGGATTCATCCTGTATAAGACAACGATAATCAAAGCATCTAGTTTCAAGAATGATTCATCCTGTATAAGACATGATCAGAACATCTAGTTTCAGGAAGGATACATCCTAACATGAATCAGAATCAGATCATCTGGTTTTAGGAAGGATTCATCTTGTATAAGACATGATTCGGAATTGATTAGGTTTGATTGATTAATTTGATTTGATAAGGTTGATTAGATAAAGAATTGACATTTTTTTGATATCAAGTTGCAGAAATATTGTGGATATGTTGATTGTTGATTCTATTAAGAGAGATAGCATAAGATTTGGGCTAGGTCAACAATACCATGAGAGAGATGTGAGTCATTATTTTGATTGCATGTACAATTGTGATGATACTTTGATGATTCCTGTGATAGATTTAACCTTGGATAAAAGGAGCTTGTTGGATCCCATGCAAGAATGAAATGCAAGCTAAAATGCAAATAAAAATGCAATGCGATGCAAACTATGACCAGACCAGTCACTGGATTATTTTGCATTTTTGTCATCATTGAGCTTTTGAAATGTGGGAAGTGAGTGCAAACATCGATGGTATAATTAAACCATGATGACAAGAGTACTTCTTTCTTGGATTTTGATATAGCAAGTTAACACAAGCATCGAGGTATAATTGAACCAAGATGACCCGAGTGTTGTTTCCATAAAACATGCAGTATTAATCATTTTAATATGCAAATCAGAAATGTCTTCAATTATACTTCGATGATCATGTCCCGAGACAAATTTGCACATGTAAATGATTAATTTTCAGACAACAGACAATAAAAATATCATGTTTCTTCCTTGTTCCTCTAGTCAAAGACATCCTGGAGTCACTTAGAAATCATGATAGGGAAAAGCAATATAGAAAAGTTGAACAATCATGTTACAATCATTATCCAAAAAGATATTATCCACTGAAAAAGTGTGTGATGTGCTTTGATTGACTTCGTGATAGCTTGATAGTTGATAGTTTGATCTTGTGTTCAATGTTGGATGTGTCTTAGTTTTCGCTTTATAAGAGTTTTCTAACTATTTGTTCTACCTATTTGATTAAGCTCAAAATGATCAAGAGTTTTTCCCCTAGCTAGGTGTAGGATTTTGCCCCAAGCATAGAAACAAAGTCGTAATGATATATCCAATGATCCAAACCATGGCAAGAAGCCACCTGGGATGTCTGCATATGTATAAATGCTTATGATGCATATGAATAGCGCTGATGGAAGAATGAATGAATGCAAGTGGAGTGAATGCATGAACTAATAGATGGAAGAGCTAGCTGACAGATAGCGCCTGTTTACCAGGTTTTCACCATCTATTTTTATTGCACTTTTTCTGATATTTGATTTTTTTCTTTCTTTCTTTTTTATTTTTTTTGGATTTTTTTGCTTTTTCCTTTTTTTTCTTTTCTTTTTCTAATTTTTCACTATTTTTTTTTTTTTAAATTTTTTCAGACATAGAATTTCTTCACGTGCATGCTATTGATAGGTTCTTCAAGCTGATCTTCATCCTATGTTGATAGCTGATATGCTTCTAACCCAAATACTACTGTGACCACAAACAGACCTAACCAGTTTGGTTCAAATTTTCCTTTATTTTCTTGATCTGCCTAGTTGCATGGATTTTCCTTTAGTGCTAGTTCTCCCACTTGAAAGATTCATGGTTTGACCTTATGATTATAGCTCTGGCACATCCTTTGTTGATATACCTTTAGATGATCAAAGGCATTTTGTCTTCGGTCATGGATCACTTCTAACTCTTGTAGTCTAGATACTCTTTGTTCTTCATCTTGGACCAGACCTTTTAGTGACACACATAGAGAAGGTATCTCTACTTCGATTAGCAATATGGCTTCTAATCCATATACAAGAGAGAAAGGTGTGGCACATGTCGGTGTGCAGATATTGATGCGGCAGGCCCATAAAGAAGGGTTTAGTTGAATATGCCAATCTTTTTCAGCATTGTTCACTGTCTTTTTAAGGATTTTTAGGATAGTTTTGTTAGATACTTCTACCTGCCAATTTCCCTATGGGTAATATGGTGTGGAGAATTTGTGCTAGATCTTGAACTTCACACATAGCTCTTGTACATCTTGATTCTTGAATGGTCGCCCATTATCAATGATAATGGTCATTGGTATTCCATAGCGACAGATGATATAATTCAAGATAAATGCAACATTTGTTTTCCTGTGATGTTTATGAGAGGTACCGCTTCAATCTATTTTGCAAAAATATTCAGTAGCTACAAGGATGAATTTGTGTCCATTAGATGATGAAGGATTTATCTTTCCTACTAGATCAAGTCCCCATTGACAAAAAGGCCAAGATGTTGCTAAAGCATGAAGTTCTTGTGTTGGTGCATGGATCAAGTTCCCATGGATTTGACATTGTTTGCATGTTCTTGCTATTTTAAAAGAATCTCATTCCATAGTCAGCCAATAATAGCCCAAGCGTATGAGTTTTTTTGAAAGGGTAAGACCACTTGAATGAGTGCCACAAATGCCATTATGGACTTCATGTAAAGCCTTCTCAGATTCTTCTTGTTTGAGACATCACAAGAGAGTATCGTCTAGACCTCATTTATACAGGGTATCCGCGACAAGAGTAAAATGAGAGGATTGGCGAATAAAGTTTCTCTTTTGGTTTTTTGATAAGTCTAGAGGTAGGATATTATCTTTTAGGTATGTGTAAGTTTGGCCATAGCGGGAGGAATCATGTCCAATAAGTTGGCAGATGGTTTGGGAATTAGGACAATTAAAGGCGAGATAAAACAATTCTTCAACCAGGAATTCATAACATTGTTGATTTTCCTGTGTTTGTAATAGAGAAGAAAGTGTAGACATGGTGTTTTCTGCTTTGTTGTCATTTCTTGGAATCTGTTCAAAAGTTATTTTTACAAAGTATTTCTTGAAATCATCCACCATCTTTTTGTAAGGCATAAGTTTGTCATCTTTTGTTTGATAGTCATCATTAATTTGATTGATGACAAGCTGAGAGTCTCCAAAGGCTTGAAGTTGTTTAATGTTCCATTCTACAACCATTTTGATACTTGTTACCAATGCTTCATACTCTACTATATTGTTTGTACATGGAAAGCTTAATTTGTATGCTTTTGGGATTGTATGACCTTGTGGTGTGATAAATAGAATTCTTGCTCCTGATCCATGTTGTGTTCCTTTATCGATGTCTGCTCCTAGACTGATATTTAGGTGATGTATTGTAAGATATGGATCGAACCCTAGAATGTCTATATATGAACAGGTAGAATTAACTTGCCATCTTTTGGAAAATTCAAAATATTTCTACCTTGCTAGTTTTGATAGAGAAGCTGCTGGATGTAGATCAGTTGTGCCAATGATAGTTGCCTTTGCTGGTGCTATTATGATAGATAACTTCTCTTGATAACATTCTAGTAAGGTGTCAAATCTCCCATCTTCCAACGCCTCAAGGATGTTTTCACCGTTAGATGCATCCTTTGTTTTTATGTTTTCCTAGTCTAATGTTGCCAATAAATGGTTTTCAACATTAGACTTGATATTTTTTTCTTTATTTTCACTTTTGTGACTAGGAGATTTAACACCCACTTGACCTAAAGATACATTAGCAGAATCCCTGGTGAAAGTTGTTGCGGGTTTGATTTTATCAAGATATAAGGATATGGCATGGTCACTAGGTATCAATGTTAGTATGTTCTTCATTTTCCCAATTCATAGGTTTAGGATAGCTTAGGGATAAAAGATCTTTAGGTTGAATAGTTTCAAAGATATTAAGGGTCATGATAGAGATGTCATAGTTTTTAGCATGTATTTCCATGTCTAGAATGATACTCTCATCAGAATGACCTCGTATAAGAAAATCTTGATCGTCCTCAGTTAAGTCCATGTCAGTCACATGTGATTCTGATTCAAGTAGGATAGGTCCTAACATTTTTTCCGCATATGTGTGAACTACATCAAATTATACATCTGCTTCTTCTCTTTCAATTTGAAGTTGCTCTTTTTTTTTTCCATGATAGCAAATATTCTCCAATCCCTTGATCTCTTAGCTGCATTTGTTTTTCCATGCTTGACAAAATTGATACAAATGATTTTTTCTTGGATTGTGTTCTTGAAGATGTCACCTCTTTGTTATGTGAAACAATGACCTCTTGAGCTGATCTTAGATTACTACAACACTGCAATAGATTTGAGACTGCTGAGATAGTGGTTTCCGACCCATTGTAGGGAAATTTTAAGCACTAATGACCTATTGATGGTATAGCTTGCATGTCCTAAATCCATGATCTCCCCAAGAGTATATTGTATGGTAGGTCTACGTCTAGAACTTGGCATGCTATGTCCTTCTGCAAAGGTCCCACTGTGATGGGTAATACCACAATTCCTTTAGAGGAATGCTCTTCCTCATTATGTGCTTTGATTTTTATCTTTTTCTGGGGATCAACTTTATCTTCTGAATATCTTAGAGCACGAACCAGATTCATAGAGCAAATATTCAAGCTAGCTCCCCATCTATTATTGTGAGTCCCTACCCCGACCCATCCTATCTTTTCAGTTATTTTCATGTTGGAACTATTATGGATGCTTTATTTTGATACATTATGGATATAGTACTTTATTTGGTCCCACAAATTTGGTAATATTGATATATATTGATGCTTCATTTCTATGCTTGTGGATATAGAATTTTATATGATCCTAGAATAGGGTAACATTGAGATGATGTATGTCATTATCTGATTTGCAGGACTTGATTATGATGCTAAAAATATGTTTGCATATCTTGTAAATGGATCAATTTTTGAGGATTATGATGAATTGCTTATGCGAATTGCTTTGATATGTGACAATCATATTGAATAATGTCAATTCTATGTAGAATGATTGTGTTGTATTCTAATTAGGTGTTTTATATTATATGAGGCTATTGGAAAGTACTAATTTTTAAATTGAGATGCATAGGAAATAATCCATGTGACCATGGAAATATTATGGAGAATCAAGCCTAGGCCTATGTGCATTTGTAAAACCAGGGGTTGTCTATTTGGAGAGACAACACCCTGTATGTATTGTATTCTATTCGTAAATGAAAAATGTTGCATGGGTGTAAATTGTATTTATTGAATTGTTTAAATCATTTAAGGGACAATTTAAATGCGTGTATTTGTGATGTGGAATTATTTTGTAGTGTCACTTGACACCTATGTTGTATGTTGTGTTGGCAACTTGTCATGTCACCTTTTTGGAAAGTTTTTATTTTTGTTAATTGTTATATCTCCTAATTATCCTTGAAGGAACCAAGATATCTAGGTTAGTGAGCCACAAGGAGGGTCAACTCAGAGTTGATCCGTAGGTTAACTTTAGGTGGACTTTCTAAGGGTTAAATCAACTCCTAGAGTCAATTTTAGAGCATTTTTATTAGGCCTCATGGGGTACCTATGGGTGAAGGCCAAAATTGCCATGTGTCTTTCCCTTAGGGCTTGTTTGACCACCCAAAAAAGTGGTTTTCCCAAGATGGACGAATTCCATCTATAGGAGTGCCATCTTTGGTAGGATAACCTTCTTGATAGGTGTAATCCCTCTTCCCCATTTCATTCCCCTCCTCTAGGTGCCTTGGTTAGGGAGTGTGTAAGACCTAGGGAAGGCCAACCAATGGGAGTCCCTCACTCTATCCAAGAGGTTGGAAGGAGTGAGAGAAGCCTTCTTAGGCTAGGAATGTAAGCTTAGTGAGCTAATCACCCACTCTCCATCCTTGGAGATTTTTGAGAATTTTTGGAGGAAAACCAGTTTTGGATAGAAAATTTGGCTAAGTGTTCCAGAAAAGATTAAGGATTGGGTTGGTCTTCATCAAGCTTTCCCCTAGAATACCTTTGGTAGAGTCAAGGTTGGTGTTGTCTTTTCTTACTTGTGTATATAAGAATTTGTTGTAGAATGCTTGAATGGAAAATGTTGTATTTTATTTGTGTTATACTTGTGAAATCTTTATGTGATTTCTTGCTTATTTTCTGTTGTATGCATTGATGTCTTTTGGGGAGTGTCCAAGGCCATCTTTCCCTTGGGAGGGCAGATTGGTCTTAGGGGTGGAAGGAGTTTGACAGCCTTAGGGTGAGAGGCTCTCATTATGAGAGTGATCTCAAGGGTCTGTCCATGTGACCCTTGCTGCATTTTTGTGTTATTTCACTTGGGGGTCATAAGGGGAGCAAATATGGCATGTTTTCCTTTTTGGGGGTCATAAGGATGTAGGGGTTAAGAATGAGTTTTGGTTATGTTTTCTTGGATGCCATGAGTTGGCTGTGAGTTACTATCTAGCAGAATATCCCCTAGGGTACTTGGTCCACTTCCACCCTAGTAAAACATCACATTATGTGATGAAGTTTCAGCTTGGGAAGGGAATGTGTTTGTGGTGTTTTGTTTCCCCCTGCTTGTTGTGTGTTTGCTTGATTGTAACCCCGTCTAGGACTTGGTTCTCCAAGCTTGGGGGTGGCTTCTAGTAAGCCTAGGCTAGAAGGTGAGCACCCCATGGTCAGAGCCTTATGATTTCATGCAGGTTGCTTGGAAAGAGGAAAGAAAGCTAAGAGTTGCAAATTTATTTAGTTGCAGATAAAAGAATAGGAAAAGCAATATTATGCTTTAGTTGCAGAAATGTAAATGGGGAGCTTTATGCTATTTTTATTTTCTATATAAGGAAATGTAATATTGTATTTAAGTCCTCATTATTGGAATGAGAGACCAGTTGGGTTGTTCCACCCATTGTAAAAGTTGACTTTTGTATTTGAATATTCTATGAGAAAGGTGCATTTTATTTAAATTCTAAAATCTATAATGCTGCTATAAATATATTCAATTCTGTTGAGTTCTATATTCTATTTATTTCTACAATTTTAAGTAGAGAAATATAAAAAAAACCGGGGAGAAAAGCAATGTTTGATTAAGTAATTTCCTCCAGTATTTGAATGTTGTTATTCTGTCATTATTATCTTTGTTTAGGCATAGTTGAAAACTAATCTATAAACAAAGTAATTTGTTGTAGATAAGCCTGTTAGTATAACTGTCAAAAGAAAAATATGTATTGTTGTAGCTAAACCTATTAGTTTACAAAGTCTTTGCTATATGAAGAAAAAAAAAGGGAGAAATGAAATGTGTTTTAAGTATTTTCCTGCAATATTAAATGTTGTTGTTGTTGTCATTTTAGATTACATAGAACAAAACAAAATAAACAAGAAACTAAAGTAGAACCAAGAAGTTTATCTTTGCTATAAATATCTAAATGAAGTTGAAAATGTTGTGCAGTCATAATTATTTCTGTCATTCTTTTACTTCTGTTATTTTTATATCTGTTTGTTCATTGCAGAATATTAATCTACAAACGAGAAATAAAAATAAAATAATATTTATTGTCTTTAGATTGTTGTTAGTATAACTGTCAAAGAAAATATATTGCTGTAAAAAAAAGGAGAGCTTTTAACCCTTCTGAGACCGATATATAAATAAATATATAAACTTAAATATAAATGCAGACACATTTAAATAAAAAATCCATTTGTGCAAATTGTGTGCATATATATATATATATATTATAAAACAAAAAAAAATTTACCCAAAAAAAAAAAGATTTGTGGGGGGGGGGGGGGGGGCGAAACCCTACCCCTCCTCATGAGAGACGTCGCGGGCCGCGCCGCCACTATGGAAACCCACAGTGGGTGGAGACGAGTCCGCCATTATGGGCAACCACAGTGGGCGGCGTCGGCGCTACCATTGTGGGTGTCCATAGTGGGCGGCGTTAGCACCACCACTATGGGTGTCCACAGTGGGCGGCGTTGGGGCCGGCACTATGGGCTTCCACGGTGGGTTCCCCGTGAACGTCGCCGCTCTCCATCTCCCCCCTTCTTCAAACGCAGCCTTCACCCAAACTCGACCACCGCTCTGCCCCTCCATGGCCGTCGTCGTGCCCTAGCTCGACACTGTACCTGCACACACACACCACGAAACAAAAAAGAATATATTATATTAAACCCTAAAGAATTTCGGGTTAGGGTATAGGTAAATAGAAAAAGAAAAAAAGAAAGAGAAAGGGCTTTAGTATAAAAAAAGGGGAAAAGCAACCCTAACCCAATTTCGAGTTAGGGTTAGCATTTTAGTAATAAAAGCATTTTAGTCCTTATTATAAATTGTTTATTTTTAACTTAGGGTTTGCATGTAAATTTGGGGGGGGGGGAATTTGAATTAAAATTTTGAATTATAACTAATATTTAAGGTTATTTAATAGTTGAATTTTAATATTTCATGGACATGGTCCTTTTATTTAGAGAATTAAATTTTAATATAGTCTATGTTTATAATTTAAAATGGAGATTAATGTTAATTGGATACATTATTCACTTAATTGAATTAATTTATTTAACTAGGGAAACTTTATAGTTAATTGATATCTTCGATTAATTCTGGACCTTAAGTTATATTTTAAATTGGGGAAAAAATTTATAATTGAAAATTGTTTATTATTTTTATGAATTATAGCCCTTGAGACCAACGTTGGCCAGATGAATTATATCATCAAAATTAAAGGGTTAGGGAAATATTAAAATTGACTTTAGCATAAAATTGGATTTACTTGTCTGATGACTTTGTGAAATTTGAACCCTTAACAGTTAGAATTAAATAACAAAATTGTCGTGCATTCAATTAATTAAATTCACGACAACTTATTTAACGACAACTTATTTTAAGATAATTAAATTAACTAATTAAAATGCGGCAACCCTCTTGGGAATAATTAATCTCCATTAATTAATGTCGCTTATTTGCTTTAGCTAATTAACCCAACTTTAGAAAACAATTCTATTTACATCTTAGTTAAGACAAAACTCTATTGATTTCATTTTAATGTAGACTATGTTATGAGTTTATGTTGTTCAAAAAAAATTGTTGTTCCATTTTTTGCCCAAAAGTTTGGGCACGACATTTTGGTATTAGAGCAAGGTTTCCAACACTAGGAACCTTTCTCCATTACGTTTCGCTTTAATTATTTAAATTAATTAAATTTTCCTCAAAAATTATTTATTTCTTTATTTATTTTATTTTATTTTTATTTCCTCATAAGGATGCCTCCGACTACGCGACAAGCTTGCAAGCGCGGAAGGGGTCCTAAGCATACATGTATGGCACGCGAGGATGTTGATAGGGAGGAACCGGTTCCAGAAGGGAACCCGGAAGCCCCTGCCAAACCACCGGTCGACCCTAACCGAGACATCTTACTAGCACTTTAGAACCTGATTGGGATAGTGCAGGATAGGCTTCCAGCAGTTGACCAACATGTAGATAATCAGAGCTCAGGGAGCCATAGGTTAGTAGATAGGGAACAGAGTAGGAGTCCACCTCCTAATACCATAGAGGGTGAGGCTGAGCATGAGCCTAATCTTGAGTCCATTCACCTACCTAGACCACCTCCAGCAGTAGCACCTGTGTACCTTGAGAGAGCACATCGGGAACCAGGAGATCTGATTAGGGAGGTTTTGCACCTCCAGCCACCATCTTTTGGGGGATCTACTAACGGGGTAGAGGCTGAGGCATGGACATTTTGTTCTTATGAAAGCAATCTAAAGGCACGAGTTGCAGTCCACCTTCTAAGATCGATGACCTCCACATGGTGCAAACAAGAGGAATTCAAGTATGGTCTCACTGCAGACACCCTCACATGGGAAATCTTCACAGAGAGGTTCAGGGAGAGGTACCTGTCAGAGCATTTCAGGTAGCATAGGATTGATGAGTTCCATGACCTCCAGCAGAAGGGTCTCTTAGTGACCCAGTACGAGAGCAAGTTCATCGAGCTCCTACCTTATGTAGACTACCTGAAGGATGAGAAGCTTCTCGTCAACCAATTTATCAGGGGACATAATGCTGGGATAGCAAGACCAGTGAGGATAGCCACTCTAGGAAGCCTTCGGGTTGCCATGGAGAAGGCCCTGATAGCAGAGGAGATTCAGATCAGGCCATAGGACACGAGGGATCGATTTCAGAACTGAAACTGGACACCCCAGTCTTTCAGGTTTCAGAAACCCCATTGGAAAGACAACCACAGAAATGCATCGGGGTCCTATAAACCCCCTCCTCCGCAGCAGTCATAGAAGAGTCAGAGAGAGAATCCCCCTTAGGGATAGCAGGGCTCCAGGCCCAAGCAGTGGTAGTCACAGGGTCCTAGGCATGACTAGAGAGCATAGGGTACATACACACCTTCGACGCAGACTCAGCAGTCCTCCAGGGGTGGGTATAGTGGTTCTAGCAGGACAGGTGGGCAACCTTTCTCCAGGCCTCAAGGCACATAGTTTCAGGCATGCGGTGCATGTTTCACATGTGGAGCCATGGGGTACATGGCGAGAGAGTGTCTATAGGGTTAGATGACAGGAAATCAGAGGATGGCAGCATCAAAGTCTATAGTTGGAGATATGGGCAAGTCCCATAGAGTCTTCGCAGTGGTTGACAACCGCTAGGAAAAGAACCAGGCCACAGTCATTGAGGCTACAAGTAAGATCAGAGGTAGTGGTATTTCTATATTATTTGACTCAGGAGCGACCGACTCCTTTATATCTCCATTGGTTTTGGAGCGTTGCGGGCTAGTGGTAGTTAGGCAAGGTGTCAGCTGGGAAGTGGAGTTAGCTTCAGGGGATAGAGTGTTAGTGGATTCAGAGGTTAGGGGATGTCTGCTTCAGATTGGTAATACCAACACCTTAGTAGACCTTAGAGTTATGCCACTTGGATCTTATGGCATCATACTTGGAATGGATTGGCTTTATGCCCACAGAGCCAAGATGGATTGTTGCCTGAAAAAGATCGAGTGTGAGGATGATCATGGTGCTCCCATAGTAATCACTGGGATTCAGAGACTCGTGTTTATTTGTATGATTTCTGCTATGCAGCTTAAGGGGAGCATGTGGAAGGGATGCCAGTTGTTTGCTATCATTATCAGTGATAGAGAGGAAGAAAATAAAAAGGAGCCTTCCATAGATGATCATCCCATCCTTGAGGCATTTGCAGATGTTTTTCCAACTGAGCTACCTGGTATGCCGCCTAGCAGAGAGATTGACTTCCACATAGATTTGGTACTAGGAGTTGAGCCGGTTTTGAGAGCACCTTATAGGATGACCACACATGAGCTTAATGAGCTCAAGATGTAGCTCGAGGAACTTTTAGAGAAGGGTCACATTTGTCCTAGCGTCTCCCCTTGGGGCACACCAGTCATCTTCATGAAGAAGAAGGATGAGTCCCTTCGATTATGCATGGATTATAGGCAACTGAATAAAGTAACCATCAAGAACCAATATCCCTTGCCCAGGATCGATGACTTGTTTGATTAGCTTTAGGGTGCTAAAGTGTTTTCCAAAATAGATCTAAAGTTAGGGTATCATCAATTGAGGATTGTGGAAAGTGATATCCACAAGACCGCATTTCGCACTAGATATGGCCACTATGAGTTCATGGTGGTCCCATTCAGTCTTACGAATGCTCCAGCTGTATTCATGAGTCTCATGAATGGGGTATTCTGCACCTTCCTCGACCAATTTGTGATTGTGTTCCTCGATGACATATTGATATACTCTCGAAATGAGAAGGAGCATGAGGAGCATTTGAGGGAGGTTTTGCAGTGTTTGAGGGACAACCAGTTATTCGATAGTTTGTCGAAGTGTGCTTTCTTTAGATCAAAGGTCAAGTACCTAGGGCATGTTATATCCGATGATGGGATCTCAGTTGACCCATCAAAGATTAGAGCTATTATGGATTGGCCGATGCCAACCAGTGTGAAAGAGGTCAGGAGCTTCATAGGTTTAGTAGGATACTATAGATGCTTTGTTGAGGGATTTTTCAGAGTTGCACACCCCATCACATCCCTCCAACGAAAAGGAAAGAAATTCGAGTGGACAAAGAAGTGTGAGAGGGCTTTCCAGGATCTAAAAAGGGCACTTACTAGTGCACCTATTCTTATTGTACTAGACCCCATGGTCGATTTCATGGTATGCACAGATGCTTCCTTAGATGGATTAGGAGTAGTCCTTATGCAGGAGGGTAGAGTTATAGCATACGAGTCTAGGAAACTTAAGACTCATGAGCTTAACTACCCTACGCATGACCTAGAGCTTGCAGCAGTTGTACATGCACTTGTGAGGTGGAGACACTTCCTTTTAGGTCATCACTTTGAGCTTCATTCAGACCATCAGAGTTTGCAGTAGATCTTCACCCAGCCTAACCTTAATGCACATTAGAGGAGATGGATGGAGTTCCTTTGTGAGTATGATTTTGATGTCCACTACATCAAAGAGAAGGAGAACATAGTTGCAGATGCCCTGAATAGGAGACGACATGAGGTATACACCATATCTATGAGCATAGATTTGAGAGACTGTATTTTGCAGTGGTTGCCAGAGGATGTATGGTATCTAGAGGTTTGTTAGAGGATCTGATCTCAGGAGACCTTGGAGGGGAAGTTTGTGGATTACTCTTTAGAGTCTGATGGACTATTACGCCATAGAGGGTGCATCTCTGTACCTTCTCCCAGAGGATTGTGAGATTTCATTATCATGGAGGCTCAGAGAGCTCCTTATGCAGCGCATCATGGGGTTAAGAAGATGTATGCTGACTTGAGGCAGTTATATCATTGGCCAGGTATGCGGAAGCTTATCGCTGAGTTGGTAGCCCAATGCCTTAAGTGTCAAAGAGTCAAGGCTGAGCATCGCCATCCAGGTGGGTTGCTCTAGTCCCATGCTATACCAGACTGGAAGTGGGATACTATATCCATGGATTTCATCGTTGGTCTTCCCATGTCATCTCGTTGCCATGATGCCATCTTGGTGCCAATTGACAAGTTGACCAAAGTAGCCCATTTCTCACCAGTTCGAACTACCTTCACAGCACCAGTAGTGGCATAGGTGTTCTTGTGAGACATAGTCAGACTTCATGGTGTTCCACACAAGATTATATCTGACAGGGATTCCCTCTTCACTTCTTCCTTTTGGAAGGCGTTACAGGTAGCTTTGGGCACCAAGCTAAATTTCAGCATAGCCTATCATCCGGAAATGGATGGACAGATAGAGCGGGTTAACCTAGTGTTAGAGGATATGCTCTACATGTACGTCATGGATCATCAGACCAGATGGGAGGAGTACCTTCATTTAGTAGAGTTTGCCTATAATAATGGGCATCACACTTCTTTGGGGATGCCACCTTTTTAGGCTTTGTACAGCAGACCATGCAGGACACCTTTGAGTTCGGACCGTATTGAGGATAGAGTGGCCATAGGCCCTGAGATGGTCCGTGATATGGAGCAACAAGTAATTTTGATTAGATAGCGCCTTAGAGAGGCACAAGATAGGTAGAAGAAATATGCAGATGCAAAGAGGATAGACCGGAGTTACTTGGTTGGGGACAAAGTTTTCCTGAGAGTGCGGCCGCATAAGAATCCAATCCGTTATGGAAAGGGTTCTAAGATCGCACCTCATTTTGTTAGACCATTTGAGATCCTTTAAAGGATAGGACCAGTTGCTTATTGCCTAGCTTTGCCACCTAGCCTGTCACGCATCCACGATGTGTTTCACGTATCAGTTTTGAGGAAATACATTTATGATGAGTCTCATATTCTGGATTGGGATGCCTTGCAAGTGGAGTCAGAGAGACAACTAGCTTTAGAGCCCATTCGTATTTTGGCTTGCCGGACATTGGCCCTTTGAGGTCGAGAGCTGGACTAGGTTAGGGTCCAGTGGGATCGCTATGATGAGGTTACAGCTTCATGGGAGGATGTAACATGTATGAGATCACAGTACCATCATCTTTTTGATGAACTCCAGGAGGATGTTCATGCCTAGAGGGGGAGAGTGTGAAGCCCTACCCTGACCCATCCTATCTTTTCAGTTATTTTCATGTTGGAACTATTATGGATGCTTTATTTTGATACATTATGGATATAGAACTTTATTTGGTCCCACAAATTTGGTATTATTGATATATATTGATGCTTCATTTCTATGCTTGTGGATATAGAATTTTATATGATCCTAGAATAGGGTAACATTGAGATGATGTATGTCATTATCTGATTTGCAGGACTTGATTATGATGCTAAAAATATGTTTGCATATCTTGTAAATGGATCAAATTTTGAGGGTTATGATGAATTGCTTATGTGAATTGCTTTGATATGTGACAATTGTATTGAATAATGTCAATTTTGTGCAGAATGATTGTGTTGTATTCTAGTTATGTGTTTTATATTATATGAGACTATTGGAAAGTACTGATGTTTAAATTGAGATGCGCAGGAAATAATCCATGTTACCATGGAAATATTATGGAGAATCAAGCCTAGGCCTATGTGCGTTCGTAAAACTAGGGGTTGTCTATTTGGAGAGACAACACCCTGTATGTATTGTATTCTATTCGTAAATGTAAAATGTTGCATGAGTGTAAATTGTATTTATTGAATTGTTTAAATCATTTAAGGGACAATTGACATGTGTGTATTTGTGATGTGGAATTATTTTGTAGTGTCACTTGACACCTATGTTGTATGTTGTGTTGGCAATTTGTCATGTCACCTTTTTTGAAAGTTTTTATTTTTGTTAATTGTTATATCTCCTAATTATCCTTGAAGGAACCAAGATATCTAGGTTAGTGAGCTACAAGGAGGGTCAACTCAGAGTTGACCCGTAGGTTAACTTTAGGTGGACTTTCTAAGGGTTAAATCAACTCCTAGAGTCAATTTTAGAGCATTTTTATTAGGCCTCATGGGGTACCTATGGGTGAAGGCCAAAATTGGCCATGTGTCTTTCCCTTAGGGCTTGTTTAACCACCCAAAAAAGTGGTTTTCCCAAGATGGACGAATTCCATCTATAGGAGTGTCATCCTTGGTAGGATAACCTTCTTGATATGTGTAATCGCTCTTCCCCATTTCATTCCCCTCCTCTAGGTACCTTGGTTAGGGAGTGTGTAAGACCTAGGGAAGGCCAACCAATGGGAGTCCCTCACTCTATCCAAGAGGTTGGAAGGAGTGAGAGAAGCCTTCTTAGGCTAGGAATGGAAGCTTAGTGAGCTAATCACCCACTCTCCATCCTTGGAGATTTTTGAGAATTTTTGGAGGAAAACCAATTTGGGATAGAAAATTTGGCTAAGTGTTGCAGAAAAGATTGAGGATTGGGTTGTTCTTCATCAAGCTTTCCCCTAGAATACCCTTGACAGAGTCAAGGTTGGTGTTTTATTTTCTTACTTATGTGTATGAGAATCTGTTGTAGAAGGCTTGAATGGAAAATGTTGTATTTTATTTGTGTTATACTTGTGAAATATTTATGTGATTTCTTGCTTATTTTCTGTTGTATACATTGTTGTGTTTTGGGGAGTGTCCAAGACCATCTTTCCCTTGGGAGGGAAGATTGGTCTTGTGGGTTGGAAGGAGTTTGATAGCCTTAGGGTGAGAGGCTTTCATTATGAGAGTGATCTCAAGGGTCTGTCCATGTGATCCTTGCTACATTTTTGTGTTATTTCACTTGGGGGTCATAAGGGGAGCAAATATGGCATGTTTTCCTTTTTGGGGGTCATAAGGATGTAGGGGTTAAGAATGAGTTTTGGTTATGTTTTCTTGGATGCCATGAGTTGGCTGTGAGCTACTATCTAGCAAAATCTCCCCTAGGGTGCTTGGTCCACTTCCACCCTAGTAAAACATCACATTATGTGATGGAGTTTCAACTTGGGAAGGGAATGTGTTTGTGGTGTTTTGTTTCCCCCTGCTTGTTGTGTGTTTGCTTGATTGTAACCCCATCTAGGACTTGGTTCTCCAAGCTCAGGGATGGCTTCTAGTAAGCCTAGGCTGGGAGGTGAGCACCCCATGGTCACAACCTTATGATTTCATGCAGGTTGCTTGGAAAGAGGAAAGAAAGCTAGGAGTTGCAGATAAAAGAATAGGAAAAACAATATTATGCTTTAGTTGCAGAAATGTAAATGGGGAGCTTTATGCTATTTTTATTTTCTATATAAGGAAATGTAATATTGTATTTAAGTCCTCATTATTGGAATGAGAGACCAGTTGGGTTGTTCCGCCCATTGTAAAAGTTGACTTTTGTATTTGAATATTCTATGAGAAAGGTGCATTTTATTTAAATTCTAAAATCTATAATGCTGCTATAAATATATTCAATTCTGTTGAGTTCTGTATTCTATTTATTTCTGCAATTTTAAGTAGAGAAATATAAAAAAAACGGGGGAGAAAAGCAATGTTTGATTAAGTAATTTCCTCCAGTATTTGAATGTTGATATTCTGTCATTATTATCTCTGTTTAGGCATAGTTGAAAAGTAATCTATAAACAAAGTAATTTGTTGTAGATAAGCCTGTTAGTATAACTGTCAAAAGAAAAATATGTATTGTTGTAGCTAAACCTGTTAGTTTACAAAGTCTTTGCTATATGAAGAAAAAAAAAGGGAGAAATGAAATGTGTTTTAAGTATTTTCCTGCAATATTAAATGTTGTTGTAGTCATTTTAGCTTACACAGAACAAAACAAAAGAAACAAGAAACTAAAGTAGAACCAAGAAGTTTACCTTTGCTATAAATATCTAAATGAAGTTGAAAATGCCCTACAGTCATAATTATTTCTGTCATTCTTTTACTTCTATCATTTTTATATCCGTTTGTTCATTGTAGAATATTAATCTACAAACAAGAGAAATAAAAATAAAATATTATTTATTGTCTTTAGATTGTTGTTAGTATAACTGTCAAAGAAAATATATTGCTGTAAAAAAAAGGAGAGCTTTTAACCCTTCTGAGACCGATATATAAATAAATATATAAACTTAAATATAAATGCAGACACATTTAAAAAAAAAAAAACCATTTGCGCAAACTGTGTGCATATATATATATATTATAAAGCAAAAAAAAAATAATGATTTGTGGTGGGGGGGGCAAAACCCCACCCCTCCTCATGAGAGATGCTGCGGGCCGCGCCACCACTGTGGAAACCCATAGTGGGTGGAGCCGAGTCCGCCACTGTGGGTAACCATAGTGGGCGGCATCGGTGCCACCACTATGGGTGTCCATAGTGGGCGGCGTCGGGGCCGCCACTATGGGCTTCCATGGTGTGTTCCCTGTGAACGCCGCCGCTCTCCCTCTTCCCCCTTCTTCAAACATGGCCTTTGCCCAAACTCAGTCGCCGCTCTGCCCCTCCATGGCCACCGTCGTGCCCTAGGTCGGCACTATACTTGCACACACACACACCACGAAACAAAAAAGAATATATTATATTAAACCCTAACCCATTTTGGGTTAGGGTATAGGTAAATAGAAAAAGAAAAAAAGAAAGAGAAAGGGCTTTAGTATTAAAAAAAAGGGGAAATGCAACCCTAACCCAATTTCGGGTTAGGGTTAGCATTTTAGTAATAAGAGCATTTTAGTCCTTATTATAAATTGTTTATTTTTAACTTAGGGTTTGCATGTAAATTTTGGTGGGGGGAATTTGAATTTGAATATTTCATGGACATAGTTGGTCCTTTTAGTTAGAGAAATAAATTTTAATATAGTCTGTGTTTATAATTTAAAATGGAGATTAATGTTAACTGGATACATTATTCACTTAATTGAATTAATTTATTTAACTAGTGAAACTTTATAGTTAATTGATATCTTCGATTAATTATGGATGTTAAGTTATATTTTAAATTGGGGAAAAAAATTATAATTGAAAATTGTTAATTATTTTTATGAATTATAGCCCTTGAGACCAATGTTGGCTAGATGAATTATATCGTCAAAATTAAAGGGTTAGGGAAATATTAAAATTGACTTTAGAATAAAATTGGATTTACTTGTTTGATGACTTTGTGAAATTTGAACCCTTAACGGTTAGAATTAAATAATGAAATTGGTGTGCATTCAATTAATTAAATTCATGACAACTTATTTAACGACAACTTATTTTAAGATAATTAAATCAACTAATTAAAATGTGGTAACCCTCTTGGGAATAATTAATCTCCATTAATTAATGTCGCTTATTTGCTTTAGCTAATTAACCCAATTTTAGAAAACAATTTTATTTACATCTTAGTTAAGGCAAAACTCTATTGATTTCATTTTAATGTAGACTATGTTATGAGTTTATGTTGTTCAAAAAAAATTTGTTGTTCCATTTTTTGCCCAAAAGTTTGGGCACGATAATTAGGACATGTTTAACAAGCATTCTATGAATAAGGACTTCAATTTGCAAGAGAGCATTATGGGGACACTGCAATGAATTAATGATTGGATATGAAGTACATGGGCTTTGAATAGGATCCTCTGAAATAGGTTTGATGGCCGTTATGGATATCCCTTGGGGAACTTCAGCTTTGGATGCATTATTTGGCAAGGATGCTATGGAAGGTTCTTGCAAGCTTTCGAGAGGTGTAGGAATAGATGCCTTTAGAGAGTCAATTTGCTTATGGATGGAAAGATCATTGTTAGACATGGGTGCACAATTTTGATCTTCTTTAGCCAAATCCTTTAGGGATCTCTTTAAAAGGTGCATAAAAGAGCCACCTTTCTTTTGAGATGTATTTAAATCTTTGTGAGGTTTCAACATAGTTGGATTTTTTATTTTGAACTTGTTTGATTTCTCTGATATTTTGGCTTGTTACTTTTATTTTGCTTTGGTATTCCATGTTGATGTGATCTTCAGCCATTGCAAATGTTCCTATTTTTGTTTGAGGGGTTTGATTGTCTAAAAGTTGTTTTGATAAGTGGTCAATGGCCAATGTAGATACAATAGAGTGATATGACACTAAAATATTGTTCAAGTGTTTAAAGGTTTGCAAGTTTTTCGATCTTCGGTTTTGGAGTGCAATGATGGTGATTTGATAAGAACCAAGTCTAGTAGGAACGATATATCCTACGATGTGGGAGAAGGTTATCCTAACCAAACATTTTAGTTTAGTGATAAAGGATGCTTGATCCTGATGAGAAACTATGTTTGAGTGATCAGTTTATCAAAGAGGGTGATAATGCACTTTGAGATGTTTAGATTTTGAACTTGTTGGGAGTGAGCACTTGAAAATCTTAAGGTGTTTATCTTCTAGAGTATGATTTTGATTGATGATAACTTGACTAAGAAAACCAAGAAGACAATCTAAGCACAAATTGACAGATAAAAGGTGTTTATGCTTACTACAAATTGATTAGGCAGAAATGATAAATCTAAAACAGGCATGCAGGACACAACTCTAGACTGACAGATGCAGAGTTTCGTATGACATAAGATTCAACTTAGGACAACACAAGATATAGAGCCATATGACATAACAAATTTTTTCATATAAACAACAACAACTCATATGACAAAACACCTATCTTGTACGACATAGGATAGAAGATAGTATGACAAATGATTTTATGAAAGTTAACTCGTTTGATAGAGATTATGACTCGTGCTATAGATAATTAAATCTTGTACGATAGGTTGCAAATAATGATAAAAAGTGTTTGTTTTCCTGATTTTGATCTTTGAATTCTGATGATGATGTTTTCTATTTTTTAGGTGTCTGATTTTCTCATTTAGGGATGAATACACAACAAACACATGATGTGATAATTGACTCCAATCAAGCTAAACCCTAAGGAAGTTGGTTGAGAATGAAAACCTTTGCTTGTTGACTTAGGTACACATCCAATAACTAATCAGAATACGGTCGTTGAGTCTCACACAATGGATTCTCAACGCCGTATTATCCGAATCCAAACACTAATAGGGGCACGATATGGAAAGTGTCTTGGGAGAGTTACTATCTCTCTTGCACAAATATTATCACCCTTTCAGAGGTGAAATGGGTAGCTTCTATTTTAACTGGAACTAGTAAGGGATCTGTTCAATGCGTCGGGGTATAAACTCAATTAAGAGGTCTCCCAGCCTTGAAAACCAAGGTTTGATATACCTAAAGGTACGAAGGAGAGCTATTCCCGAGCACTGTCATTGCTTTGATTTTCACCAAAAACACATTTATTTTATAGTGGGTTGGATTACTTAGCGTTAGCCATTCCCACTTAGGTCGTTCCCCTCTCACCGGCCTTAAGGGCTAAGAGTTAATAACTCCTCAGGAGGGCATGCCTTCTAAAGAGATACACTAATGAAAGCAAAAGATGAGTCTAGCTTTCCGATCACCTAAGAAAGGTGAGAGCATACTCGCCTATCATCAAAGACACATAAGACATGATAGTTCATTTCTTTAAGCCCAAATTGAAGTGTGCCTAAAAATCTTAAAGAATACACAAAGTTTTTGTTGAATCCTTAGACAAAATGCAAAATAAATCCATTAGTAGTCATGATTGTGTTTTGAATTTCATCTTTGACAAGCATATTTTCTTTGACCAGCATCCTGCAAAACTTGTTAGGCTGCCAAAAATATCACAAACAAAATAGGGTTAGCATTAGAAAATCTTGGATTTAAAATCACAAAAACCCTAAAATGAAGTATGTTAAAAATCACAGAGCTAGAGACTCATACGACACAGATTTCTAGTTAGTATGACAAAACTTTAGATTTTGTATAGTATCCAAAATAGGCTCGTACGACATAGGATCAGCCTAGTACGAGTAAAGAATTTGCAAGAAATAAACTCGTACGACACATATTTAGACCTTTTACGAACAAACAATTTGCAACATAAAAACTCGTATGACATAGATTTATACCTAGTATGAGTCAGGATAAGGTGTCATCCTAGACTGAAAGGAAGTTCGTACAATCTAAAAAGGCAACTCGTACGAATTTCTGCACCAGAGCCGGACATAGAAGATGTTTGCTGAGGATTTAGAGGCCAAAAATGATGATTTCTGGCTCCACGATGGGCACCAAAATGTCATGCTTTGTGAAGTGTACCTATTCCTACAACCACAATGCACTCAATAAATCATTATAAGTAATGGTTAGTAAATTGAAACAATGAAAGACAAAACCATATCTAATTGACTTATTGCCTCCTAGTAAATGCGAGTATGAAAAATGCTCTCATATCCAATTATGAATACTCCAGTGACTTGACTACACTTCGATGGAGGATTTGAATGATGAAAATGCATGATCTAGAAAAAATAGCATGATTAAGCTATATGAGTTCATGATTGATCTAGAAAATAAGCTAGAATGAAGATGCAATTAAGCTAAAATTAAGCATGATAACATTGCTAAGGAATGATAAACTAGAAGATAGATGCCTATAATAACAATGCATAAGATGAGAATGAGATGGGATACAAAAATGATATGAAATTGGGACCCTTTGTGCTCCAAAATGAGGTCTATTTATAGGATTTTCAAGGCTAGGGGTAAGGTGGCAAGAATCAACGGTCAAGATTGATCTGAAGATATCAATGGTTAATTTGGAGGAGGTTGGCAAAGGGGGTTGGATTAAAGGGAACATCTGCCATCTCTATGGTGACAAGTGTCAAGAGGCTTCTAGAAGGATAGGATGAAAGGGAACACTTAGTGACAAGTGTCACAAAGGGTTCTAGAAGATGTTGGATGAAAGGGGACATGGTGGTTAGGATGGAATGGGTTAGGTTTAGGAGTGGTAGAAGTTAGGAGAATTTGAATTTAAAAATTCAAATAATGGGAAAAGTCTAATTAATCTCAACAACTCATGAATTTGATTTGTTTTAATTAATTAGGATTTAGAAGAAATGATTTTGTATGTAGGGAATTAATTAATTAATTTAAATTAATTAATTAAAGGGGTGAAATGAAATGTACCTATTAAATAAATCCTTAGATTTATTAATAAGTAGATGAAAGAGGAAATTTAATCAAATTAATTAGTGAATTCAATTAAATTGGGGAGGAGGATTAATTAAATAATTTCTTATTTAATTAATTATCTTTGGACCATTTTTAGGCATATACAGGTATTCTTGGCTATCAAGGAAGATGATCCAGAATTGGAAGAGAATGTACCTAAAGAGAAGGAACTTGCTGCTAAAATTGAGGATAAGGATGAATGGGTAATTGACAGCGGTTTTTCACATCATATGATTAGAGATATAGGGAAGTTTCTATCTTTGCAAGAATTTGATGGTGGACTAGTTAGATTTGGAGATGACAAGGCATGTATGATCAAAGGAAAATGAACTATATTATTAGATGGTATTAAATATATTGACAATATCTATTATGTTCAAGGTTTGAAGCATAATATTTTGGGTGTAGGACAATTGGTAGATAAGGGATTTCAATTACAATTCAAGGATGGAAAATGCAAAATCATTAACTGATCTAGCTTGGAGATTGCAACTGGCACATAGACAAAAGGTAATATATTTCTTTCAACTCGAGTGAGAAGACATGTTTGATTACAGAGATTGATGAGAGTCGGTTATGGCATAAAAGGTCGTGTCATATGAATTTTAATTGCATTGTGAAGATTAGATCAACTAAGGCAGTTAGGGATATACCTAAGATTATGAAGCCCTATAATCCAATATATAAAGAATGTCAAAAGGGTAAATAGGTCAGAACCTCTTTTAGAAGTATACAAGATAAATCAAATGATGTTCTTGATCTTATTCATACTGATTTGTGTGGCCCTGCTAGAGTTAAAAGTTTTCATGTTGATAGATATTTCATGCTAATCATTGATGATTATTCTAGAATGATGTGAGTTACTTTTTTAAGAGAAAAATCTGAAGCATTTGAAAAGTTTAAAATCTTTGAGGCTAAATTGGAAACTAAGACAAGATTGAATATTAAATGTTTGAGATCAGATCATGGTGGATAATTCACATCTGGTGAGTTTAATAACTTTTGTGACAAGCATGGTATAAGAAGACAATTTTCTGCTCCCCAAACACCTCAGCAAAATGGAGTTGTGGAAAGGAAGAACAAAACTATCTTGGATGCTGCTAAAACAATGATGATGGAAACTAATATACCTCATATCTACTAGAGAGAAGCAGTGAGTACATCTATTTATACATTTAATAAAGTAAATATCAAAGGAGAAACCGGTAAGACACGTTATGAATTATGGTTTGGAAATACACCTATAGTTAAGTATTTCAGAATTTTTGGTAGTAAATGTTATATCTGAAGAGATGATATTATTGGGAAATTTGATCCTAGATGTGTTGAAGGTATATTTCTTAGTTATTCTAATGAAAGCAAAGCATGTAGATGTTATAACAAAAGATTGCAGAGAATTGTGGAGAGTACTAATGTCAAAGTAGACGAGCTGAGCAAAAGTCAAATAAAAGTTTATGAGAAGTAACCAACAGTGGAAATGATTATATCTGAACTGGTAGCACCTTTATTGGAACAAAGAGTTGAACTAATTATTCTAACAACTTTAGAGAATTCTACAATAACTGAAGAACAAGGAAGAGGAACAAAGAGTCAGAAGACTCCTAGGTATGTGAGATTGAATCATTCTGAAGATCAAGTCATTTGGGACAAGAACAATGGAGTGATGACAAGAAGAAGATTGACAACTAATGAGGTATGTTTAATTTCACAAGTTGAACCAGTATCAGTAATTAAGGCATGTAAAGATGAACATTGGTTAAAAGCTATGGAAGAAGAACTAGATCAAATTGAGAAAAATAACACATGGACTTTGGTTCCCCGACCTAAAAATAAAAATGTCATTGGAACTAAATGGTTTTTAAGAATAAATTGAATGAGGATGGTCAAGTTATAAGGAATAAGGCTAGATTGGTTTGTAAATTTTATTCTCAGAAGGAAGGAATTGATTATGGATAAAATTTTGCACCTGTAGCTAGGATTGAAGCTATAAGATTATTTCTTGCCTATGCTACTTACAAAAACTACAAAGTTTATTAGATCGATGTTAAATATGCATTCCTGAATGGGGATCTTGATGAGGAAGTTTATATTGAGAAATCTGATGGTTTTTCACTATCAGATGACACTTATATGGTTTCCAAGTTAAGGAAATCTTTATATGGATTGAACCAAGTACCTAGAGCTTGGTATAGAAGGTTGGATAAATATCTTTTGAAGCTTGGTTTTACTAAGGGCAGTGTTGACAATAATTTATATTATAAAATCACTGATGATGATATACTAATTGTTAAAGTATTTGTGTTGGAAATATGGAAGAATTGATTTTAGGGAGATTGATTATGTGTTGCATTGATGTCAACACTAGCTATTATGGTTGGTTACTGATAGACAAGTTTTGGTTACCGACAAAAAATCTAGTGTTACTGGCAGAAGGGACTATCTATTGGACACTGCTGAAATGTTTGGATCAATGGAGTATGTTTGGTTTTATGTGTTACATGTTCCTAGAGAATGTTTTGGTCAATTGTTATTGACTTGGTAATCGGATGCTATCATACAATCTAGTAAGCCTATACCGGTAAGGGTTTAAGGTTTTACCAGTAGAGTTTTTTATAAGAATCTTTGATAGGATGCATAAGTGGTGTTGGTGCGGTTTCTAG
This sequence comes from Cryptomeria japonica, assembly GCF_030272615.1. Lineage (NCBI taxonomy): Eukaryota > Viridiplantae > Streptophyta > Pinopsida > Cupressales > Cupressaceae > Cryptomeria > Cryptomeria japonica. The sequence continues at coordinate 199,131,982 of NC_081405.1, read as the reverse complement.
ATGGAATTCAAGATGTAGAAGGTGATCCTTGATTGAGCCTAGACTGGTTGGAGACATTGCTTTGGCATGGTGGACCCAGGATAGGTCTAGTGCCTATCTAGGTTATAGACCGGTATTATGTTAACGTGTTCTCTACATGTTACCGAGATGATTTATGGATTGGTTAAAGTTGTTTTGTTCTAAAGTCAACATGGAATATCATTGTAATATGGATGTATGTAATGATCTTATTGTAATATCTTTTAGGTGGCAAACCTAATTGGTTTAGGCCTTAGGGTTAGTATAAATCAATGTAAGATCTCATTGTAGATCGTGGCAATGACTATGGAAAAGGAATGTAATGTGCGAATAATGTAATATCATTTAGGTAGAGGATTTGGTCGATCATTGAAGATCAAATTAGGTTTATGTAAGAGGTCAAAGGCCTCCAGTATTGAGCTTAACCAGGACTGTAATCAGGAATGGTAGATGTTACCTTTGGTAGTTCATTCTACTGGATTGTTGTCCAATTATCTTGAGGTGGATATAACCTCTCTATAGTTAGTGAGACTCTTTTGTAATGAGAAGTGTGCTCTAGGCAGTGTGCCTTCCTGCATGTGCACACCCCTCATTGTATCACATATTTTATGTAGAAGTATTATCTAACTATGGGTAGGCTTCCCACCATGGTTTTTCCCTTTACTAGGTTTTCCACGTACAAATCATGGTGTTATGTGGTATGGTTGCATTATTCTGATTATCTATTTCATTGTTAAGTTGCATTGTTTACTGGTATCTATTCCTGCTATTCTGGTATTTAATGTTTGTGCTTTGGTTAAAGGTTGTAAAGTTGATTAATTGATATAATCCATTGACAACTGATTCACCCCCCCTCTCTGTTTTCCACCAGTTATCCTAACAATTGGTATTAGATCTTTGGTCCTCCTTTGCAGAAGCTTAATCGTTTGAGGTAGATCCTATGGCAACTAATCCACCGACAACTATTTTCAGATGAGAGATCCCTAAGGTTGATGGAACAAATTATGGGATATGAAAAATCCGAATGGAGACTCATATTAGATGTCTTGGCAAGGATATTTGGGAGATCACTGAGAAAGGATATACACCTCCTGTAGACTTGAATAAAAATATTGAGAATGATTGCATAGATAGAGAAGCCCTCTTGTGTGCACTTACTGATCAACAGATCATGGGATTGATTGATAAATCATCTGCAAAGGTTATGTGGGATAAATTGCAAACTCTAAATGAAGGTGGCCCTACTATCAAAATTGCTAAACTTGATGGTTACCAAGAAAGATATGAGAAATTGAAGATGGATGACAATGAAAGAATTGCTACATTTATGGAAAGAGTAAATGATATTGCCATGGGAATTCAATATCGTGGAGGATCTCTGAGTGAAGATGAAATAGTTTTCAAATCCTTGAGATGCCTTCCACTAGATTACAAGATGAAGATGACTACAGTTAATGAATTTAGAACAATGACAAACACTTCAATTAACAGAGACATTCTGATTGGGAAGTTATCTGCTTTTGAGCTTGAAGAATTTAGACCTTCTGGAGCTACAAAATCTGAACCTTCTTTTCATGCATCATCATCATCTATCAGCAAAAGTGATTGGAAAGCTCTATACGCAAAAGAACTAGAAGATAAGAGGAAAGAGGATAAATAATTTGAGCAACTTGAAGCCTTATTTTCTAGAAGAGTGCCTAAAGGACTGATAGGAAGTAAGTATGAAGCAAAAGTACCTTTTAAATGTTTTGCATGTAATAAGATTGGTCATTTTGCATCTAGATGTCCTGAAAGGAATGCAAGATTTGAGGAAAGAGTTAAGAAATCATTCAAGCCTAATCAGAATAGATATAGATTCAAGAGAAGAAAATGATGCTACATAGCAGATGAGGGAGTAAGTGATAACTCTGAGGATGAACCGACAGAAGACTTTGCTAGTGGATCTGGCAATGGAAAGGAATGGGTATTCTATGCCTTAAAGGAAGATGAACCAGAATCGGCTATCAAGAATGAAGAAAAGGCCCTGGCAACAAAAGTTGAAGACAAGGATGAATGGGTAATTGATAGTGGATGCTCACATCATATGACTGGAGATAAAAGAAAATTCATGTCCCTACATGAATACAATGGCGGTCAAGTAAGATTTGGAGATGACAAAGCATGTATGATCAAAGGTAGAGGTAGTATTTCTCTGGATGGTAAGCATAATACTGATAATGTCTATTATGTAGAAGGTTTAAAGCATAATCTTTTGAGTGTTGGTCAATTGGTGGACAAGGGATTCCAACTTCAATTCAAGGATATAAAATGCAAAATCATTAACAAGACTGGTTTAGAGATTTCTACCGGTACTCAGATTGGAGGTAATATCTTTCACCTTAACACTGGTAATAAGACATGTTTGATTGCTCATATTGATGAGAGTTGGCTATGACATAAGAGGTTGTGTCATGTTAATTTTGATTGTATTGTTAAGATCAGTTCAACAAAGGCAGTTAGAGATATACCTAAGATTATGAAGCCTCATAATCCGATATGTAAGGAATGTCAATTAGGAAAGCAAGTTAGAACTTATTTTAAGAGCATACATGATAAATCTAATGATGTTCTTGATTTGATTCATACTGACTTATGTGGTCCAAAAAGGAATAGAAGCTTTCAAGGTGATAGGTACTTCATGCTAATAATTGATTTTTATTCTAGAATGATGTGGGTGACTTTTCTAAGGGAGAAGTCTAAAGCTTTTGAGAAATTCAAGATCTTTAAACCAAAGGCAGAAACTAAAATTGGAGTGAAAATCAAATGTCCAAGATTAGATGAAGGTGGTGAGTTCACTTCTCATGAATTTAACAGTTATTGTGAGACAAATAGAATTAGGAGATAGTTATCCACACCTCAGAATCCTCAACAAAATGGAATAGTGGAAAGGAAGAATATAATCATTTTGGATGCAGCAAGAACCTTGATGATGGAAGCCAAATTTCCTCACATCTACTGGAGAGAAGCAGTGAGTACAGTAGTCTATACATTCAACAGAGTTCATATCAATGGTGAAACCAGTAAGACTCCTTATGAATTATGGTTTGGACATACACCTACTATTAAATATTTCAGAATTTTTGGCAGTAAATGTTATATCAAAAGGGATGATTCAATTGGGAAGTTTGATCCTAGATGTGATGAAGGAATACTTCCTGGATATTCTAATCAAATCAAAGCATATAGATGTTATAACAAAAGATTGCAGAAAATTGCAGAGAGTGCAAATGTGAAAGTGGATGAGCAATACATAAATCAATCTATATCATATGATAGGGAACCAATAGTGGAAATGATCATAATTGAACTAGAAATACCTCAACCAGTACTGGACACTAGTATAATCAGAAATTCAATTGTGACTGATGATCAAATCAATAAACCTAAAGTTTAGAAGACTCCAAGGTATGTAAGATTAAATCATTCTGAAGATCAAATCATTGGAGATAGGAACGAGGGAGTTATGACAAGAAGAAGACTAGAAAATGAAGAGGTATGTCTTATTTCACAAGTTTAACTGGCATCTTTTATTGAAGCTTGTAAAGATAAACATTGATTAAAGGCTATGGAAGATGAATTAGATTAGATAGAGAAAAATGAAACTTCGGCTTTAGTTCCCCAACCTAAAAATAAAAATGTTATTGGAACTAAATGGGTTTTTTAGAAATAAACTAAAAGAGGATGGTCAAGTTATAAGAAATAAGGCTAGACTGGTTTGTAAAGGATATTCTCAAATGGAAGGAATTGATTATGGTGAGACATTTGCACTTGTAGCTAGAATTGAAGTTGTTAGACTATTTCTTGCCTATGCAACATATAAGAACTATAAGGTCTATCAAATGGATCTTAAATGTGCATTTTTGAATGGTGAACTTGAGGAAGAGGTATACATTGAACAACCTAATGGATTTTCACTGATAGATGACAAAGATATGGTTTGTAGGTTAAGGAAAGTATTATATGGATTGAAACAATCTCCTAGAGCTTGGTATGCAAGGTTGGATAAATATCTTTTGAAGCTTAATTTTACTAAAGGCAATGCTGATAGTAATTTATATTATAAGATCACTGATAATGATATTCTGATTATTGAAGTATTTTTTGATGATATCATTTTTGGAGGAGAAGATAAATTATGCATGAAATTTTCTAATAATATGAAGAATCAATTTGAAATGTCCATGATTGGTGAAATGAGATTTTTCTTAGGTTTGCAGATTACTCAAACTGACAAAGGTATTTTTATCTATCAAACAAAGTATCTAAGAGAATTGTTGAAGAAGTTTGGTATGAATAATTCCAAACCGGTAACCACTCCTATGGTGATAAGTGATAAATTATCTATCAAAGACACATCTGTACCAGTAAATTCAACAAGGTATAAGCCTGTGATTGGTGGCATGTTATATCTAATTCAGACTAGACTAGATATGATGAATGTAGTGAGTATTGTTTCAAGATATCAAAGTAATCCTAAAGAAAATCATGAATGTGCAGTAAAGAGGATATTCTGGTATTTGCAAGGAACAACTAAATATAGCTTATGGTATTCTAGAGATGATAACTTCACTTTATGTGTATATACAGATTCAGATTGGACTCAAGATACTGATGATAAGAAGAGAACTTCTGGTGGAGCTTTCTTTCTCTGAAAGAAACTAGTTTCATGGATTAGCAAAAAATAGTCATGCATTTCTTTATCTACTATAGAAGCTAAATATGTTGAAGCAGCAACTAATTGTACATGAGTCTTGTGGATGAAAAAAATGTTGAAGGATATCAGGGTAAATTGTAGTGAACTGGTAGTTATCTACTTTGATAACTCTACAACTATTGACATGTCTAAGAATTTGGTATTTCACTCTAAGACTAAACATATATCAATAAAGTATAACTTTCTGAAGGACAAGGTGGAAGAAAAGGAAGTCAAATTGGTTTATGTGAACACTAAAGAGAAGATTGCAGATATATTCACTAAACCATTGTCTAAAGAATCATTTGAATATTTGAGAGATAGGTTAGGGGTATCTACCCCTCCGGCATAAAATTAGTTGATTGTGCAGTGCATCATTCTGGTATGGATCAACAACTTTATCCTTTGCTCTGGATTGATGCAATGGTGCTACTACTCAGGGGGAGTTGTCAGCTTTGAGATTCACATAATTTTTTATATCTATGTCATATCTTTGGCATTGATGTCAAAGGGGGAGAGTTATATGTGAAAAATCATGATTATGGATCAGATTCAGATTAGACTGCACTCCTCAAGGGGAGTCAGTTTTTCATGGAAATGTTTGGCACTTCTTGGCACTTAGATGTTTTCTTTTTCACATCTAGTGTTGCCATCAATGCCAAAGGGGGAGATTGTTGGAAATATGGAAGAGTTGATTATGGGGAGATTTATTATGTGTTGCATTGATGTTTTGTCATTGATGTCAACACTAGCTGTTATGGTTGGTTATCGACAGACAGGTTTTGGTTACCGCTAGAAGATCTAGTGTTACCGACAGAAGGGACTATCTATTGGACACTTCTGACATGTTTGGATTAATGGAGTATGTTTGGTTTTATGTGTTACATGTTCCTAGAGCATGTTTTAGTTAGTTGGTATTGACTTGGTGATCAGATGCTATCATACACTCTAGTAAGCCTATACCAGTAAGGGTTTAAGGTTTTACCAGTAGAGCTTTTTCTGAGAATCTTTGACAGGATGCAAAAGTGGTGTTGTTGTGGTTTCTAGATGGAATTCAAGATGCAGAAGGTGTTCCTTGATCGAGCCTCGACTGGTTGGAGACATCGCTTTGGCATGGTGGACCCAAGATAAGTCCAATGCCTATCTAGGTTATGGATCAGTATCATGTTAACATGTTCTCTACATGTTACCGAGATGATTTATGGATTGGTTAATGTTGTTTTGTTCTAAAGCTGACATGGCATATCATTGTAATATGGATGTATGTAATGATCTTATTGTAATATCTTTTAGGTGGTTGACCTAACTAGTTTAGGCCTTAGGGTTAGTATAAATCAATGTAAGATCTCATTGTAGATCGTGGCAATGGATATGGAAAAGGAATGTAATGTGTAAATAATGTAATATCATTCAAGAAGAGGATTTGGTTAAACATTGAAGATCAAATCAGGTTTATGTAAGAGGTCAAAGGTGTCTAGTATTGAGCTTAGCTGAGACTGTAATCAGGCATGGTAGATGCTATCTCTGGTAGTTAATTCTACTGGATTATTGTCTCATTATCTTGAGGTGGTTATAACCTCTTTGTAGTCAGTGAGACTCTTTTGTAATGAGAAGTGCGCTCTAGGCAATGTGCCTTCCTGCATGTGTAGGCCCCTCATTGTATCATATACTTTATGCAGGAGTATTATCTGACTGTGGGTAGGGTTCTCACCATGGTTTTTCCCTTTACCAGGTTTTCCACGAACAAATCATGGTGTTATGAGGTATGGTTGCATTGTGTTGATTATCTATTTCATTGTTAAGTTGTATTGTTTACCGGTATCTATTTTTTCTATTCTGATATTTAATGTTTATGTGCTCCGATTAAAGGTTGTAAAGTGGATTAATTGATATAATCTGTTGACAGCTGATTAACCCCCCCTCTCAGTTGTCCACCAGTTATCCTAACAATTTGTTGATGACATTATTTTTAGAGGTGAAGATAAATTATGCATAGAATTTTCTAAGAATATGGAAAAAGAATTTGAGATGTCTATGATTGGCGAGATGAAATTTTTCTTAGGTTTGCAGATTACTCAAATTGATAAAGGCATTTTTATCTGTCAAATTGGTGCAGGAGCACCTAGGTCCTAGTTTCTTGTTTTTACAAATTTTGGCTTGTACTAACCCTAGCCAAGTCAATAGTAAATAAGGACTCCAGGAGGGTCCAAGAGTGAGTACTTTGTCAATGTAGGCCTAGGTGGAGTTCATTTTACCTAGGTTTGCATTTTTGTGTAAATAGTGTGTTTTAGAAGGTTTTTGGCCTTTTGGTTGGTCAAAAGTGTCAAATGTTGCCAAAAGCCTTAGAGAGGGTCAAATAGGTCTTAGGAATGTTTTAAATGTAACATGTGATGACTAGACATAGGTCTCTTAGTTTGGAGAGATAAAAAATGTAAAAAACACATTTTGTTGTCATGACAATTTTTGTCCTTAAGTTGGTTCAACGTTGAAGATAGGGATTTCTCAATGCCATGGAAGGACTCCACATGTGGTAAGGTTATATAAAACCTCTCTTTCATATTTACCAAGGTTGGTGTACTTTGATTTTGGAAGCAATAATCAAAATACAAGATTTTGGACTGCACTTTTCATTGTTTTTGTCAATTTTTGCATTCTTTGAAGGTTTAATGGATTGAATCCATGAATCCAATGATGTATTGAGGTTTAGTGGTGTGTTTCAAGGTAGGATTTTCATTTTCAATCTTTTTATTTAGCATTTACTACTGTTTAGGTGATTTGACTCACAAGTAGCCAGTTTTGGCTTGTAATTAGCAGTTTTTGCTAAAATGGGTGCCCCATAAAATCCCACTATGTGTTCATCACAAAATTTTGGGAATTGGTAGGAAACAAATTTTACACTATACATATGAAAGGATAAGGTCTGAAAGTGTCATTTGATATTTTTAGCATCTTGCCCTAGGCGAGCCCAGGAGCAACTCGGCTAGAGTTGGCAAGATGAAAAGTTAGCATAAATTACAGAGGTGAATGTAATTGAAAGTCCCAAGCTTTTGGGAAGTTATAATAGGATAGTATAGGTTTTCTTGTGTAGGAGGAAGCCTCAAGAGTTCCATCTGAAGGTCCAAAGACCAGATTTACTTGCTGCTACCAGTCAAGTGCCTCGAAGCCCTTGAAATTCTCATTTTTGGGTTTGTGTATGCAAAGAAGGGTTGGAAGCTTAAAACCACTAAAATAATTTGGGTTTGACTTAATATTTTAAGAAAAACCATTTTATTTTGGGGTTCCTTTGGATCATTTTAGCCCAAGACCTCAAAAACCAGTTCTAGGAGGCCTAATCGGGGCTCTTTCCCTTGTAGCCTTTTCTAGACCAATTTTTGAAATCAGTAAGAAACCTTTGGATTGAAAACCACAAATGGACCTTGAAACCATCTAAAAACATGAGAGAATAACCCTTTACACCTCTACAACATCTCAAGACCATTGGAGGGCAGTTTGATGAATTTGAGCCAAGAAGCCATCATTGAGCATATGGGAAACATAACAAATTGGTAGGGTTCCTAGCAAGGACACTTGAAGAAGACACCTTGGAATGAGTAAGAGAAATCCCTAGAAGAGATTGAGAAGGAATTGTAGGTATAGAAAACAACTAGGCCTGGTGAGTTGGTGAAATTGAGCATCAACTTAGAGAAGTGTTGAGCAGGCTAGGTGAACTCTATCACAAACTAAATATGCTAAGGAATTGTTCAAGAAATTTTGTATGGGAGATTCTAAACTGGTAAGTACACCTATGGTTACAAGTGAGAAATTGACAAGAAATTATATTTCTGCACCGGTAAATCCTACAAGATACAAATCTATGATTGAAGGTCTGCTTTATTTGACTTAGACTAGGCCTGACATTATGAATGTTGTTTGTATTGTTTCAAGATTTCAGAGTGATCCTAGAGAAAATCATGAGATGGTGGTGAAAAAGATGTTTAGATACTTGCAAGTTACATCAGAATATGGCTTGTGGTATCTTAAGGATGATAACTTTACTTTATGTGCATATATAGATGCTGATTGGGCTAGAGATGTTGATGACCAAAAAAGTACTTCTAGTGGATCTTTCTTTCTTGGAAAGAAGTTGGTTTCGTGGATTAGCAAGAAATAGTTATGTACTTCTCTATCTACTAGTGAAGTTGAGTATGTTGTTGCTGCTACTAACTGTACACATTTTCTATGGATGAAGTAAATGTTGAAGGATATAAAGGTGGATTGTGATGCACCGGTAGTTATTCACTGTGATAACTTTGTTTCTATTGATATATCAAAGAATCTGGTATTTCATTCTAAGACAAAGCACATATCTATCAAGTATAGCTTTTTGAAGGAGAAGGTGGAAGAAAATGAAGTTAGAATGGTTTATGTGAACACTAAAGAGAAGATTGCAAATATTTTCACTAAACCTTTATCCAAGGAATCATTTGAGTACCTGAGAGACAGATTGGGGGTTTTTGCCCCTCCAACGGAGACTTGATTGATGTGGTTTGGCATCAGTATGGTATGCATTATCCAAGATACTACTCATTCCGACACTGATGTGGGATATTGCTACTCAGGGGGAGTAGTCAACTTTGAGATTCAGAGGTTTATATTTTTGTGTTGATATTTCTATCAGATTTGTAGCATTGATGTCAAAGGGGAAGAGATATTGGTGTGAAAAAGTTAATGAAAATGATAAATGTGAAAGGGGGAGAAAAATTCAGAGCTTTAGAGAAATATTATTCACAGGGGGAGAGATATTGATTATCGGTTGTCTTCCACAGGGGGAGACTTGTTTGGCATTTCTTGGTACTTAGATGTTTTTCACATCTAGTGTTTCCATAAATCCCAAAGGGGGAGATTGTTGGCCATTTGGTGGAATTGATTATGTGTTGCATTGATTTTTTGTCATTGATGTCAACTCTAGTTGTTTGGATGCTTTATTGGCACCCTTTTGGTCTCGGTAGGTTAAGTTGTTTCTAGTTAACTTGGATCCGACATGGTCTAGTATGCTCCGGTATAATTTGGTGATGAAATTGGCTTATTCATGATACTTATATTTAAATTTGGTCATTTGTTTTTGGTCTGGTGATCATATGCTATCTTGCTTGCTTAGAAGCTTAGTTTATGGTTCCGACAAGAGTTTCACCAATAGAGCTTTTGATGGAGATCTTTGATGAATTGCATAAGTGGTATTGGTGCAGCTTCTGATGGGGTTTCAAGATGTTGTTGGTAATCATTTTTGATACTTAGCATTTGGAGATCATTGCTGAAGTGTGTGGACCTATACTTGGTCCCAATTGATCTAGTACATGGACCGACATTAATGTAACATGTGGATAGGACTTATTGATGTATTTTTCAGGATGTCTTATGTGTTGGATATTATTTGTTTGGCCTAAGGTTGACATAGTTTATAATTATGTAATTGGTTTATTGTCTGGTGGCCATCCTAATTGTTTATGGTCGAGGGTTTGTATATACGGATGTAAGATCTCATTGTAGATCATCATGGTTAATGTAAGAAGTCATGGTCAAGGAATGTAATGTGCAAATAAATGTAATATCATTAAAGTAGAGGATTTGGTCAATCATTGGAGATCGAATTGGGTTTATGTAAGAGGATTTAGTCCTCCAATATTGAGCTTAACTGGAACTCTACTCAGGCATAGGAGATGTTATCTTTTGCAGTTCAACATTTCTCCGGATTGTAGTCTGGATTTGTATGTAGTCAGTGAGACCCCTTTTGTGATGAGCATTGTGCTCTAGGGTGTTGGCCTTCCTACAAGTGCAGGCCCCTTCATTATAATTCACATACTTAATGAAAAAGTATTATCTAATTATCGGTAGGATTCCCACCATGGTTTTTTGCTTTACCGGGTTTTCCACGTACAAATCTTGGTGTTGTGTGAATGGATTTTATTATGTGATTATTGTTTATGATTAATTGGATTAACTCTTATTCTGGTATTATTGTTTTGGGTTTTGGTATTAAAGTTTAAATTGTTGAATGCTTATGGTAATATGTGACAACTGATTCACCCCCCCTCTCAATTGTCTTCTGGTTATCTAAACTGTCTAACAAAAACATGAAGCCAAAACAAAATACCATGTTGCCATCAATGACAACATAGTGAAACCAACCAATTGAGTGTCAATTGCCAACAAATTTTGCAAAATCAGGATGATGAAGAGAAAGATGCACTTAAGGAACATTATCAAAAATTGATTCTGGAGAACATGGTTATGAGAAATGAAATGCAAACTATAACTATGAGAATGTATAAAGAGATTGAAGACTGGAGGAAAAAGGAAGAAAATCTTGTTGTATCTTTGAAGAACAAATTTTAAGAATGTGGTAGGTTGGTTCATGAGAATGATATGTTGAGAACTAATTTAGTACAATCCCAGAGTAATGAACAAGAGCTTGATGGACTTGAAACACACTAAGAGGGGGGGGGGGGGGGTGAATTAGTGACACCAAAAATGAAACTACTTCAGCTAGTAACCGGTAGATGAACTTAACATAGCTTTTAAGTAAAATGTGTATAATCCAAAATGATATAACAACATTCACAATAAGTAAAATATCCACCATAACATAAATATTTATACGTGGAAAACCCAAATAGGTAAAAACCATGGTGAGATGGAACTCACAAGTTAACTATTTGCAGTAATAGATAATTGATTGGTTAGGGTCTACAATGTGCTCTGCTAGGAGCGAATTTGGTTAGAGATCCCAAAGTTTATTAGAAGCTTGTATCCTATGAAAGGTGATACCCTATTAGGAGTAACCTCAGTGGAGGATCTCTAAATCCAAACTAATGGATCACCCTGTTAGATTATTTGTACATTTAATCTTGTTGAGCTTACCCGGTTAGGGGTTTTGATTTTTACTATGATTGTTAAAAAACAACAGGAATGGTTTGATCTATTCTAAGTAGTGCAATACTTGCTTGATCAGATCCTTCTAAACATATTCAACACTTCTATTTAATCACACTCCAAAAAACTCTTTCACTCATCAACTTCATCATACATCATACATCATCATATAAAACAATTTACTATGATGTCAATATATAGACATTCAAATTTCATGTTGGTCTAAGGAAATCATAACACAATTTCCTATGTGTAGTGTATCTGGTCAAGTGACCACAACTCATCACAAAAATTACTGCCAAAAATTTGTCGATGGGATAAATCATCACGGTTTGTGGTAACTCATCACAAAATCATCGAATATCAGTTGGAACAATAAATACCGATTGAGGTTAAATATATGAACTGTTATCCTTGAATCTTATGACATGATCTCCGTTCGATCTTCATCTTGATGCCGACTAATGAATATCCACTAGTTGTCTCTTATGCATAAACCTGTTATCACAAAGTACCGGTTAGAGATGAACCACTAAGTATACCAGTTAATAGTGTAAACAATATTGAAGTTACACTGGTAGACAATATAAACATATGTGTGTGTATGTGTTTCATCAATGACAACATATGATGAATATATTACAATCATCATCAAGCCAACAGAGCTTGAGAGACAAATGATAATTCTAAGAAACGATCTAACTATTGCAAGTGATTATAAAGATAAATTCAAGATTAATTCAACACAACTATATGAGTTATTGAAGAGATAAAGGAAAAATGAAGATTCCAGTGGACTTGAATTTGAGCAAGGACAGAGTTCCGGTACTACTAATGAAGATCAAAACCATAAGGCACCGTTAAGGTAGTTCAATGCTTATAAATTTAATGGTAGATGTTTTGTTTGCAATAAATTTGGTCACATGGCTAGGCAATGTAGAAACAGAGAAAATCAGAACTCTAATTCTGCACCCAGTAAATGTTCTAAATGTAATAAGTATGGTCATAAGACAAAATATTGCAGAATGAATGTTAAATGCTATGCATGTGGAAAATTTGGACATATGACTAATCAGTGCAGGTCAAATAATTATACCAGTTTTAGTAAAGCATTTCAAAAGAATAATGTTACATGTAATGAGGTTGGACATATTGTAAAAGTCTTTAGAAGAAGAAATCCATTGGTTGGTAATGGAAGATCAAATGAGAAAGGGAAAGAGAAGGTTAATGAAATCCAGAAATATCATTCCTAGAGATGGGTTAGGAAGTCAGAAGACTACAAATGGGAATTCACTGGTTACTTATATGGCAGAGGAGGTTGCTCTTGCACTTACAGGTAGCTCATCCAATAACTAAGGCATGTGCCTTAGGGGTAGGAAAAATTCATGAAGATGTTGTATATGCCCCAAGAAGGGGTTCTGGAATATGTTCCAGACATTGGAGATGCTTATCTGGCATGGATATGTTTAGTTCAAGATCTGGTATCTTTCATCGGAAGTCACTTATATCAATGATGGATTAGGGTTTTTATTAGAGGTTAAAAGGTTGAATTCACTTCATTATTGATCACCTTGCATTCTGAGCGATTCAATGTGATTAAGAGAGACTTAGAGAAATACAAGGCTATTTAGTGCGATCAGATATGGCCACTATGAGTTCACCATGGTCCCATTCAGTCTTATGAATGCTCCAGTTGTATTCATGAGTCTCATGAATGGGGTATTTCACACTTTTCTTGACCGGTTTGTGATTGTATTCCTTGACGACATATTGATATATTCTCAGAATGAGGAGGAGCATGAGGAGCACTTGAGGTAGGTATTACAATGCTTGAGGGACAATCAGTTATATGGAATTCTATCGAAGTGTGCATTCTTTAGGTCAGAGGTCAGATATTTAAGTCATGTTATATCTAGTGATGGGATCTCAGTTGACCCATCAAAAATCAGAGCTATTATGGATTGGCCAGCACCAACTAGTGTGACAAAGGTCAGTAGTTTCATGGGTCTAGCGGGGTACTACAAATGTTTTGTTGAGGGGTTCTCCAAGGTTTCACATCCCATTACATCCCTTCAGTGAAAGGGAAATAAATTTGAGTGAATAGAAAGGTGTGAGAGGGCCTTTTAGGATTTGAAAAGGGCACTCACTAGTGCACCTATTCTTATTGTGCCAAACCCCTCGACTAATTTCATGGTATGCACAGATGCTTCCTTGGATGGATTAGGAGTAGTCCTTATGCAGGAGGGTCAAGTTATAGCATATGAGTCTAGGAAACTTAATATTCATGAGCTTAACTACCCTATGCATGACCTTCAGCTTGTAGCAGTAGTGCATGCACTTGTGAGGTGGAGACACTTCCTTTTGGGTCATCATTTTGAGCTTCATACAAATCATCAAAGCTTGCAGTAGATCTTCACCCAGCCTAATCTTAATGCTCGTTAGAGGAGATGGATGGAGTTTCTATGTGAGTATAATTTTGATGTTCACTACATCAAGGGGAAGGAGAAGGTAGTTGCAGATGCCTTGAGTAGGAGACATCATGAGATATGCTCCATGACTATGGACACAAATTTGAGAGACCATATATTGCAGCGACTGTCAGAGGATGAGTGGTATCTTGACATATGTCGGGTAGTGCGATCATAGGAGGCCCTAGAAGGGAGATATGCAAGCTATTCTTTAGAGTCTGGTGGACTAATACACCATAGAGGGTGCATCTATGTACCTTCTTCTGGAGGATTGCATGATTTCATTGTGCTAGAGGCTCATGGAGCTCCTTATGCAGTGCATCCCAGAGTTAAGAAGATGCATGCAGATTTGAGACAACTTTATCATTGGCCAGGTATGCGATAGTTCATTGTGATACTAGTAGCCCAATGCCTTGAGTGCTAGATAGTCAAGGCGGAGAACCGCCAACCAGGTGGGTTGCTCTAGTCACATGCGATACCAGAGAGGAATTGGGATACTATATCAATGGACTTTGTCATTGGTCTTCCTATGTCAGCTTGTCGTCATGATGCCATCATGGTGACAGTTGACAAGTTGACCAAGGTAGCCCACTTCTCACCAGTCCGGACTAACTTCACAGCACCAGTGGTGGCATAGGTATTCTTGCGGGATATCATCAAACTTCATGGCATTCCACTTAAGATTATATCAGACAAAGACTCCCTCTTCACTTCTTCCTTTTGGAAGGCGTTACAAGCAACCATGGGTACTAGACTCAACTTCAGTATGACCTATCATCTGGAAATGGATGGTTAGACAGAAAGGGTAAATCAAGTGTTAGAGGACTTGCTCCACATTTATGTCATGGATCATCAGACCAAATGGGAGGAGTACCTTCCTTTAGTAGAGTTTGCCTATAATAATGGGCATCAAACTTCTTTGGGGATGCCACCTTTTCAGGCTTTGTATGACAGACCTTGTAGGACACCTTTGAGTTGGGATCATATTGAGGATAGAGTGGCCATAGGTCTTGAGATGGTTCGTGATATGGAGCAATAGGTGATTTTGATTAGACAGCGCCTTAGAGAGGCATGGGATAGGTAGAAGAAGTATGCAGATGCAAAGAGGATAGACCGAAGCTTCATGGTTGGGGACAGAGTTTTCCTGAGAGTGCGACCGCATAAGAGTCCAATATGTTATGGAAAGGGTTCTAATCTCACACCTCGCTTTGTCAGACCATTTGAGATCCTTGAGAGGATAGGACCAGTTGCATATCGTCTAGCTTTGCCACCTAGCCTATCACGCATCCATGATGTGTTTCATGTATCAGTTCTGAGGAAGTACATTTATGATGACTCTCATATTCTAGATTGGGATGCCTTGCAGGTGGAGTCAGATGGGCATCTAGCTTTGGAGCCCATTTGCATTTTGGCTCACTGGATGCTATCTCTTTGAGGTTGAGAGCTGGACCAGGTTAGGCTCCAGTGGGATTGTTATGACGAGGTTACGACATCATAGGAGGATGCAGCGCAGATGAGATCTCAGTACCCCCATTTTTTTAATGAACTCTAGGAGGAATTTCATGCCTAGAGGGGGAGGGTGTGAGGCCCTACCTCGAGTCATCATAGCATTTCTGTTATTTTCATGTTGGACCTATTTTGGATACTATATTGTGATGCATTTTGGACATAGATTTTATATGATCTTGTGTGGTGGATAACGTTGATATGATTATGTCATTTACTTTGATTTGTAGTACTTCATTATATACTAGAAATTATGGACGCATGTTCTATAAATGATTTCATTCCATGTTTATGAGGATGATGCCATTTATTAGATGATTGTATGTGGATGTTATCAGATAATTGGATACTTGATTTTATAATTGAAATTTTATGCAATGTCTGAATTGCATTTTTTTGATAATATTATACGTTATTTTTGGAATTACTAATGTGCAAGTGAAATGTGCAAGAAAATCATTCCATGTGACCATGAAAATTACTTGGAGAATCAAGCCTAGGCCTATGTGTGATTGTGAAGCTGGGGGTTATCTATTTGGAGAGACAACCCCTGTGTTTGTAAATGTATTTTAATTTGTAAATGTTATGCTTGGATGAGTGTTTAATTTATAAATGTCAAACTAGGGACAATTGCCATGTGTGTTTTAGTGATGTGTAATTCTTTTTGTAGTGTCACTTTACACATGTGTTGTAAGTTGAGTTGGCATTGTCATGTCTCTTTTTGAGGAATTTATTTTACCAAAGCATATATTTTCAATTATCCTAAAATGGTCCCAAGTAAACCTAGGATAGGGAGTCATTAAAAGGGTCAACTCAGAGTTGACTCGTAGGTAAGATTTGGGTGGACTTCCAAGGGGTTAAACTAACTCCCGGGGTCAAGTTTGGGGCATTTTTAGTGGGCCATATGATGTACCTATGGATGAAAACCAAATTTGGCCATATGTCCACTCCCTGGGATTTGTTTAACCTCCCCAAAAAGTGAGTTTCCCAAGTTGGCCGAATTTCATCTTTAGAAGAGCCTTCCTTGGTTAGATAACCCATTTCATGAGTGTCATTCCTTTTCCCCATTCCATTTCCTCTTTTTGAGGTGTCTTGGTTAGGGAGTGTGTAAGGCATTGGGAAGACCAACCAATGAGCATCTTCCACCCTTCCCAAGTGGGTTGGAAAGAGTGAGGTGTGGCTTCATAGGGAATAATTTGGGAGGGAAAAGTTTGATCACCCACTCTCCATTTTGGAGACTTAGAATTTTCAAAATTTTTGGCAAGTATTGGAAGGATTTCTGGCTAAGTTTGGAAGGAGGAAAGTTGTGGATTTGGGTAGCTCTCCTACCAATTTTCTTACTTTTTTGGCAGATTAAGGTTGGTTGAATTTCTAACTATTGTATGATGTTTGCTTTTGAAAAGATTGTTTGTTGCATTGTTTTCTTTGTTCCTTTTCCTTTTTGTTTTTATGTATGTGTAGGAAGATGTGGAGTCCTTCCATTTGTGATTTTCGTTAAGTTTCTATGTTTTTCTTTGGGGGAGTTTACAAGGCCAAACTCACCCTTGGGAGGGCAGAGTAGCCTTGGGGTGAAGGGTTGTTTGACAGCCTTTTGAGTGAGAGACTCTCTTTGGAAGAGAGTGATTCTCAAGGGATTTTGTGACCCTTGCCACATATTATTATATTTAAAAAATGGCGCTCATAAGGGGAGTTGTAGGCTTGTATGCCTTGGGGTTCATAAGGAATTTAGGGGACAAGTTTGGAACTTATGGATATGTTACATTTACAGCCTTGTTATGGCATTATGTGCACTATTTGCAGAATTCTCCTCAAGGGTATTTAGTCCACCTTCACCCCACTTAAATAGTCACATAAGTGACATTGTTTAAACCTTGGGTTGGGAGTGTTTTTGTTGTGCTTAAGTTTCTGCATGTATGTGTTTGTTTGTGTGTTCCCCGTCTAGCCCTTGATTCTCCTAGCTCGGGGGTGGCTTCTAGTAAGCTTGGGTTGGGAGGTGAGCCTCCATGGTCACAACCTCAAGTTTTTATTGTAGGTTGCTTTGGAAAAGACTTGGAAGGGAAAGCTTGGAAATGGTCTTTGTTGATTTTATTTTAGTTGTAGAAAAAGAGTTATTTTTGTATGTTATTTGCAAAGAAAAGAAAAAAAAAAAAGCTTTCTATTGTAATTATATTGTAAAAAAAGAAAATGTATTATTGACTAAGTTTACCATGTAATAAATTGTATTTTATTGAAGTATTGATTCTTTTAAATAAAATGAATGCATTTTTTATTATTTTCTGTTTTGTTATAGTTGCTAGAAAGAAAAAAATGATGTTATATTCTATTTTAAAATATTAATACAGAAAGGAATGAAAGTTATTTTCTGTTTAAGTTATTTTTGTTTTCATTCTGAAAAAAATATACATTTTTTAAAAAAGAAGAAAAATAAATAGATGTTAATACTGCATTTTACCTTGCTTTTATAAATCAATGGATTTTAGAAATTGATAGTTGCAGCTGTAAAATAATTCATTTATGCTAAAGTTATAAATCTGGAAATGCATGTTAGTAGGGAAAAATAAATGGATTTTTTCGAATGAATGTTAGTAATGAATTACATCCTGTTGTTTAGGGATTTAATGATTTTTTTGAAAAAAAGTTAGTTGTTTCTGTAAATAAATAAAACTGTCATATTTTTACATTCTATAAAAATAGAAAATAAATCTAGATAATGCCCTAAATTAAAAAAAAAGAATTTACTCCTATTTTGTTATTTGAAATCAGCCTGCTAAAACTATTGAAGTACATATTTGACCATATATATATATATATATATATATATATATATATATATATATATATAATTACATGATGCATTCAAATTAAAACATATGCATTTAATAAAAAATGAGTAAACTAAAAATTTATGATTTCTTAAAAGTGTGGAATTTTTTTTTAATTTCTGGTTCTACTCATTAATCTGTTTGATCTCCTAAATTATATATATATATATATATATATATATATATATATATATATATATATATATATATATATATATATATATATATATATGTATGTATGTATGTATGTATGTATGTATGTATGTATGTATGTATGTATGTATGTATTTGAATATATATATATATATATATATATATATATATATATATATATATATATATATATATATATATATATATATATATATATAAAGAAATGAAATAAACTCAAAAAAAAAAAATTTAAATAAAAATTTTTGATTGCAAAGAATGGGGAGTAACAACCCCCCCCTCCCCCTCCCCCCCGGTAGCCTCGTGGGCACGTAGGGCAGCTCGGGCCCCCTCTATGGGCCAAAGCCCATAGGGGCGCCCGTGGCGGGTGGCGACTCCCAGTGGTGGCCTTGGCCGCTGTGGCTCCCTTAACTCCATTGCTCCCTACGGATCCCCCTTTGCCCCTTCCTCTATCATTTCTTTTCCCTTCCTTTGCCTCCTTCAAATCCCTACACACACACTCACAAGCACAGACACACCAAAACCTAGATACAAAAAAAAGATGGCATAAGAATATGAAATGTTAAAATATGCAACCCTAACCAATTTTCGGGTTAGGGTTAGCATATAAAATTAAGGAAAAGAAAATAAGATATGCAACCCTAGCCCACATTCGGGTTAGGGTTAGCATTTAGAAAGATGAATTATTAGGATTGTTTTTAAAATAAAGTAAAGGGATAACCCGACCCTATTTAGGGTTTGATATTAAATTTTATTAAAATAAGAAGAGGGGGAAATTCTTTTTAAAATAATTAAAAAAAAGAATTCCCCCCCATTTAATTATAACCATATATGTGAAATTAATTTAAATATCGACTAGGGAGAAAATTAATTTTAATATAGCCTTTTATCAAGGCATAATTAAAATTGGGGATTAATTTTATATAGTTATATTAATCGCATAATTGACTTCATTTTATTAACCAAGGGTTATTAATGAGGATATTATATAGATAATTTTCATATTTAATTAAATATGGATGTTAGGTTAAATTTAATTTGGGGTATTTTATTAATGAAAATTATTAATTATTTTATGTGAATTCTAGCCTATGAGGTCATTATTGGCCAATTAGTTAATAGTTGAAATTTGAAGGTATTATTGAATGAATGAATTAATCCGATATTATATTTGATTTAGGTTAACTTTATTAATTTAATTAAAGATGTTTTTGTGGTTGCTCAAATAATTATTTTTAATATAAGTTAACATTATCATCATTTTTATTTAGCCTTGAGTATTTTAAATGCTATTGAGATATTTAATATCTCTCAATTTTAATTAGAGGAAATTAATTGGAATAATTATATTAATTAATTAAGTTGCGATGACCCTCTTAGGGAATAATTAGTCTTCTCTAATTATTGTCGCTATATTGATTTAGTTGATTTAGTTAATTAAATCAACTTTACTAATCGATGTTTTTTAAACCCAAAGTTAATCTTTAGTTAAGAAAAAACTTATTTGATTTTATTTTATTGTAGAGTATTTAATGAATTTATGTTGTTTTAAAAAAAAAAATTGGTGTTTCGTTTTTGCCCAAAAGTTTGGGCATGACATTCCTAAGCATATTGTTGAGAAATACTCAAGTGATATATGCTTCATGGTAAATAAAGATGAAACTCTTATGGAAGCAGTTAAGCCCCAGAAGATCTGGATTGAGGAAATGGGCTATGAAGTTGACGCACCTATCCTTGATGCTTATGCAAAAATGTTGATTGATGCACCTGTTGATGTGGCTGAGAAGCCCTGTGGTACTACTAAACAAAAGACATAAGAGGTTAAAAGAAAGTTCAATAGGAAGAAAAGAGAGAATCAAGAAGGTAAGGCAATCAAGTTTGTAGAAAAGGCTTCACAGGACATCAAAGCATTAATTGATGTTGTCTCAGAGAAAGGCAGGAAGATGAAAGAACCAAAAGTACACATAGTCTACATCTGAGGATGACACACCCTTGGCATTCAAAAGGGTTATAAGGAAGAAAATAGATGAAACCAAGGTAGAGGCTAAGAAGCAAACAATTAAGAAAGTTACATTCAAGTTACCGACACAGAAGAAAGCACCAAATGTAACACCTTTAGATCCATCTGAACTACAAAATGAAAGAAGAAGAATGACATTGATACGACTATTCAATCTGGTAGTGTAACTATCATTCCACCAAAAACTTGTGCAGAATTAGTAGATGAAATAACTAAGGATGACATGTTAAAGAATATATAGTTTTACTATGATCATTTAGATAATGATGAACAAAGAGAGGTAGAGGAAGCAGTCTTATTATATTTGGATATTTATAAGAAAGTCTTGATAGAAATTGAAGACCAAATACCAATAGAATTGTATGACATGCTAGATGCTAGGAGACTGTCAAGAATGCAAGAAGACAAGCACATAAAAATTCAAGAGTTGTTATATGTTTGTGTCTCTATTACTTGTGTCTCTATTACTCCAGAGGAAATGGAAATGACACTTGAGGTGGAAGATATGAAAGTATTTAACAACAAACATAGAATAACCATTCTGATGCTAGGAAGGGTAAATGAGATAACAAAGGAGACCCACAAGGCATGGGTTAAGTTCTTTGAAGAGAACCGTAGTTTCTTTACTTCACTGGAATCAAAAATAGATACTGCAGACACCCCAGTTGAAGGAAAAGGAAAGGGTATTATGGGTACTTCACCCTCAATTTTGAAAAACATTAAGATAGTGGAAATTAAGCCCCCAGTAGATACAAATGTACAGACAAATATTGTCACCGACAAATACAAAGAGTGAAAAGATTGATAATGTACAAGATACTAATGTTGAGGACAACAGTCCTCTGGATATAGATGTATAGGTTGAGGTTATAGTTTTTGTAGACACCTAAAAATATCTCATTGATCATGTACTAATTATTCCTCTAATTGGTTAAATAATTCTTTAATTCTTTAATTAATTTAATTAATCTTATTCTTCTTATGTCATATTTCCTCATCATCTTACTAATCATTCTATTTTCTATTCTATCATCATTTTAATCATTTTAATCATTTTCTAATGTTAAATAAATATTTATTATTTAATTAATCCTGATTAATTCCCTAATTTAAATAATCTTTATTATTTAAATAAATTACTAATTATTCAATTTCTATCTCTAATCATCTAATCATTTAACCCTTTTCTAAATATTAACTAAATATTAATTATTTAATTAATTATAATTTAATCCTTTAAATTAAATAATCTTTATTATTTAATTAAAGTCCATTTCTAGCATAAATAAATAGTTTCTTTAAATTATTTAATTAACTAATTAATTCTTCTAGTCACATGTGCATGATTTCAAAAACCAAATTGAAAATCAAAGTCAAGTTCTAAATATATTCAAATACTAAATTGAATTTAATTCAATTATTTGAATAAATCTCATGCAAAAATTTAATTGAAAATCTAAGTCAAAGTGTAAGCACGTGCTAAATTAATTAATTTAATCAATTAATTAATTAAATCATTTATCTCTCCAATCTCTATCTCCATCTTCTAGTTCTCTTTGTCATCTTTTTTATTTCCTCCAATCATTCTTTTTCTTCCCTCAGTTAGCTTTTTCTCAATCAGATGACTCAATTATTCTATTCAATCTATTTTGTTTCACCTCTAAATTAGCAGTTCAACTATCAATCAACATGTGAGCTCACCTGAGTTCCACCTCTTGATCAATCTATTCCACCTTTCAATCAATCTTCTCCAAAAATCTATAAATTGAGCATTCAATCCTCACAATTCCTCTAGATCACGAACTTTGAATCTTTGTGTCACTTGCAAGTTTCTAGTGCAATATCTAAGAGCCATCATACCATAGAGAGAAGAAGAAGAATGGAAGCTATGATGCATAATAGGGAGTTTCATATTGCTTAATTTAATTCCATTTTGCATCTATTCCATTGGTTTTATGTTTGAATTTCTTAGATAGTTAAGGATTTCATGATTGTCCTTATTTCCTATTTAGCAATGGTGTATTTGAGCATGCCATAGTTTCTACAGAGGAACCGATAGTTACAGAGACTGCACCAAGTAGCGAAGCCACTAGTGCTAGTGAGGAAACTATGAAGGATAAATCATCAAAAGAGAAGAAAGGGGAATCCGACGGGGAACCGATAGTAGGTCCATCATTATTGTCAATTGACACCTCGAAAGTTGTAAAGAAAAACATAATCAAGATGAGTCCTACTGAACTCATGATGATAGATACACATAAATTAATGAAGGAAGGATCTATGGATAAAGGGATTATTGATCAGTCTATCACTATTTTGCATAGACTAGTCCCAGAGTGCAATATTGACAGAGAAGCGAGCCCATCCGATAAGATTAAAATAATTATAGAGTATATTTCAAAGGATTTTCAATCCTTGCATTAGATTTCAAACTGACAAGCATTGGAGAGGAAGGATTTTCAATCCTTGCATTAGATTTCAAACTGACAAGCACTGGAGAGGTTCACACAGGCTAAAAGAGATACACTTGATCAAGCAATTGAGTTTGAGAAAAAGAAGATTGATGAAAAGTTGAAACTGATAGATAATTCTTTAAAGAAATGTACAAATATTTGTAGGGTATGTTGTAATACAGATATTCTTACAGTTAATGTGGATAAGAAGATTAAAGAATTTCAGGAGAAAATTGCAGGTATAGCTAATTCTTTTGACAGATTGAATTCATTGACTACATCCATTGATGGTCAAATTCTAGTTTTGGAAGCCCAAATTTTTTTTCTTGAGAAGGAAAGAGACAAAATCATAAGAAGATCTAGAAGTCTTCAAGGCTTGGTGAGTCCCCAATTAGATTCACTCAGTGTACATAAGAAGGAGTCCATGAATATGATTGGAAAGCCCACACCGATAGAGTTAAGTGAGAAAGAATCATTTGCTCATACATTAAATGGACTTGTATCTATTTAGGACACTTTCAAAACTGGTTGGGATACTTATCTTTAGCTATTGGTGAAGACATATCCATAAATTTTTAAATTTGTTAAGCTTTGGTAAGATATTTTTGGATACTCATTGTACAATATTGGATCTTTGGCATTTTTTTGAAATTTTTTTGGCATTGATGTCAAAGGGGGAGTGCTATAGATGTGAAAAAGAATAAAAGGGGAGTTGTATATATTAGGGGGAGACATGGAGTATGGAGTATTTTTTATTGAAGAATATCCAGCTCAGGGGGAGCAGGTAGGATGAAACCAATAGATGAAACCATGCCCATTTTTCACATGAGTGTTGCCATCAATGCCAAATGGGGATATTGTTGGCAATTGAGTGTTAATTGGTTGGTTTCACTATGTTTTCATTGATGGAAACATGGTATCTTGTTTCAGCTTCATATTTTGGGTCAGTTGTGTACCAACAGACACTCTACTGGTACCAACATGATAGAAGGATTTCTTAGGTTACCGACAATGTAGACTGACATGGTTTAGAATCAAGTTATCAGTATTGGAGGCTGACATCTCTTGGATCCGGCATCAGCAATTATTTTTTATATTCATGTATTTATGTTATCTAGCTAACATGTATATTCATATTGTAAATAACTTTGTAAGCCGACATAAGGCATGATAAATTATCTAGGGTATATAGGTTAGTTGGATTAGATCATTTTGATATGCGAGTGGACATGGAAATGGATATATGAATGCCATATCATGTGAATATGTATTAAGAAGGAGATGCAAAATATTAGAGAGATGAACTATGTGAGGATATTTCTGTAAAGGGTTATTCCGGTAAAGGGTTTAGGGTTTTAGACCGTAACAAACAAAGCTTAATTGGAACTGTATTCTAGCATAGGAGATACTATCTTAGCAGCTCACTCATTTCTCTAGATCTAAGTCTAGATTTATATGTAGTCAGTGAGGCTCCTTTTGTGATTGAGAGGTGTTCTCTAGGCTATAAGCCTTCCTACAAGTGTGGACCCCTATATTTTGTAATCTCTTCATATGGACAGTGAATTGATATTGTGGGTCACAAATCCCACCTTGCTTTTTCCTCTTTGAGGTTTTCCATGTATAATTCTATGTGTTATGGTGTTCATTTATATGATTGGCTTATTGGTAGCTTTACATCTTTCAGTTCTTTATGTACTGGTATACCGGTTGGTGTATGCATGTTTTTATAATGTTAAAATTAATTATACTGGTAGAACACTGATTCACCCCCCTTCTTCATATTCTTGGATTCCAACAGTTATATGCAAAGTGCTGTAGTTTTTGGTTAGAAACTATTATGTAGCATGGACAGTTTTGTATGATGATTTTTTAAGGTCTCATTGAGTTATAATTGACCTCGATATCTCAGTGTTAGGAATTCTAGTTGATCCCAATATTAGCTATGTGTCCTAGTGTCAGTGGTTTGCAACATTGGTATCTACCAGAAGTATCTCTTTGATTTTTGTGATTGTGTTTTTCTTGGTACGTGTGGAGTCTACATTTTGGAGATATTGAACATGATCTTATGGAAATAGGTCTGTTCTCTTGGGTCCGGATGACCCTTGCCCTTTTTTGGTAATCACAATATATACGTTGGTTTTTGAGAATATACAAAGGAATTATGTAGAAGTATTATGGAGGCTTACATAAACTTATTGGTAATATGTTGGTCTTGGCCGATACACTGTTTTGTATGTGTCCTCTAGTATATATACATGTTCATGAGTGATGAAGGAGACATACATGAGAGGATCAATCAAGAGTGATGTGCAGAAGATAGTTGGAAGAAAAAGAATTTGTTCATGTGAGATCTGGAGACAGTGAAGGTAATCAGTGTCATAGTAGTGCAGTAGTCCTTTACCAGACCTGCTACAAAATATTTGTACAAATATCTCTAATGGGATCTTATGTAAAGTCTAAGTTTTCTAAATTGAGCTTAAAATTGGAACTAATCTCATGCATTTATAGATGAAAAATTTCTCAGTTCAATTCTTTCAATTGTAGTGTTCATTCCAACAATTAGTCGTTCCTTTCTTTTTGTATTTACAATGAGTAGTCTAACAGTGAGCTATTTTTATAATCTGGTAGTTGTAGTGTTGAAAATTGCATACCCCTTAATAATTTGACCTAAATATTTCGTAACCACTTTTGTGTCCATTCCCCTAGCACTTAAGTAGGCTCATTTCAGCCCTTGCATCAACCTTTTCCCTCTCTAGATGCTCAAGAACCCCTTTTCAATAGCCCCCTCATGGCATCAGTCTTATTAGCCACGTGTCTCCCTTGTCTCTTTCTATTTTTGAGAGTGATTCATTTGGATACTAGTGTGCCATACCGACATCCGCGTGCTGTGCATTCATCCTATGACATCTTAATGTTCGAATGACAGTTTTGAGAGTACCTTTCAACTTTTCACTTGCGCCTATCAGGGGAAATAGAATCAAACCTTTCAAACATCTCACCAACCCTCTTTTCCCTCCTCTTCTCTCTTTTAAATCTATCCTCTCTCGTATTATTTGGTCTCTCACAACTTTCTTCGGATCACTCTCTCTCTTGTTACAATACTCTTTATTTTTCTACAACACTCTCAAGCTCTCATGATATTATTTTGCAGTTCTCTTGGCTTAATCAAGCCTCTTTGGTAATATCTACCTATTTATCCCATCTTTGGGCATCTTGGGATTTATTGCATCCCCTATCTATTCAATCAATTTATCATTCTAGCTATTTATCTTTCAATCAATCTATCTATCTATCTATTTAGGTTGTTCATGGAGGTGGAAACACCAAAAATGAGGGTCTGACTGAGGCTGACTCCAAAACACAACCCCCAACATTTTCCCTTCTTGCTTGTGTGTAGGTTCATAATCGTGGGAAACCTATTTTATTAAGGGAGATTCTAATTGTGTACCGGTTGTGAGTTCCTTTTATATTTTCCTCTTCACTTTATCCTAATCACTTTATATTTTGCATCTGTTAGCTTGGTTTCATAGTTTTCTGCATTGTCATCACATTGCACCCATGTCCTGTATGTTATATGACTTCTGCACTTCATTCATATAGGACGACAACATGTCGTGCTTGTGTCCTATCCCTACGTTCTTGTCCTTGGAACATAGGATTGGTAGAGTCATTTGAGAATATTGTTGGCAATAGTGATTTTGTGTTGTCATTGGTGTCAACATTGTGCTCTAGTTGGATATGGTTCTTTCCCGGTTGGTTGCTACTATCCTGGTTGGACTTGGTTTTGGCCTATTTTTGATCCGGTATGATTTGATTCTTGGTTTTTGTTTTGGATGGTTATTCAAGATGATTATATGCTTATAATATTCATTTGGTTCATGATTTGGTGCTCCGGAAGCTATCACTTATGTTTGGGATTGCAGGTTGATATTCTTGGTACTGGTTGACTTTACCGATTGGTGATATTCGATGAAATGGTTAAGTGATTTTGGACCGGCTAACTAAAATAGTTCCTAACATATTGAAGGTGTTCTTGATCATGTCCTAATTTTTTAATGGCTTCTCATTAGCTAGCGTAATGATTTGGTGATCCTATTTGGATACGGTTGGATATTTTGTGTTATCACATTGAGGATTTCTATCGGTTGGTGAACCGTGTTGATATTGATCTTAGCAGAATTTTCGGCAGATATAATTGATTAGGAATTTTTGTTAGGTCCATGCTATATAATATAAATCATAATATTGGTCTGGTGGTATTGTGTGATGTAAGTTTTATAATTATGGTTTATGGGTTTAGCCGACCTTTTTATCAAGGTTGATGATCTGTGTTTATAGGCAACTTATTCATGTAATTTGGGGTATGGTATGGTTATATATGCATTATTAGAGAGAGGTAATTGTGTAAATAAAGATATATCATTTGAAAAAGGGTGTGAAGGATTTAGAGTTGCATGGAAGACATCTATGCTTAACCGGAACTATATCAAGCATTAGGAGATGCTATCTTCATAGTTCATTTTCTCTAGATTGTAGTTTGATATTTATGTAAGTTAGTGAGACTTATTTTGTGATAAGCAGTGATCTCTAGGGGGTTGGCCTAATTGGAAGTGCGGTCCCATTGTAATTATTTCACATACTACTGCAGAAGTATTATCTGATTGTGGGTAGGTTTTCCCACCATGGTTTTTCCCTTTACCAAGTTTTTCATGTCAAAATTATTGGTGTTGTGTGTTCTATGCTTTCATGGTTTATCTTTTCCTATGTTGTTTATATTATGCTCTGATAAATGGTTTATAATCTACATTAATTGTTTAACTTGTGTAAAATAGATTCAACCCCCCTCTCATTTTTCCTCTGGTTCATTATTGGTATCAGAGATTCTAACAATTGGTATCAGAGTAAGGTCATCTCTATAGAAGCTTAACCACTTGAGGAGATCTAATGTCATCAACTTCTATATTTAATCCCTACTGAAAGGAGAGTCCCAGATTTGATGGTATAAATTATAATATATAGAAGGACTGAATGAAGATTCATCTGAGATGTCTTGGAGCTGAAGCTTGGGAGATAATAGAGAAAGGGTATACACCTCATGATCCTAATTCTGGAACTCTAACACCTCCTAATGAGAAGAAGAGAGATGCTAATAATGTCAGAGAGAAAGAAGCATTGTTAAGTGCCCTATTAGATGAGAAGTTGTTGAATGTCATAAAGGTATAAAATGCAAAGGAGATCTGGTTGAAGCTTGAAACTCTTTATGAAGGTGACCAAGTAGTAAATATTGCAAAACTTGAAGGTTACCGGGTGAGATATGAAACTTTGAAGATGGAAGAAGATGAGAAGATAAGTTCTTTCATGGATAGAGTGAATAAGATTATCATGGGAATCAAATGTTGCAGTGGAAATGTTAATGAGGATGAGGTTGTGTCAAAAAGACTCAGAGAGTTCTACCCCCAACTTACAAAATCAAGGCTACTGCAATAAATGAACTTCAGACAATGTCAAATAAACCTATTACTAGATATACATTACTTGAGAAGCTGACTACTTTTGAACTTTTGAACTTGGAGATTAGAGTGCTACTAAAATAGAGACTCCATTTAAAGAATCTGCCTCTGGTAAGAAGAAGATAGACTGGAAGGAGTTATATGCTAAAGATTTGGAAGACATTGAGAGAGAAGATAGAGAACTTGAAGAGTTGGAAGCCCTAATTTCTAGAAGAATCCCTAAAGGACCGGTTGGAAGTAAGTATGAAGGAAAATTTCCTTTTAAATGATACTAATGCAATAAGATTGGTCATTTTGCTTCTAGATGTCTTGAAAGAGCTGCTAGGAATCAAGAAATATTTATGAGGAATTATGAACCTAATTTGAAATATCAAAGAAGACCTAGACTTAGAAGGAATAAAGATAAATCATGTTACTATGCTATTGATGATGATTTTGGTATTATTGATGATGATGATGATGATGATGATGATGAACCTATGATTGGATCTGGTAATGGAAGCTCTGACAAAGATTGGGTGTTTATTCTGATCAAGGATGATTCTCTGAAACCTGTCATTGATGCAAATCACATTGAGGAGAAGACTCTAGCTACTAAAATTTAAGAGAAGGATGTGTTGGTATTTTGGTATGGTCTTGTCATTGATGTCAACACCTACTAAAACTCTAGC
This sequence comes from Cryptomeria japonica, assembly GCF_030272615.1. Taxonomy (NCBI): domain Eukaryota; kingdom Viridiplantae; phylum Streptophyta; class Pinopsida; order Cupressales; family Cupressaceae; genus Cryptomeria; species Cryptomeria japonica. The sequence goes on along the minus strand of NC_081405.1, from coordinate 199,102,702 downwards.
ACCTTGGAGAAACAACAACATTCACTGGCAAGAAAATGACTTATGCACAGTCATCGATATAGGGTACACAGGCAGGATATAATGACCACCGACACTTGGAATGGCATGGAAAACACTTGGTTATGTTGAAGACATTGTTTGGACATCTTATCTTGAAAAATTGTTTATTGGTATATTCGTATTTACATATTTGCTGTTACTGGAAAATAGGTCCAGGTTATGCACCAGCGGGTTTATCTTTTCCAGATTAGCACAGCATGCTATAGAGATGATTTATTATTGTTGTAAATGCATCAAGCCGACATGTTGAATTGGTTATTTCATCGGATATTACTTTATTTGTAAAATGATTTTATTGTAATATCTTGTAGAGCCGACCTACTAAAATTGGTCTTAGGTTATGGTATAAATGTAAGATCTTATTTGTAAGATCGAATGTGAAATGCGAAAAACAATTATGTGTAGGTATATGTAAGAATAAGCATAGCTATACATGTAGACATCATTTGAAGGTGAAGCTAGGTTTTTGTGAAAGCATATCAGAACTACATCGATACTGAATCTAGCATATGAAGATGTTATTTTGAGAAGTACATCCTTATTGGATTTAACCATCCAATTGTAATAAGTGTGACTCCTATTTTGTGTTTGAGCAGTGAGCTCTAGGTGCTTGGCCTTTCTGCATGTGCAAACCCCATTTGTATACACTTACTATCTGTAGTAGTATCATCTGATTGTGGGTAAGGTTTCCCACTGTGGTTTTTCCCCTTATAGGGTTTCCACGTATAAATATTGGTGTTATGTGTTGTGGATGACTTTGCCTTTTTGTTTTATGCATTAATCTTTACCGGTATTGCAATTATCTGATAAAACTGTCCACCGGTATAAAAGACTATTTCACCAGTATTAAGTAGAAAGTTGATTAAGTTGTTTTTGATTTAAATTTATTTGACAACAGATTCACTCCCCCCCCCTTCTCAGTTGTCTCTAGGACCTAACAGGATGAATGGGTTATAAATAGTGGTTGATCACATCACATGACTGGCGACAAGAGGAAATTCCTAACTTTCCAAGAATTTGATGGTGGACTAGTCAAATTTGGAGACAACAAGGCATGCGAGATCAAAGGCAAAGGAACAATATCCTTGGATGGTAAGACGAATACTGACAATGTTTACTATGTTGAAGGTTTGAAGGATAATCTTTTGAGTGTAGGTCAAATGATGGATAGAGGATTTGATTTATAATTCAAAGATGGAAAGTGCAAGATTATCAATAGATCTGGAATGGAAATTGCATCCAAAACTTAGACCAAAGGAAATATATTTCATTTGAACTCTAGTGAGAAGGATTGCTTGATTGATGAGATTGATGAAAGTTGGCTGTGGCATAAGAGGATGTATCACATGAATTTTGATTACATAGTGAAGATCAGTTCAACACGGGTTGTTAGAGATTTGCCCAAGATTATCAAGCCTCATAATTCGATATGTAGAGAATGTCAAATGGGTAAGAAAGTTAGAACTTCTTTCAGAAGAATACATGATGGGTCTAATGAAATTCTTGATCTTATTCATATTGATCTATGTGCATAGGCAATGACTAAAATTTTTCAAGGTGATAGATACTTTATGTTGCTTATTGATGATTAGTTTGGAATGATGTGGGTTGCATTTTTTAAAGAAAATCAGAAGCTCTTGAGAAATTCAAAATTTTCAAAGCTATGGTTGAGACAGAAATAGGATTGAAGATCAAATGTTTAAGATCAAATCAAGGCGGTCAATTTACATCTGGTGAGTTCAACAACTTTTGTGAGAAGCATGGAATTAGAAGACAATTTTCTGAACCTAGAACTCCACAGCAGAATGGAATAGTGGAGAGGAAGAACATAACTATCTTAGATACTGCAAGGTCAATGATGATGGAAGCCAAATTACCTAATATCTATTGGAGAGAAGTCATCAATAGTGTGGTATAAACTTTCAATAGAGTACACATAAAAGGTGATACTAGTAAGACTCATAAATTATGGTTCGGTCATACTCCTACTGTCAGATATTTCAGAATTTTTGGAAGTAAATGCTATATTAGAAGAGATGATGCATTAGGGAAATTTGATCCTAGATATAATGAAGGAATATTTTTGGGTTATTCTACTAAGAGTAAAGCATATAGATTTTATTACAAAATATTGAATGGGATAATGAAAAGCATAAATGTCAAAATGGATGATCAAGGTAATAATCATATCAGATCATATGACTATGGAGAGGAAGATGAAATTGTCATATTAGAACTGGTAGTGCAAGAATTAGCTCAAAGCATTGATCTAGTTGCTCTTGTAACATTAGAAAATTCCATAGTGACTATTGATGAGTAGAAAGATTTAGAGAGTCAAGATAATCCTAAGACTCCCAGGTATGTAAAGTTGAGTCATTCTGAAGATAAGATCATTGGAGATAAGAGGAAAGGTGTGATGACAAGAAGAATGTTAGTTGTTGAAGAGGTATATTTAATTTCTCAAGTTGAACTAGAATCATTTATTGAAGAAAGTAAAGATGAAAATTAGAGGAGAGCTATGGAACAAGATTTGAATCAGATAGAAAAGAATAAAATATGGGAATTGGTTCATAGGCCTAAAGATGAAAATGGGTTTTCAGGAATAAATTAAATGAGGAAGGTCGGGTTGTAAGAAATAAGGCTAGATTGGTTTGAAAAGGATATTCATAGAAAGGAAGAGTTGATTATGATGAAATTTATGCTCCGGTTATTAGGATTGAAGCGACAAGAATATTTCTTGTCTATTCTACACACAAGAACTACAAGGTATATCAGATGGATGTTAAATGTGCATTTCTGAATGGAGATCTTGAAGAAGAAGTTTATATTGAGCAGCCTGATTGATTTTCATTATCAGGGGATAGGGACATGGTTTGCAAATTGAATAAATTTTTATATGGATTGAAACAAGACCCTAGAGCATGGTATGCTAGATTAGATAAATATCTTTCAAAGCTCGGTTTTAGCAAATGCAATGTTCTGATTAAATAAAAAATAGGTTTTCAGGACTCGAAACCTTTACAACATAGAAAGAGAAAGAGCACCAAGAAGAATAGTGCTTTAAAGTCCACAAACAAAAAGACTGGCCAAAAGGCCAGTGAACAGAAATAATAGCATAACAAAAAAAAACATCAAAGAAACAGGGAAGGTGCTATATAGTAATTTTCTTTAGCAGATCCTCTGCCTTTATCACCAACTCATCATAGGTGGCCCCGACAGCTTTCAGGTCTTCCAGATCCTTGTTCGGTTTCTTTTCCTTCCTCTTGCCTCTGGTGCGGGTTCTGGGACCTTGAGCTTCCCTATTCCTTCAGCTTCCGGGTCTAAGTCCTGGATTTCCTTTTCATCATCCAGTTTGCTGATGAGGGTGTGGGTGTTGTTGGTCGAGATCTTTAGTATACTTAGGCTCTATTCAGAAATGTTCTTCAGACACTCCTCAATTTTATCAATTTTGGTAACAGTGTCCGAGAGGGTTTTATCCCTAGTGTCTGTAAGGCTTTTCCTTTCGAGCAGATCCTTTTCAATCTTCTCAAACCTAGGGTTGAAAGCATCTCTCATGTCTTTAGGTTTGGTAATGGTGTTTTTCAGGTCCTCAATATAGTCGGCCATTGTATTCCCTTCCCCAATATTAATGGTTTCTAGAATCAAGACTCTGTTATAGAGTTTTTTATATTCATCCACAGCTTTCTTGTAACCATTAATGAACCCATGCAAACCCTCGGGAGGAGGGCCAGATGGGGGAGCAGCTTTTCCAAGGGTAACCTGCTCCTCTTTAGGGATGTGGAGGGTGAAAATAGTGTCGGCAGCCCTGAGAGTCTCTTCCATGGTCTCCTTTTCCAGACTGCGATCAGCTTCCAGGGTCCTTGCTTGCTTGTCAGCTTCTGATTCCTTACCAGTCTCCTCTTTTTTCTTGTGCTTTTTCTGGATCTGAGTATGATCTTTTATTTTCTTCTTCAGTAGCCCTTTAGGGTTCTCCTTCTCAGAATTATCCGAGTCCTCCTCTTCTGAAGAGATGCTGATCAGGGGTTTGCTTTTTGGCTTTTTGCCCTTAGATGAAGAGGGTCTTGTTTTTTTGTATTTCCTCTTCTTCCCACTTTCATACTCTGAGACATCAATGCTATCCTCTATGTCAGATGAAGAGTCACTATTGGATTCCTCCTCCTCAGAAAAGGTAGAATCAGACATCTCTTCCTCAGAATCCATAAAGGGCTGCATCCAAGCAATTTGGTTGGCCTTTAAATGGTCATAAATTAGGACCATTAGGCCTTGATGCATAGCAGTATCACCCAGAGGGTTCTCATTGTAGTCCTTAAGGGATGCATTCATCGAACAAAGTAGGAAATAAGGGAAATTAACCTTATCATTGTGCCTAAAGTGGTTCAACAGAACAAAGTGATAACCATAAACTTTCGTAAACCTACCATTTAGAGTGATATAACACATTAAAACAAAGAGAATCTCCCGCTAGGGTTTGGCAAAAGCCCTAGGTGGGTAGTAGGTTTTGCTCAACTTTACCAGTCATTTTTTCTCTTTCTCAGTTTCTAGGTACCTTTCAATAGCTTCCCTGCTGACCTTCCTATCTCTGTAGAAGTTGCAACCTTCCCTTGTGAGGCCCGTGGCTTGAGCATTTAAATCTTCATCAATTTCGACCATTTGATTGCCCATTTTTAACATGCCCTTCTTCCAGTTCTTGCAGAACAGACTGGTTACCATACCATTTCGACCATGGAGTCTCTCCATGAAGTTCAAGAGACCACCCTTCTGTAGAATACCCCAAACCTCTTCCTTCTATTTCCATTCTTTACAGCTACTTTGTTCATATCGCCTCCTATTTGCACCCATGTTGTCGCTGCTCATGGCCAAATTTTGAAACTTGCAAAGCAGATTAACCAGAGAGCTTTTTGGAACTATAAAAGTTACCCAAAAAGTGTGAGAGTTTATGGCATTGATGTAATAATGAGTTATTTTCTCATTATTATAATAACTCAAAGTACTTGTTATCACTGTTTAAGAAATGGGTTTTCTTTTCCCATAATTGGCTAAGTTTTGAAATTTTGAGTCAGGTATGCTATTAGTTGCTTCAAATCTATTTTAGGTCTTTAAGGGTTAAGAGTTTTTAGCTTTTAATCACTCAAATGTCTGATCAAAAACCCTTTGGCTTCTATTCCTACGTTACTTTATTCATTTAAGTAATGGGTCTTGCGGTCGTGTGAAGTGTCCCCCCTTGTTATTTGCCTAGGCGGTCGTTAAAAAATTGTAAAAATCTATGCCTTATGCCTTTTCCTTCTAATGTTGTCGGGTCCAATAAGTGTCGCGCAACTTTCAGATGAATCTACAACTTTCGTTGTTTCGTTAGGCAAAGTTGCGAGGATGTTATGCTCTGTGAAATGGCAAAAGAGCGAAAAGAAAAATACACAGGTGTGTTGTGACCCATTGGAGCGAAATTTTTGAATTCTTCTATGAATTCAATTCTGAAGGGACGGCCGAAGCATGCGGTATCAATGTCGTAGTTAAGAGCCTGACTACCGTATATGATCTTGCATAAATTGAATGAAGGTATCATTTTGAAGAGTTGTTGCAGAGAAGCGGTTGCAGAGCAAATTTCTTCAGGTGCAGAGCAAATTTCTTCAGGTGCAGAATAGAATTCTTCAAGCCAGGAACAAGTTCTCTTGTACTCTTTCTTAGCAATTACTTAACAGTTTGTTAATTGGGGTTTTGATTTGTTAAAAAATGGTTGGGGCTAGTAATTAAGTTGCTTGCATAGTTTTTTAAGATGGCACCTAAAAGGGAGTTCTTAGGAAAGGTTAATTACCAAGAGAGGGCTATTTGTGATGATTTCCTAGAACAGTTGACAATGTCAACTAATGTGGCAACAAAGGTAAAGGAATTAGTGCCAAGAGCTCCTCGCCTAAAAATAGGAGAAGGATTGTATGATAAGGGAAATTGGCTAAGAGACCCTCAGATTGGGTTGTCTAGGTTGGACATATTCAAGGTCGGATTTGGCATGAGACATTCCCTAGCCCCAATGAATAGCATTTGGGAGTTAGATGTAGGAAAATTGGTAGTCCCTGGAGTATTCATGGATGTGGATCTCCTAACTCAGATTGCACACAACTATGACCCAATCACAAGGAGTGTTAGGGATATAAATGGGAAAACCCTCATTGAAATCAATAATGAGGAGTTCAGAAATGCTTTTGGGCTTAGTGAATTTACCAATTTTTTAGAACCTATTAACTTTAAATCACTAGCTCAGGTTTACAATGTGCAGAGGAACCACCTTAGAAATGGGCCTCTTAAAAAATTCTTTGTGAAGATAGGTGGATTAATAGTTGTAGGACCCAATACTGAGGAGCCCTTCTCTTTAAATATATTCACCCTAGAGCCAAGGGATTATACCGGTCACTCTGCCAAATTTTAGGAGAAGATGCTGAAGTAAACATGCCAACTCATTACATGCTAATGATTGCTCAAATTTTGAATCCTTCTCTGGCAATGACCTTTGATTATGCTTCCTATATCACTGATGCCATCCATGAAGGCTTGATAGGAATAAAGAATGGGAAAGTGGATAGGCCTTTTGGATGGTACTCCCTCCTCATGCACCTATTTTTATTCAAGGGTGGTGACTATTTTGCAAATGGAATGGATCTTGTGAAAGAAAAGAATGGAGAAAAGATTCCAGTTCAGTTATGGAGTACAGTGTTGTCATGGGACAGAGAAGATGCTAGCTACTTAAAATTTGATAACTGCTTTGCATCCAAGATTAGGACTCTTATCTATTTAGAAAATCCAAGAGTCCCTAAAGTTCTTTTGGAATTTATTAGGCCAAAAGAGTTTGCTAAGAATATTAAAATTGTCCACAATTGGGGTGATATCTACTTATACCCCGTCTCCATAGTTTTCAAAGTATATGGTTTCAAAGGCACTCCATTTTTGTTGCCCTATCAGGTCCCTCTCAAAGTGGGAATTACAGAAGTCCTCAGGTAGATTGGTAGTGTGCAAGAGGTAGAGTTAACAAGAAGAGGTAAAGGGACCATTTTCCCTACAGTTACCATAGCACATCAATTTGTAATAACTAAAGGAGGTTGGAAGTATTTTGAAGATTTCCTTCAATCTTACCATTTATCAACTACAGTATCCAGGTGTGCTGACCCTGAAGATTTCTTCAACGGCATGTTCAGAAAGAGGGCACTATGCAGAGGTAGACCCCACCAATTCCAGTTTCCTGAAGACCTCATTAGGAATGAGTTTGATTTAGATGAGAAAGAGCTGAGGAAGGAAAAGTGGGTGGCCTACAAGAAGGCCTTAGACTTTGTGCACCAATTTGACACCAGCTATGACCCTCTGTCCAGTTTTCACCCCTTTGAAGAAAAGGTAAAATTATTAATTCTTTGTTTTGAAGATGTGATACAGACATTGAAAGAAAGGAGGGAGGTTGTAATTCAAAACAACCTTGAGAAAGCAAGACTAGTTCTAACTAGGTCTACATCTGCCAGAGCAATTCCTCCTGGTGATTACATGTTATATAAGAAGTCCAACTATAGTGTGTTGATGCCAACAATAGGGGAGCCTTCTACCTCAAAAGGGAAGAGGAAGATATAGGATGTCATTGACATTCAGGATAGCCCAAAGAAACAAAGAGTGGGAAAGGAAGTACAATCTGATGAACCTTTGTATTCCCCATCTCAATCCCCTATTCATATAGGAGATGAACAGGCAATAGCTGAGCAACTATTACAATTAGGCAGTCTTGGAGAGATAGCCTACACATATGATGAAGTGGAAGAGGGAATGCTAGAAGAGCCCCTTACTACTGAGATGAACATTACTACTAATGAGTTCAAAGACTAGGAGTGGGATCCTAAGATCAAGCAAGCCAGTGAGGATTTCTTGGCTGATAATAACTTTGTCACATCATGAGCTTTCATGCAATTTATGTGGAGGCAGAATATTGATAAATTCAATGCTAGGTGTGAAAAAAGGAAAGGTGAGCAACCCCACAAGGATCCAGCTATGGTGGAGGAAGAGATAAAGCAAGAAATGGTTGATGAGTTTAAGACCATCACTCCCAAGCAAGGAAGGGACATGGTAGCACAGGCTGGGGTACTCATTCTCCCTAAATGGGACATAGTAGATGCCTTGGTTTTAGAGGCAATAAGAAAGGAGACCAAACCTATGGAGGGAGTCACTTTCAGCAAGGATAATGTTGCCCTGGTCATGTGGTCTCTTAAAAGAGATGAAAATAAAAGGAATAAGGACACCCCAGGGTCAAGTTACCTTGGAGGAATGATAGTGAAAAGAGTGCAGAGCACTGGGGTAGTGGAAGCTGCTAGCACTGTGCTAGAGACTGCAAAGTTTAGTGTTGCAGTAGCAGAAAGAGAGGCAAAAGAAAAGGCAGATCTCCAAGCTAAGCTGGAGACAATTTTAAAAGCTTATAACAATGCCAAGGAAGAGGTAAGGGGTAAAGATAGCATCATTGCCAAGATACAAAGCCAGTTGGCAGGACAATACCATCAAGGTGAGTCCTCAACATTGATGATCTCCTCTTCTCCTACAAGGCCTCTGCCTACCAGCCCCATAATTGAATTCCCACCATCTCCAGCACCTTCTAGTTCTCAGTTGATTGAGATCACTCCCCATGAATTGGAGAACCTAAAACAGGCTTAGGCCATGTATGCAAAGAAATATGAAGAGAGAGTAAAGGCTACAATTTTAAGTTTTGGTGACACTATAGGGTCCTCACTAATGTATAATAACATGAGTAAGATCTTGTAAATGTGGAATGAGCTAAATGGAGACAAGGCTATTCTGATGCCTCTTTTTGATAAGTGGAAACCCAGAGAGCAGGATATAGAACTTATTTGTATATCTTATGATGAGGCAGGGGTTGATCCCATTATTAAATCTACTTATGATATGACAAAGGATTTAGCAAAGATAGTTGAAGGGGTAGACAATGTAGATAGAAAGATCAACCTATATAAGAAGGAGTACATTGATCAAGTTTTTGAATTATTCCCAAGGGGTTTTGTTAGCCCAACCCAATTAAAGGACAAACAAATATGGCTTAAGGAATTAGAAGCCAAATTGTCACTAAGAATAAAAGGAATTGTTAATTCAAAGGATGCCTCCATATTTATCAAAACAATTGAGGAGATTGAGAAAATCAAATCTCATTATGGTTTTCTGAATTCAAAGGTCAACAAAATGAGAAATTCTTGGAAAAGATTAGCCAAGACAAAAGAAAAAGTGATTAACTTCTCATGGCCTACTGATGAGGTGTATTAGGAATGGACAAGAAAATATGCAGTGCTTGATGTGGAGCAGTTAGAGGATGTTGCAATAGAATATTAAGTGGAAGAAGCCATGGATGTTGAAAGAGACTTGTAACTGCATTTGGAAAAGGTTTTGTAACTTCTTCTTAAGAAGTAATGATTGTAACAAACTCTCCTAGGAAAGTCCGAAGGTTTGTATGCATCCATATTATTATAAATGGATACCAGGACTAGTAAAAAAAGGGATTGCAAGGAATTGTAAGAAAATGCTGCAGAAATTTATCTGAGCCTTTTTTCAAGTTTTGATGGAGAATATTCAAATGTTTTTGTAATACTTGTCAGAAGTAATATCAATACATAGACCATTGGTTTTGAGTTTAAACTTTGTGTTGTCTTCAAGTATGTTTGCAAATGTTTACTGTTTCATTCTGAGTAATCTAGGGTTATTCCATTTGAATATGGGTTGTAAGGCAATTTTAAGTAGATGTGCTTCTTAGCTTTTCTCTTCAGGAGGGGAATTAAATATGGAGGAATCATTTCTACCAGTAAATTCTTTGTGGGATAATTTGAATTTTGATGAACATAGTTTAGTTTGGTATGAATAAATTCTTATGTATGTCAGGCATGTATAGGGATCTACAGAAGCCAAACTGATAGGATGTGTGGAGATATTTGATTGTGGAAGTATTGTTTGAACTTAGATGACTCTGTGGCCTTGGATAAGGCACTGGTATCTATTAAGGTTGTCTTTTACATATCTTGTAGGTCAATATTGAACATGAGTACCAGTTTTATTTCTTTATTTTAGTTGGTTTTAAGGTGATAAAATCCACTGGTTTTCGGACTGGTTTGCTGTGGATTTGTCTTTTAAAAGTGTGAATTTAGTTCATAAAGGTATACCCGTCTAAATTTTGGATAAGTTCGAAGTGTAGAAGGTTAATCAAATCTTGTCATATGTTGTCCTAAAAGTTTCCTTCTCTTTAATCTCTCTTCTGCATATAGAGCTTATCATATCACTATAAGGTTTTTAAAGGGAATTACATTTTGAGAACAACAGTACTCACATCAGTACTTTTCATAATTATCATGTCCATCAAGAGTGTTTGGAATGCTTCTATATCACTCATTACTAATGATTTGTCTAACATCTTCGAGGAGTCCACATTCACCTGTCCACGTGGTAATTGCCTCACTTTTAACTGCCGCATTGGCAGCCCAGTCAACAGAGCTATTGGCTTCTCGGTAGATGTGGGAGATATGGCATTTTTTAAAGGTGCTAATAATGTCAATAGTAGAGGTGATTATGTTGTGAATTGACCATGAAGGTTTTGAAGTCCCATTAAGACACTTTATTATATTATTTGAATCCCCTTCAATCCATAGATAGGGGAAATTCCATTTTTTGGCTAGGATGACGCCTTGAAGAGCTGCCATTGCTTCAGCTTTATGGTTGGTTTGGGTTCCAATAGGGACAACAACCATTTCCTTGCAAATTCCTCTGTGATCTCTAAGTATAGCTCCACAACCTGAAGGACCTGGGTCACCTTTGGTAGCACCGTCAAAATTAACTTTGAACCAACCTTGAGGAGGGGTTTGCCATTTAGCTTCAAGCCTTTTATTGTGGTTGAGATTAGGACCATCGGTGATCTTCATATTCCATACCCTTAAGATATTTGATTCTAGTGAGTTTTTCGAGTAACAAGGACCCTCAATGATCCCTATATTTTCCTAAATAGACCATTGAATTTTTTGGAACACAATATCTTGATTGAGGGAGACATCCCTGAAGATTCAGTTATTTCTTTCTTTCCATAGTCCCCACAAGATGTGAGGAAGAGAGAGCTGCCACAAACATCTCAAAAAAGATTTAGTCCATTTAATATTCCAGGAGGAGAACAAATCTCTGATATTACTAGGAAACACCCAAGCAATACTAAAGCTCTTGAGAAAACTTTCCCAAACAGAGGCTGAGAAGGAACAGTGGAGAGCAAGGTGGTCCATAGACTCTTCCTCTTGAAGGCACATCATACATCTATTAGGTAGGGCAAAGCCTCTACCTTTGAGGTTGTCAAGGGTCAGAATCTTATTTTGGAGGATAGTCCAGAAGAAAAAATTGATTTTGGGGGTAAGACCCTTAATCAAAGCTTTAGACCAATAAGGGTTAATAGAAGGGGGGGGGGGGGTTGGGGAGGACACAATACATAGAGGACACGGATAAAGTACCTTTGGGATCATATTTCCAAATCAGGGAGTCCTCTTCTTTATTTAGGCATACCACAGACAGATGGATCTTGAGCTTAGAAAGGCTAGGGTGGATACTTTCAATGTTCTGCCATTCATTACCACCCCAGTACTCAGCAACTAAAGAGCCAAAATTTCTAATACAGGAGGGAGCATGGGGGGCCCATTCATTGAAGTCCATTAAAGGTTTATCAAAAAGCCAAGGATCCTCCTAGAATTTAACTTTCCTACCATTTCCAAGTTTCCAGATCACTCCTTTGGCTATACCTTCTTTACATTTAGAGGCATGATTCCAAATGTGGGATTCATTAATACTAAGGTTTGAATTGATAAAAGAGGAGAGAGAGGAGGATAGAAGAGAGTACTTACTTCACCAAATTTTACACCATTCAGAATCTGAATGAAACATTCTCTAGACTTGTTTGGACAGGAGAGCTTCATTTAAAGTACGAATCCTCTTGAGGCCCAGACCTCCTTTGCTTTTCAGCCTATAGACCTGGTCCCAGGCCACCAAAGACATTCTTTTCTTATTATCAACCCCAGACCATAGGAATCTTCTTTGAATTTTCTTGATTGCTTCAGCATACTTAACTAGAATTCTGAAAAGACTAAGAGCATAAATCGGAATACTTTGAAGAGTAGCCTTAAGGAGTTGGAGCTTGCCAGCTTGACTTAGGAGGGCTCCTTTCCAACCAGCAAGTTTTTTATGAAATTTGTCCACTAGAGAACTCTAGAAGGGATTAGGAGGGGCGACTCCCATGGGGAGACCAAGGTAGGTAGCAGGAAGATCAGCAATCCTACACTCCAGGATTCTATTGATCCTCTATTGTCTTCTCGCTGGAGTATTAATGAAAAAAACTTCATTTTTAGCCCAATTGATAAGCTAACCAGAAGCAGAGACAAATTTACACATGGTGCTCTTCAAAACTTTAGCTTCTGAAATACTTGATTCCCCCATAATAATAGTATCATCAACAAATTGTTGGTGGGAATAGATAAGGTCAGCAGAGGATGGTTGGAGGCCCTTAAAGGAGCCTTGCAACACCATTTTTTTCATGGTCCTTCCAAAGCATTCTGCCATAATAATGAAGAGGATGGGGGAGATAGAATCCCCTTGCCTTAGACCTCTATAAGATTGGAAAAAAGTAGAAGGAGAACCATTGAAAAGAACAACAAAAGAAGCAGAGGTGGTAAGTTGGGAGAGGAGGTCAACAACTCTAGAGGAAAAACCAAAAGAAGTGAGGACTTTCTGAAGTAAAGACTAGTCAACCCTGTCATAGGCTTTGGAGAGATCAAGCTTTAGGATGAGACCCTGTTTCTTTTCTCTAACAAGAGAATGAATGTCCTCATGGACTGTAATGATTGAGCATGATGACATACTGATCATTGAAGTCTTTATTAGTGATATCATTTTTGAAGGAGAAGAAAATCTTTGCATGAAATTGTCTAATGATATGAAGAATGAATTTGAAATGTCTATGATTGGAGAGATGAAATTTTTCTTAGGTTTGTAGATTACTTAGACTGATAAAGGTATTTTCATTTGTCAAACTAAGTATGTGAAGGAATTGCTTAATAAATTTGGTCTTGAAAACTCAAAACCTATTGGTACTCCTATGATAACCGGTTGCAAATTATCTAAGGAAGATGAATTTCCTAGAGTGAAACCATCTAGATACAAACCAATGATTGGTGGATTGTTGTACTTAACTTAGACCAGACTAGATATAATGAATGTTGTCTGCATTGCTTCTAGATTTGAGTCTAATCTAAGAGGAAGTCATGATATTGTTGTTAAAAGAATATTCAAATAATTGGTAGGAACAACTGAGTATGGGTTATGGTATCCAGAGGATGATGATTTGAGATTATGTGCCTATATAGACTTATATTGGGAAGGAGATGTTGATGATAGGAAGAGCACTATAGGTGGTTCATTCTTTCTTGGGAAAAAGTTGGTTTCATGGCTTAGCAAGAAACAATAATGCACTTTATTATCTACTGTTGAAGCTGAATATGTAGCTGCTGCAATAAATTGCACTCAGATCTTATGGATGAAGCAATTTTGAAGGATATAAGGGTAATTTGTGATGAGCTTATTGTTATTCACTATGATAATACTACTTCTATTTATATGTCAAAGAATCCAGTATTTCATTCCAAATCAAAATAAATTTCTATAAGGTAGAATTTATTGAAGGAAAAGGTTGAAGTAAAGGAAGTTAAATTGGTTTATGTACCTACTAAGGAATTGATTGTAGCTATTATAACAAAATCATTAACTAAAGATACCTTTGAATATATCAGAGATTAGTTGGGGGTCACCACCCCTCTAGAAGAGACTTAGAGATGTAGTGATGCATCAATCCGATGAGCTTATCATAAACATCTTTTGATTCGGGTTGATGGGATGATGTTGCTGCTCAAGGGGAGTAGTCAACTGTTTGGTTTGATATCAACCCTTTATCATTGATGTAAAAGGGGGAGATAGTGTTTATGTGAAAAATAGACAATCTTAGGGGGGAGAAATATTTCAGATCAGTTTTGGAGTTTTGGGGAGATTGTTGGCATTCCTTGGCACTTGGATGTTTTTCACATTCAGTGTTTCCATCAATGCCAAAGGGGGAGATTATTGGAAATAGTGATTATGTGTTGTCATTGATGGCAACATTATGCTCTGATTGGATATGGTTCTTTCACGGTTGGTTGTTGCTATCCCGATTGGACCTATCCCAATTGGTTCATGTTCCGATTGAACTTGGTTTTGACATGTTTTTATGTGGTATGATCTAATTGTTGGTTTTGGTTTTGGATGGTTATTCAAGATGATTATATTCTTGTCATATTTAGTTGGTTCATTATTTGGTGATCTAGAAGCTATCACTTATGTTTTGGATTACTGATTGATATTCTTGGTAGTGGTTGGCTTTACCGATTGGTGATATTTAATGAAATGGTTAAGTGATTTTGGTCCTGCTTACTAAAATGGTTCCTAACGTGATGAAGGTGTTCTTGATCATGTCCTAATTTTTTGGTGGCTTCACATTGGTTGGCATGATGATTTGGTGATCATGTGTGGATCCGATCGGTTATTCTGTATTATTACATTGAGGGTTTCTAACAGTTGGTGAAACGTGTTGATATTGGTCTTAGCATAATTGTTGGTGGATATAATTGATTTGTAATTTGTATTAGGTCCATGCTATGTAATTTAAATCATAATATTGGTCTAGTGGTATCATGTGATATAATTTTTATAATTATGGTTTATGGGTTTAGCCGACCTTGTTATCAAGGTCGATGATCTATATTTATAGGTGACTTATTCATTTAATTTGGGGTATGGTATGGTTATGTCTGCATTATTAGAGAGAGGTAATTGTGCATATATATATAGTGTGTGTGTGTGTGTGAAGGATTTATAGTTGCAGGGCAAACATCCGTGCTTAACCAGAATTGTATCAAGCATTAGGAGATGCTAACTTCACATTTCATTTTCTCCGGATTGTAGTCCAATGTTTATGTAAGTCAGTGAAACCTCTTTTTGTGATGAGGAGTGAGCTCTAGGTGGTTGGCCTGATTGCAAGTGCAATCCCCATTGTAATTATTTAACAAATTGTTGCAAAAGTGTTATCTGACTGTGGGTAGGGTTTCCCACCGTGTTTTTTCCCTTTACTAGGTTTTCCACATAAAAAATATTGGTCTTGTGTGTTTTGTGCTTTCATGGTTTATCTTTCTCTGTGATGTTTATATTGTGCTCCAGTAAATAGTTTATACTCTACATTAATTGTTTAACTTATGGAAAAATAATTCACCCCCCTCTCAATTTTCCTCCAGTTCATTATTGGTATGAGAGATTCTAACAAATATAACGTTGTCGGTGGTTTCTCTAGTTTGTTATTTTTATCCCCTGGCTCACCTTAGTGCCAATTTGAGTGAGGTAGCAGTGGATCGATTTGTCCTCTAAGATTTATCATCTTGGAGGTGAAAAATACCCTCCTCTATATTTTGGTAAACCCAACATGAACACTTATTCTATATTATTTTTAGATCATTCTTTATTATTCCTTTCGTCATTTGATGTCCCTCTTAAAAAAAGTGGAAAATTTTGAATCTTCCCTTTCTTCCAAAATAAAATAAAATTCGGGGCACTGCTATGAACCCCATTTAATTTTTCATTAGGCTTCGATCGACAAATTCATGCATTTTGTCTTAAGTTTATGTTTATTAATTTCAAAATGCATATGTTATCTTCTTTTATTAACTTAGTTTCTAACTTTATTCAAAGTGTTAATGGTGTTCCTTTTCATGCTTGTGATGGTGACTTAGCTCAGCCTATGTCACTCTATGCCTTTGATCCCTCTCATAATATATCTTCTATTTCAAAGGATATTTTGTTACAAGAGGATAAAATCATTGACACCTTTCTTAATGTTACTCTACAATCTCTTCATTCTAGTGCAATCCCTTCTAGAGATAATGCATTAGTGAATGATGAGTCTCGACTCATATCTAATTTTTCAAAGGTCGGTATTGAGAAAATTCCTTCATCTAAATCTTCTACATATCATGTTAAGTCTATAAATGTCATTTATATATGCCCCTACTGCCCCTAAAAGGCCTAAGAGACCAATCATTCATGTGACTGCAACTAGTCCTTCTCCAAAGAAGGTAAAATATATTCATCGTGTTCCTTTTTAAAATGACTCACTCGATATTTTTACAAGATATGCATATTCTAAGGCTCGTTATTGTAGAATGGTAGCCTATACTTATAATACATGAATAAATAAGAAATATCTTGATTATCCACAACCTTCTTTACCACCTTCTCAATTAGATCTTCCTCAAGCACCTAAGGCTTCAATTAAGCAATCTAGTGATTACGATCTTATTGAGAAACTTCACGTTACTCTTGCTAAGATTTCACTTTGGGATTTTCTTCAAACTGCTCTGATTTATCAAGGTATGCTAGAGAAAGCTCTCCAAAAAATCTCATTGCCTTCTTCTACTAAGCCTTGAGATGTAAATGTGTTGATGGATCATATTTGTGCAGATTTGCTGAATATTATATTCTATCCACATGAACTCCCACCTCCAGAAGTTAAAAATCAAGTAGATCCATTAATGATAATAATTTATGTTAACACTGTCAGTATTAGATGGACTTTCATTGATACTGGTTCAACACTCAATGTTTGTAGTCTAGACCGATTTCCCAAAATCAAAGTGGATTATAAGTCTCTTGATGCATCTTCTATGTTCATCCATGGTTTTGATAATACTAGTAAAACCACTTTGGGCACTGTTATTTTGCCTATAAAAGTTGGACCAGTTACTATTCCAACCCTGGTGCATGTTATGCCAGAACCTTTATCATATAATATTCTCTTGGGTAGACCTTGGATTCATGCTGTAGGAGTGGTCAGTTCTACCCTTCATGGTTTTATTAAGTGTGTTGCTAACAATTAGGAAGTTATAATCAAGGCTAGTCCTGAAGCTATGCACTTATGTTAAATTGTAGTAGTTGGTCATGTCGTGGTTACACCTACCTTTAAAAATTATATTCCATCTTTACCTTCTAATATTCTGACCACTATTCCCATGGACCCTCCTAAAGAGGAAACCCATGAGAAGGTTGTCCCTAAATAAGATCCTCCTAAAATAGAAAGTCCTAAGTCTACTCCTTCTCAATCGAATGCATTTATTGGTGATGTTTAGGGTTCATTAGAATTTACAAACTCCTTCATTGGATAATATAAAGTTGACCCTATCCACCTTAACTTTCCCAAAGTATCATTCACACCCTCTCTCAAAGATGATTGTTCTTCTAAATCGTAGGATCATGTGAACACCATTGGCTATACCATTAAAGGTTATCCTCCCCCTTTGGAGGAGTTGCACTCATGTTATGGTCCAGAGTTCAATATTTCCTCCAAGTATGGATACAAAGGAAATGGTTGGAGTTAAGGTCCCTTTGGAATCAAAATCACTCTTTTACAGTGGCTTTAGGTTACAAAGCTTCTCCTCTCTCTTCATCCCCTTAATTCTCTAATTTTCCTGCATCTTCTTCTTCTTGTGAGAAATCAAACTCTTCTCCCCAAGAGAAAGGGTTGCTTCTTTCTCCTCATCTTTTATATGATCAAAAGCTTATTTTGTTTCAGCTTCTTAAAGCCCGCTTGATTTATCTTTCTCCTCCTAAACACAATAACTTTCCTAAGAATGGTTCTTTTTGTGCATACCATAAAGTTCTTGGCCATTCCACTAGTGAGTGTAAGGCCTTCAATGACAAGATTCAACAACTTCATCAATCAGGTGTCATCAATCTTTCATGTATTGATATGCTTCCTTGTTCTTCTTTGCATATAAAGTGACATTGAGGTTTATCTCTATCTAGTTCTTTATCATATTTCAACATATTGTTCATTCTTATCATGTCTCTATCTCTTACCTATCGTGGTGACTGTCTATCTCTCATCCATCATGGTGACTATCATTTTATCACTTTTTGATGTTTTCCTAGGTGGGGGCCAAACCACTTGAACCTTCTCTTTACCATTTTCTTTTCCTAGATGGGGGCCAAACCATTTGATCTATCGCTTTTTATCGCCTTTGTAGGGGCCAATCTACTACTTACCAAATCTATCTCTAATCGCCCAATCGCATGGCTATCTAGCGTATCGCTACCCATGTCGACAAAATCTCTCATTGCCCTATCATATGGCTATCTAGTATAATGCACTTTTCTATCCATACTGGTGTATCTCATACCAATGACGACCGCTTATCTTGTATCTTTTTGTAACAAGGGGTTTTCCTATAAAGAGAGGCTCATTTCTATTATGTTGTCTTATTTATCATTTATCTTTATCTTATCATCTGACATGTTAGTCTGCAGCTAGCATGTTTGCGATGTATCAAGTAACAATATCTATTTTAAATCTTAGCTCCATCTCGTTAGGGGAAACCTTGTCTGATCAATGAAAATTTAATTCCCTATCATGACTATCTTCTTTATATGATCTTTTGTTAGTGGCCTTCCTTCAAAGCGAGGTTGGTGCTACTTATCTTTGATCATCTGGCATAACAAAACTTGCTAGATCTATCCTTTTTATCATCATCATGTCTACATGAACACTAGTGATGTATCAAGCTAGTGTGTGGGTCATGTAATTTCTTTGAAATTGATTGCTTCTCTAACTTATGGGTGCATTCTTCCTTGAAGTGATCAATCCTTACATTCTTCTCTTTGTTTTATAATTCTTCTATCTGTTGTTTCTTGTTATTTTGGGGATGACACATGGTATTGAGATAACCTTTTACATCAAGGTCTCTTTTACTCTATTGACTCAAGATCATACTTTCTTTGTTCCGTGCTTTGATATTCTCACAATGTTATCTTGGGATTCCCTTATTCTCTAACCTTGTTCTCTCGTGTAGGTTTTTCTATCTAATGCATCTATTTTGTAGGTCTTCAGCTTGAGGGAATGCATCCTTGGCTTGGAGATTTATCTACTTCCTCTATAATATCCTTTTGGTATCATGATGTTATTTCTTATTCAGTAGATTTCCTTTAGTGTACATATTCATGTTCATTCATAAACTCGCTAAAGTGGGGGCAAAATGTAGTGTCAAAAATTGCATACCACTTTGTAATTTGACCTACATCTTTAGTAACCACTTTTATGTCCATTCCCCTAGCACCTGAGTAGGCTCATCTCAGCCCTTGCATTAGCCTTTTCCCTCTCAGGATGCTCAAGAACTCCTTTTTAGTAGTTCCCTCATGGCATCAGTCTTTTTAGCCATGTGTCTCCCTTATCTCCTACTATTTTTGAGCATGATTCATTTGGACACTAGGGCATCACACAAGTGTCCATGCACCGCACATTCATCCTATGACATCTCAATGTTTGAATGAAGGTGTTGAGCGCACCTTTCCACTTGTCACTTGTTCTTGTCGATGGAAACGACCCCAAACCTTTCAAATGGATCGCCGACCCTCTTTTCCCTCCTCTTCTCTCTCTTAAATATATACTCTTTCTTCATTCAAGCTCTTTAGAATTTGGACACAATCTCTCTTATCCTTTGATCTCTCACAGCTTCCTCTGACTCACTCTCTCGCTCGCTACATCAGTCTCTATTTTGCTACAACACTCTCAATCTCTCACAATACTCTTTTTCAACTCTCTTGGTTTAATCAAGCCTCTTTGGTAATATCTATCTATTTATCTTGTCTTTAGGCATCTTGGGATCTATCACATCCCTCTTCTATCATTTATAGTTTATCATTTATCATTTATCTTATCTTGCATTCATCTTTCATTTTATGAACCTATCTATCTGTCTGTGGAGGTGAAAACACCAAAATAGGGATTTGATTGAGGCAAGTCTCCAAGCAGCCCCAAATAGTTTTCCTTTATGGTTTGTGTGCAGGTTGCATTAGGGAAGATTCATTTGACTGGAGGCTTCGTATTATGGACCAGTTGTGATATTATCTTCTTCCTTCCCTTTATGGATTTCATTTCATTTATATAATTTTTTTACCTTCTTTTATGTACATTTATCACATTTAAATTAATCTAGATCATAAATATGTTACATTGTGCCCTTCTATGTGAACTCTACATTCTGTCTATACAAGATGCTAGTGTGTCATACTATTGTCCATAATCCATGTGCATGTCCTTATCTAGAGAGATATGAAAGGATGTATAGAGACATACTACATCTTGAGTGGAGAGGCCGGTTAGTGAATCTTTGAGAGGTTGTTATCCACCTATCAAAGAGGTTCATTTTGTCCCCTCTACAACAATGAGCAGTCCGACGGTGAAGCATTTTTATAATTTTTCAGTGAGCCACCTGTTTGTAAATACAACTATAACTAGTTATATTTTATTGAGAGTTAACACTCCCATGGTTTTTCCCATTTTAGGTTTTCCACATACAAAATTTTGGTATTCATCTTTTGGTTGTGTTCTTGATTATTCCACATTAACTATTTTTGCTCCAGTCATGTCTATTTGATATTTTGAGGAGAGATTTAATTGGTAAAAATTTCATTATTTTATTTGTGTGGGAATACTAATTCAGCCCCCCTCCTCTCAATATTCTAGTTCTTTCAACCTAATCAACACATTCTAGAAAAAATGTTTTGCATGTTGGAGAAGAATCCTTGAAAATTGGGATCCTCTTCCTATCTCTCCTTTTCTAACATTTGGAGAGTATCCCACTTCTTTCTCCTTTGTATATCTTCAGAAGGATTGACATTCCTTATTAAGTCTCCTCTCTCATCATGTTGGTGGGAATATCCCCTTACTTTGAACGCCTGAGTCTCAATTCATTAATATAGCCTTCAGGGTCATAGTTTCTTGCTTAGATCACTTTGAGCTGATAATTGCTTGCCAAAATTGCTACATCTTTTCTAGGGTCTCACTCCCCACTCTGAAGTCTTCATACACAAGCATTTGGAGAAGATGTTTTCCCTTCTTCTCAGTCTTGATTAGATCATTTTCCATCCACATCATCTGCCACATGAATTCTATGAGCGCAAGCCTTGATGAGACTATGATGGGCAAGATATGAGGTGGTTGGGGGTACCCATACACCCTAATTCTTGTACAATATGAATAAAAGAAGAAATGACCAAAATTATGGGAAAATTATCTCTCAGGATATTCAACGTTCTTAGCCCTTGCACTATTTATCCTCGAGACCTTTATTATATGCATTGGGGGCCTTAGAAAATTGACTCCACACATTCCCAAGACTTTGACAATAAAATGATCAAATAAGGCCTTGTACTTTGAATACATGGACCCCTTGTCCCAAACCTAAGTCAATCTTTGATTTGGACCCCTTGTCCCACACTTGAGTCCATTTTGTCCTATTTTGAAAAAGAAACATGTGGAAAATCAATGAATAGTTTTTGAATTTCAAATCATCTTTTTCACTTTTGGCTTCTATTAATATTTCACGTAGCTTCTCTTGGAGAATTATGGAAAAATCATATAATTCATTTATTTCAGAATGTTGAATTTTAATTGTCATCATCATGTATTCAACTGACATATGAGTCAGCTCACAATCCTTGCCCAAAATTTGGCACAGGGAATAATCTGTCTTCACAAAATAATCTTCAAAAAGTACCAAGTTGAAGGGCTCTCTTTCGGAATCCATGAGGTAGCTTTTCTTTCCTTTGTACATTTTCCTCAAGAAGTGAGGCAATATTTTCTCTTTGATGATATTTTTCCTTAAGGCATATTTTTCTTGCAATCTCCTCTATGCTCTCAAGGGTACTCTTTTCAATCAAAACATTGAATTATGGCATAGATTTTGAGATATTAAGTAACAAATATCCACTGGTCATTCTAATAGTCATTCTTAGTGGATGATATTGCTTTGCAAGCTCTCTGATCAGGATATGCTCCACAAAAACATTTGGGACAATGAGATTTGCCAAATTCAAGTTCCAGGGATATAAAATTAAGATTTCCTTATCCCTATTTCCATAAAAGTAAAAGAATATATCCCACCCTTGTCAGTGGTGTGGGCATCTCTACAATCAGAGGTGATCATTCAAGGCCATTTTGAATGCCTCATGCATGTTTGAGCCTTTGAAAAATTCTACTAGGTCTTGATGTAGGCCTTTGGTTTCTCTCTTCTTTCTCTTCTCCATCTCCTCCAACTTTTTCTCTACTTCCTTAGATATTTCTTCAGAAATCTTAGTTGGGACTAGGGAAGATGGAGTCTACTTAGGATTCTCTTGCTGAGTAGGGTTTGGATTTGTTGTAGCAATGAAAGGTTGTTCTACAGTAGGGGCTTTTTATGATAATGTGGCAACTACAAGTGTGGCCTTTTTAATAGGATCCTTTCTCCTCTTAGGCTTGGGAGCCTGTTCATGTAGGTTTGAAGATTCATCTTGAGGTTTTTCTGTGGTTGGAGAGGTTTGGGAAGATGATTATGCAAATGATTTTTTGGGGGGAGCCTTCCTTCTTTGTGGTATTGTCTTCCTAGATTTGGGGGTAGGGTTGGGTTCATCTGACTTCTCATTATCAGAGGAAATTACAGGGATGTTCTTTGGTGCCCTCTTCCTCTTAGGTTTTGCATGTTCTTCTTGAGAGGGCATACTAGACTCAACACCTGGAGAGGCTTGCACAACAGCTAAAGGGTTTGGATCATTAGATGACTTTATGAAATTTCTTGAACTTGTGGGAAAACAAAAAGGGGAATATCATGCATTATTTCAAGCTTATTGGATCGTGCTCCCTCTTCAAGATTCTTCTTAGCAGAAGGGGTGGTAGAGTCCTTAGTAGGGGAGGCCATTTTCTTGTTTTAAACTACTAAAAACTACTAAATCCTCAAGTAAGTAAGCCCTTCCCTCACACCTAGGGAAAGACTATATAATTTTTGTAAGAAAACACTCGAAAATACTTACAAATTTCCTACATAATGCATAGAGAGAGGTTTGGAAGCTAACTTACTAGTTTTCTGCATGCTTTTGACCACAATTATTTCTTGTAAAATGCTTTGGGTCATGTTTGGATGCTCAAAAATTTCTTTGTGATCGCTCTTTAAATGCAAGGTGAATGATAATGCTTCAAACTCTACCTGTATTTCTCATAGAAGGGCTGACATTACTCCATACATGCATGCTTCAATAGGTTGGTGGCCAAAAATTCAAACTGTGCCATTGATCCAAAAATGGATGGATGAGATCACACTTTGACATCCTTGACCGCTGACACAACATCCCTTGATTAATTTTATGCCACCTTTGATATTACATTGATTTCCAAAGTTCAAACTTTGATGAAGTCTTGTTGTCTTTCCATAAGATCATCTCCCTTGTGAGATAGTGGGGCCCTTTTATCTCTTTGTCATTTTCTATCCTGTAAGGTCTTCATTCTACTGTTCTTCACTCTTGGAGATAGCGGGATATGATTATCTCTTCCTTTTGTTGCTACCTCGTGAGGTCCCTTTTCTTTCCCTTCCTATGCTATGAGATAGTGGGGCCCTACCACTTTTATTTCTTTGATAGCCCACAGGATGATTATCCTCTTTGCATTTTATTCATGGGATGACAAGGAAGATACTGCACACTTGCCCTGTTGACCTGCATCCTCCTTTACTAACTAATTTTACCCTTGCAGGGTAACTTTATTCTTATGCCTTAATTGTTCCCCACTATTTGGTGAGGTTTACCTTCCTATTTCACATATTCATTAAGATCAGGCTAATCCTTTTACTTTTTTCATTTTTTCTTTCCTGTGGGATGGTGAGGACCACTTTCTCCCTTGTAGGAGAATTATTTTCTAGTCAATTACCAGATATTTTTAGTATTTCATGTATATTCAACATTGTAGATCTACATCAGTATCATAAAGAAACATTCAATGAAGATAGTATTACAAACTTAGAGAAATATTTGCCTAGGAAGGAACCAGAGAAAATTGAAGACATTTTGGATAGTAGGATTGGGTGTAGTACCTGGAGTAATCAGTACATGGAGTATCTTGTGAAATAGAAAGACATACCAGTTGAAGATTCATCTTGGATTTCTCAAGTAGAGGTAGACCGCCTTGGTTTTCCTCTAACCCCAGCAAAGTGAGAGACTCACTTTTTCAACAACCCTGGATGTTTGATGCGGGAGAATCCCCGGTTCTTGGCAATCTTGCATCAACTAAATACATTTCCTTCCTAGTTTGTTTTCTATTTTGCAGTTTCTACATTTTCTTACATTGACTCACTGAATCTCCCTGGATCATACAAATCATTGTAATTGAGCATTAGAATTTAATTCTAGGAAAGTTAGAAGATAGATCTTAAGAATTAGAGATTTGGAGTTGAACGATTATGTAAATGAGCATGTATGTAGCAGGCTAGTGAGCCAAATCTTGTATCCTAGATGTTACTGATTATCTGTAATCAGTTTTTATAATATAATTCATTATTTTGGATTTTCTCCATCATATCCTCTTGATTCTATTGTGTTTACTCTTGCTACCCAATCCAGATTGATCTCTTTGAGGTCCCTCCTAAACAATGATTGCACCAAATATTGGTATAGGGTTTAGGATACAAGATTGATATTACATGGTTTAGGGTAGATAGGGTTGAGGTTATTATGCATATTGATACTTCCCTCTATCTCTCCCTCTCCCTCTCTCTCTTCTTTCTCTCACAACTCTATCCCCTTTCTAGGTCCCTTCCTCCCTTTTTTCTTCGCTCCCTCGCTATCCCCCCTCCTTCCTTACCCCCACATCTATCTCCCTCCCCCATGGTGGTCACTATCAAAATATTTGCTCGAAAAGTAAAAAAATAATATTTTTGGTTCTACAAATGATTTCATCTGGCCCAAGTTTCTAAGCTATTAAGGAGCATTTGAAAATAAAATATTTAAATTATCAATATTATTTAACGATAATCATTATCATTAATATTTCCTATAAAATGGACCATATTTAATTGAAAGGCTTATTTTGAGGGCCCATTAATTATTGAAGGGATTATTACAATATGCATTTAAAAAAATTTAAAAAAGTCTATAAAATAAGAGAGTGGTAATTTTCTTTTATTGGAAAGTTTATAAAGTTTATATGGTAACAATTAATAAATTGTCAAAATCCCTTTAAAAGGGAAAAAATATCTTAGCTACTATAGAAAAGAAACTTGATTTGGAAGAAGAGATTGATGTAGAAGAAGAAGAAGAACTTGAATAAGATCCCAAGACACTAGCAAAGTATGTGAATACGAATCACTCAGAAGATCAAATCATTGGAGACAAGAGAAAGGGTGTTAAAAAAAGAAGACTTGTAGAATCTAGTAAACAGGCAAATTATTGCTTCCTATCTCAAGTTGAGCCAAAGACCTATGCAGAAGCCAGTAAAGATGAAAGTTGGATAAAGGCAATGTAAGAAGTGCTAAATTAGAGAGAGAGAAATTAGACATGAGAATTGGTACCTAGACTAGTGGACAAAAATGTGATAGGTATTGGCCATATGATGGAATTGATTATGTGTTGCATTGATGTTTTGTCATTGACGTTAACACTAGCTATTATAGTTGTTTACCGACTTCTGGTAGAAGGATTGGATTGGAAAGATTATCAATTGATTGTCACCGGTATGATCTAGATGATGGAATAAGTTTGTATGGATGGTTCATATGCTTTTGAAGTATGTTTCAGTCAGTTGGTATTGACTTGATGATCAGATTCTATCCCATGTTCTAGTAAGCCTGCTTTATTGGTCTGGTAAGGGTTTCATCAATAAATCTTTATTGAAGATCTTTGATGTAATGCATAAGTGGTGTTGTTTTAGCTTCTAGAAGGGATTCAAGATGCTAATGGTGATTGTGTTCATGCCTTGACTAATTGGTGTCATTGTTTTGGAATGTGTGGATCTAATTTAGGTCTGGTGCTATCTAGGTTATGGACCGGTTTTCATGTAACATGTTGGTAAATCCTCGGATGCGCTTACAGGATGTTTTATTGATTGGATGATGTTTGTTTGGCCTCAAGATGGAATGCATTATGATTTTATTTCAGGATTATGTAATGGATCTATTAAATCATCATTTGGGTGGCCAACCTAATTGGTTAGGTCCTGGGTTGGTATAAATATATGTAAGATCTCATTGTAGATCATTGAAAGGAGCTAATAATATAATAATCATTTGTATAGAGAATTTGGTTGATCATAGGTGATTGAGTTGGTTTTATGTAAGAGGTTTTATACCTCTGGTATTGAGATTAACTAGAACTGTAATCTGGCATGTTTGATGTTATCACCGATAGTTCTTCTCTTTGGATTGTTGTCCAAATATTTTGATGTGGCTGACATCTTTGTAGTCAGTGAGACTCCATTGTGATGAGCAGTGCGATCTAGGCAGTGTGCCTTCCTATATGTGTAGGCCCCTATTGTAATTATATACTTGTTGCAGAAGTATCACTGACTATGGGTAGGCTTCCCACCATGGTTTTTTCCTTTACCGATTTTTCCACATACAAATCATGGTGTTATGTCCTATGGTTGAATGGTATTGATTCTTTGGTTTTCAATTATTCTTTAATGTTTTATCAGTTATTCCAGTATAAGGTTTTAAGTGCTTTAATTCATATAATTTGTTAACAACTAATTCACCCCCTATTGGAAATTGATACTCAATTGGTTGGTTTCACTATGTTGTCATTGATGGCAACATGGTATTGTATTCCTACTTCATTTTTTGGTTCAGTTGTGTACCGACAGGAACTTCACAAACTCTACACCGCCATTGGGAACAGAAGGATTTCTTTGGTTACTGGTATTGCAGGCTGACATGGTTTAGAATATGGTTATCGGTATTGGAGGCCAAAATATCTTGGATCCGGCATCGACAATTGTTTCTAATATTTATGCATTCATGTTATCTAACCAACATGTAATTTGATATTGTAATTATATTTGTAAGAAAACACAAGCCATGATAAGTTGTATAGGGTATATAGGTTAGTTTGATAGATCATTTTGTAATCATGATGCGAATATGTAATTGGAAGGAGATAAATTAGGAGATGTGAAATATATCAGAGAGATCATGTATGTAATGATATTTATGTAAGGGTTATTCAGGTAAAGGATTTAAGGTTTCAGACCAGAACAGACAGAGCTTAAACCAAAACTGTATTTTGGCATAGAAGATGTTATCTTAGTAGTTCAACACTTCTCCAGATTGTAGTATAGATTTATATGTAGTCAATGAGGCTCCATTTGTGATTGAGAATTGTGCTCTAGGCTGTAAGCCTTCCTGCAAATGCAATCCCCTTATACTTTGTAATATCTCTTCATATGGCCAGTGAATTGATATTGTGGGTCACAAATCCCACCATTGTTTTTACTCTTTGAGGTTTTCCATGTATAGATCTGTGTGTTATGATTCTTATTTATTTGATTGGCTTATTCATTGATTTACTTCTTTAAATTTTGTATGTATCGGTATACCAGTTGGTGTATGCATGTTTTAATAAGGATAAAAATGATCATTTGGGTATAACATGATTCACCCCCCCTCTCAGTGTTATTGGATTCCAACACCCCCCCTTAGTTGTTCACCGATTATCCTAACAATTGGTATTAGAGCCTGGTCCTCTTTTTACAAAATATTAACTGCTTGAGGAAGATCCTATGGAAACTAATAGTTCAACTACTATTTTCCAGAAGGACAACCCTAGGCTTGATGGAACAAACTATAGAGTATGGAAGATTCAGATGGAGACTCATTTGAGATGTATTGGAAAGGAAATTTGGGAAATAACTCAAAATGGTTACACTCATAATCTGGCATCTGGAATTTCTCCATCAACAAACTTGGATAAGAACATTTAGAATAATTACAAAGCTAGAGAACCCCTCTTAAGCACCTTATCAAATCAACAAATCATGGGACTATAAGATAAATCGTCGACAAAAGCTACATGGGACAAGTTGGAGACTTTGAATGAAGGTGATCCCATTGTTAAAATTACAAAACTTGAATGTTACCAGGTAAGATATGAAATCTTGAAGATGGAGGAAGATGAAAGAATTCTTGCATTCATGGAAAGGGTAAATGAAATTGTGTTAGGAATTCAGTGTTGTGGTGAATCTCTGAGCAAGGAAGAGATTGTTTCAAAAGTGTTAAGGGTTTTTCCACCAACATACAAGATGAAGATAAATGTAATTAATGAGCTAAAAACTATGCCTAATTCTTCTATCAATAGAGATACTCTTGTTGGGAAGATATCTACTTTAGAGCTTGAAGAATTTGGTCCTCCCGGAGTTACAAGGATTGATACTACATTTAAGGCATCTACATCATCGAATGGTAAGAAAGATAGGAAAGTGTTGTATGCAAAGGAATTGAAAGAGATTAGGAAAGAAGATAAAGATCCTAAGGAAATTGAAGCCCTATTTGCTAGAAGGATACCTAGAGGTCCGACAAGAAGTAAGTATGAAGGAAAATATCCTTTGAAATGTTTTGCATGTAATAAGATAGGTCATTTTTATCTAGATGTCTTGAAAGAAATTCAAAATTGTAAGAAAGAGAAAAAATATCTTTTAAGCCTAACCTTGAATATTAGATTAAGCATAAGTATAGGAGAAACAAAAACAAATCATGCTACTATGTTGATGAGGAAGGAGTAACTAATGACTCAGAAGAAGAACCAATAGGAGATTCAGCTAGTGGATCTGACAATGGAAAAGATTGAGTATTTTATGATATGAAGGAAGATGATCTAGAACCATTTATCATAAATGAGGAAAAAGGCCCTTGCAGAAAAATTTAAAGACAAAGATGAATGGGTAATAGATAGTGGATGTTCTCATCATATGATAGGTGACAAAAGAAATTTTTTAACCCTGCAAGAATTTGATGGTGGTCAAGTCAGGTTCGGTAATAACAAGGTGTTGGGGCTTGAAATTTCCAAATAATTACAAGCGCTCTACTATTAAAAATGGTGTTCACTTCATATAAATGACACATAATGGATGATGAATGATTTGAGTACCTAGAGTAAAGGAGGATATGAGTAAATTAATTTCAATGGACCCCATGAAAGACTAGTGTTTTTTATCTGTAGAAAAGATGATATGAACAAACAATTAAAATGAATGAAACAAGAAAATTTAAGAAATAATAATTTCATAAAATCAAGTTTCCAATCTCTAGTAAAAATATTAGGTTTGTACAATGTGCCTTTGGATGTAGACCATACAGAAGACTATAAGAAGGCTGAAAAGCCTGTTATTTCAACCTATATGAAATAATATGTCAACTAAGAATGAAAACGTATGAAAATGGCAAATCTGATGAAGACCCATTTTATAAGTGGATGTTTCCTACCACCACACAAATTTTTAGATTCATAACTGAAGTTTAAGGGTTCTGACCAAAATAAAACCCAAAAGATAGCTTAAAGTAAGGTTATTGACTAGCTAGTTTACATATTAATTTCAAAGGGTTTTGTTAATATTAATGTAAAATGGTGACTTTTCACCCCAAAAGGGGTATGGTGCCCATTCAACCATATATATAAATAGTTAAAAAATGTAGATGTGGGAAGAGAATTATAATTAGGAATATAGAAATTTTACAATACAAGCAAGATGTAATATATTATCAGACATGAAGAAATAAAAATACTATCAGTGTTCCTTATTCTCTATTATGTTATAGAAAAACTTCTCTTTAGATCAGTTCTCTGTTATAACCATTTTAAGAAAGTGGTTGTTATCCTAAATCCTTATGTGAATATTTTATATTGTAATCGCAAGCTAAAAAAATATAGAGTGCATCTCAGACAAAAGATGGCTATTTGCATTTTATCCTGATTGGTCTTTCTATGAAAGTTAAATTCAATCAGACTAACTATAATTGAAGATATTTAATTGTAACATTAAGGGTTGGGTGACTGGAAGATCCATCCAAGGGAGGATTTTAAAAATGTCTTTCAAAGTTATACGTAGGGTTTGCAAGTAAATGACTCTATTGCCCAAAAGAAATAAGGCATTGGTCTATTATACATAATTTCAATCCCATCATTATTTATGCTTTTCAATTTTAGTTTCATACTAGTAGGAGATAAAGGTAAAGATTAGGAATAAGAAGTAGTCAAGTTAGAGAAAGAAGAACTAGGAAAAGATAAAATAATCAAAATAATAAAATAGTTTATTCCAAAGACATATGCCACTTTGAGATAAACACTAGAAGTAGAAGATATGTAGTGTGTAATCTTCTATAAAAAGTACCAAAAAAGAAGATCAATTGGTGAGTAGGTACACCCTCCTAGGTCCTACAAAGCCTAAAGTGAGGGAGTTAGCAACCTTAAAAGGTTCACTCTATTAGTTGGCCAAATCAATTGGAGAGTTTGAAGATAGGAGTTGGCATTCTCTTTGAACTTTTCCAATCTATTGATTTCAGAACCAACACAAGGCATGTATGATCAAAGGAAGAGGAACCATTTCATTGGATGGTAAGCATAACACTAATAATGTCTATTATGTTGAAGTTCTGAAGCATAACATTTTGAGTGTAGGAAAGAGGATTTCAATTATAATTGAAGGATGGAAAGTGCAAAATCATAAGCAAATCAGGATTGGAGATTGCAACCAGTACACAGACAAGAGGTAACACTTGTTGGGATTCAAGAACAATGAGAGGGGGAGATGAATCATTGTCCTACTGGAATGGAGAAATTTAACCTTATTAATACAATAACTTAGCAACCGGTAAACATAAAAGAATATATTAGTAAGAAATAATGCAATCACAA
This sequence comes from Cryptomeria japonica, assembly GCF_030272615.1. Classification (NCBI taxonomy): domain Eukaryota; kingdom Viridiplantae; phylum Streptophyta; class Pinopsida; order Cupressales; family Cupressaceae; genus Cryptomeria; species Cryptomeria japonica. The sequence continues at coordinate 199,071,835 of NC_081405.1, read as the reverse complement.
AGATGAGCACCATAACACCATAAATTTACATGTGGAAAACCTCAAAGAAGAAAAACCACATTGGGATTGGAGACCCACAATATATATCCACTGATCAGATGAATAAATATTACAACAAGGGGCCTACACATGCAGGAAGGCCAATAGCCTAGAGCACACTGCTCATCACAAAAGGAGTCTCTATGACTACATAAAGCATCGAACAACAATCCAGAATGAAGATTGTGTTGGCAATACATGAAGATTCCATTGATGAAGTATAGTATTGTCATTGATGTCAATAGAAACTAGTAATAAAGATGCATTGTAACCGGTAGTGATGTAGTAAAGAAACTAGTAGTAAAGAAGTGATGGAAACCAATATTATTATTGAAGCAGAGTGATCAACCGATAATACTAACTCGTCAATAAGCAGAACCCTAACCAATGGAGCTTGGAGAATCAGTTGTGATGATCTATGACTAAATGATAATTGGAGATGAAGATTCCACGTATGCATGATGCATGTGATGAGTTTTGAAGTGGATTTTATGCGTAGAGAATCAAGATAAACATTTATCTTGGGAATGATCAATTTCTTAGTATGGAGTGACAAATGCATGATGAGCAACAAGATCCAATGTGCGCTGATCCAAGAGTGATCCAAGAGCGGTTCAAGTTATCTTGAACTATGTGTAGTTCATCTCTATGTAATCTAATGGTCAATATTGAACCGATATGTTTGTAATCTCTATGAGATCTATAGGTTTTGTATTGTGTTACCAACCTATTGTATTTTCTTTTAAGGTTGATGAGTTGTTTGTAATTGTGTTGGCAAATTTGGTTAAGTGTGAGTTGTTGTTTCCAAACTAGAAGGTGTATCTATAGAATGTTGTGAAGGAAAATAGGAGCAAAAAAAGATTTGATTAAGCAAAGAAGTGCTATTACTAGATCAACAAATAACTTGTTGTTCTCTAACCATTACAATAGTTAAATCCCCTAACCGTGTAAGATTTAAAAGGCTTCTTGTTGAAATCTTCTAACCAGGTGATCCATTAGATTGGATTTGAAATTCTCCATTGAGGTTACCTCTAACAGGGTATTACCTTTAATAGGGTGATGTAGTCAATCCCTTAACCGGGTAGTCCTTAACCAGATCTGTTCTTAACATGACATTTTTGTAAAGCTTCTAACAAGGCTTGGCTCCTAATAGGGTGAACTTAAGAAGAGTTCAGAATACTTGTGGGTATTCATCTCCATTGCAGTTTTTCCCATTTGCAATTCCACGTGAAAACTCATTGTGTCAAGTGGTGAATGACTTTGTGAATGTGTTTTTGATATGGTTGATATGAATGTCTGGTAAAACCACTTAGACATGTTTGAATGACCGAAAGTGATCTGAAATTAGTTGTTATTGATGTTAGTTAAGTGATTTAATGTTTTGGTTAAATGGTATTTGAGTTTCAGATCTGTTACACTGTATCATTGATATTTTGGTCAACCGGTAAAGTTTGACAATGCAGTTGCAATTTTTGATACATAGACTAAATCGGTTAAGTTTAGTAAGTTGTTTTTGAGTTTGAATTAATTTTGGTGAAAGTTTAGTATATTTTCTATCTACTAATTCACCCCCCCTCTCAGTAGTTGATCAGATCATTATAGTTTCATCATATTATCAATTGGTATCAGAGTTTTCCATGTCCTCTTGTGTTTAAGCCTAATAGCTCGAGGAAAAGATCTAGGAGAACATGATGAAGAAAGAAGGTCTGAAGTTCAATAGAGAAAACTATAGAATCCAGAGTGATAGGATGAAAATCTATATCAAGAGCTTAGGAATTCAGTACTGGGAACACGTTGCTACTAAATATAACTTGCCTAGTGGGATTTTGACAGATAATCAAAAGGAGCAACAGGAGAACAATCAAGCATTGGAGGCCATCATCAGTTCCTTGTCTAATTCAGAATATGTCGATATTCATGGATTGGAGACTACATATGAAGTATGGAAGAAACCGAAAGAAATCTATAGTGGTGATGAGTGTGTTAAGATTTCCAAGGAAGAGAGGTTGAGAGGAAAATTTGATGATATGCGAATGACTGAAGGAGAAAACATTCAACAGTATGGTCAGAGAATCAAAGAGATAGTTGGTGAAATCAAGAGTCCTAGAGGTACAATGGAGGATACCACTATGGTTAGCAAGGTGTTGAGAACCCTTCTACTAGTCTACCTTATCTAAGTTGAAGCCATTTAGGAACTCAAATATATTGATAAGACAAAGGTAACTCTTGACTCTATCATTGGTAAATTAACTACATTTGAATTAAATGGTTTTGATGGAAGTGTTCAGAGATCAAAATTTGCATTTAGAGACTCAGTCTCAATCTCATTGGTAAGGAAAAGTAGCAAAGTGAGCTATAGTCATGAATCTAGATCCAACAGAGAGGTAGATGATGAAGATGGTCTAATTGAGCTTGAAGCATTGTTGGCCAAGCGGTTACCCAGAGGTACCGATAAGTATAGAGGTAAATTGTTGTTGAAGTGTTTTGCATGTAACCGGATTGGATATATTGTTGCTAACTATCCAAATGGAGATAATGAGGAAAAACATGAGAAGTATAGGAAGTATAAAGGAAAAGGTAAAAGAAATTGTCTCATTGCAGTAGATGGAGGAATTATAGATGAAGAATCTGAGGAAGATGCAAATGAGGACATTGTCTTTGTTGCTATCAAAGAAGAGATATCAGATCAAAAGGCATTAGTCTCTCACATGGATAGTTTTGATAAATGGATTATAGCTAGTGGTTGTTCACACCATATGACCGATGACCAGAGTAAGTTTCTTACTTTGAAGGAATTTGATGGAGGTTTTTTTGAGATTTAGGAATGACTTGCCCTGCATGGTGAAAGGAAAGGGATCCATCTCTCTAAATGGTAAGAGAAGTACAGATGATGTCTACTGGGTTGAAGGATTGAAACACAATCTTTTGAGTTTTGCTCAACTCAATGATAAAGGTTACCTACTAGAATTCAAGAATGGAATGTGCAAGATTTATGGAAGTAAAGGCGAATTGATTAAAACTGGCAAATAGACAAAAGGTATCTTGTTTCACCTAAATTCTAAAGTCAATAGTTTCTTAATTGCAAAAGTAGAAGATAGTTGGCTTTGGCATCAAATATTTTTTCATATAAACTTTGATAAAATTGTAAGAGTCAGTAAGTCCAAACCAGTGAATGCTTTGTGAAAGGAATGTCAGTTAAGAAAGATGACATTCTCAACCTTCTAGGGAAAATCTTTCTTAGCTGAACATTTGTTAGATTTGGTTCATACCGACCTTTGCAGACCAATCAGGACTAGGAGTATTCAAGGTGATTGGTATTTCATGATCTTTACCTATGATTTCTCAAGGATGATGTGGGTCACAATCTTGAAGGACAAGACAAAATCTTTTAGCAAGTTTAAGGCATTCAGAGCCTTAGTTGAAAATGAAAGTGGAAGAAAGCTTAAGTGCTTAAGAATTGATCAAGGTGGTGAATTTACTTCAGAGGAATTCACTAGATATTGTGAAAACAATGGAATTAAGAGGCAACCTTTTGCACCTGGGACACCACAACAGAACGGTATTGCAGAAAAGAGCAACCGGTCAGTAGCTAAAGTTGCTAGGACTATACTAATTCAAGGAGGTGTAGTTAATACATTCTGGAGAGAAGCTATTAGCACAATTGTTTACATAATGAACTGAATATTGGTTAAAAGAGGTAAGGACAAAACACCCTATGAGTACTAGTATTGTAGATCACCTAATGTCAGTTACTTTAAGATTTTTGGTAGCAGATGTATTATCAAAAGAGGTGATTATATTGGTAAGTTTGATGCAAAGAGTAATGAAGGAATATTTATTGGTTACTCCACCAAGAGAAAAGCTTACAAGTGTTACAACAACCGAACTAAGATGATCATTGAAAGTGTTAATGTCTAAGTAGATGAGTTTCTTGATGATTCAGGTGAAACCAACAAGGAGAAGGAGGAAGAAGAACCTTACATATTGTTTTTGGAACCAGAACTGGTAAAGCCACAAGTTGGTGAATTGAATACTGAAGCCCCAGTTCAACCGGAATAGGTAGGTCTTGCAGAAGATGAAGAAAGTGAAGAACAAGAAGAACCTAAAGACCATGATCATGTTACTCCAAATTATGTTAGACTCAATTGTAACCTTGATCGGATTATTGGAGACATGAATGAAAACGTATTAACTAGAAGTGGGATAAGAGAGAACTCTTGCATGATCTCCACCACTGAGCCTAGAACAAAAAAATAAGCCTTTGAAGATGAACACTGGATCAAGGCAATTGAAGAAGAACTTGACCAGATAGAGAAGAACAATACATGGTCACTAGTACCCAGACCAGAGAACAAGAATGTAATAGGTAAAAAATGGGTATTCAAAAATAAACTGAATGAAGATGGAGTAGTGGTCAGGAATAAAGCTAGACTGGTATGCAAAGGATATGCACAAAAAGAAGGTGAAGATTATGATGAGACATTTGCACCAGTTGCAAGATTGGAAGGAGTAAGGACTCTACTTACATTTTCAACATATAAAGGATTCAAGGTATATAAAATGGATGTGAAGTCAACATTTCTAAATAGAATATTGGAAGAGGAAGTCTACATTGAACAACCAGATGGTTATGCTTTAACTATAGAAAAGGATATGGTGTGAAAATTACATAAGGCACTATATGGTTTGAAGCAAGCACCTAGAGCATGGTATGAAAGATTGCACTCTCACTTAGTGAAGATAGGTTTTCATAGAAACAGTAAAGGCAATAACATATATCTCAATACAGAAGGAGATAAGATATTGGTTAGTGAGGTATTTGTGGATGATATCATTTTTTGTGGTAATAATGACATGTGTGATGACTTTGCTAATGAGATGAAGAGTGAATTTGAGATGTCACTGGTAGGTGAGATAAAACTTTTCATAGGTTTGAAAATTCAATAGATGAAGGAAGGAAATTTTATCACATAGTCCAAGTATGTGAAAGAAGTGTTTAAAACTTTTGGAATGGGAGACTGTAAACTAGTTGGAACACCAATGGTTACAGGCTCTAAATTATCTAAGGAAGATGATTCTACATCAGTTGATGAAAAATAGTATAGGCCCGTGATAGGGAAACTACATTATGTTGTTTACAATAGACTGGACATTGCTCATACAGTTGGACTGGTTGCCAGATTTCAAAAAAATCCAAAGGAGACAACATGGTTGCAACCAAAAGATTTTTTAGATACCTGAAAGGCACAACTGATTATGAATTATGGTATCCATATGCAAAAGACTTTTATTTAAAGTCTATATAGATGTAGTCTGGGCAGGCAATGTTGATGATAGGAAGAGTACAACCAGAGGAGCATTTTTTCTTGGAGGCAGACTAGTGTCTTGGAGCAGCAAGAAATAGAGTTGTATCTCTGAATCAATCACAAAAGCCAAATATGTTGCAGCATACATGAATTATACCCAAGAAATCTAGATGAAACACATTTTGGAAGGTTTCAAGTTGAATATATCAGAGCTGGTAAGAATTTCAAAGAACCTGGTGTTGCATGCTAGAACAAAGCATATTGAGCTGAAGTAGCATTTTCTGAGAGAGAAAGTGAAAAGTAAGGACGTGTCACTGGAACATGTATCTACAAAAGAACAACTAGCATATATCTTTACTAAACCTGTACCTAAGGCTACATTTTAATATCTCAGAGGTAAGTTAGGGGTTGTACCCCTACATGAAGTCAATTAAGCAAATGTAGAAGACATTAGTCCCGAAGCCTATTGAAAATCTTGAAGAAGGATTGATGTAGAGTGGAGCTACTCCATAGGGGGAGCAACTAGTTGCAAATTAGTGAAGCTCGAAACCATATGATTTACCTTCACTTTGGCATTGTTGTTAAGGGGGAGAAATGTATATGATTGATTGTTGTAGACATAAAGATACAATTGAAGGAGAGTATATGGTAAAAATGTAAATGAGGATTTCTATTCTGTGTCTATGATTTACTCGCAATCATCACAATCAAGTGGTAATGATATTTGTATTTCCATTAATGCCAAAGGGACAAAATGTTGACATTGCATGAATATTGCATTGATGAAGTATAGTGTTGTCATTGATGTCAATAGCAAATAGTAATGAAGATGTATTGTAACCAATAGTGATGCAATAAAGCAACTAGTAGTAAAGAAGTGATGGAAACCAGTATTATTATTGAAGCAGAGTGATCAACTGGCAAGCCTAACCCGTCGATAAAAAGAACCCTAACCGATGGAGCTTGGAGAATTGGTTGTGATGATCTATGACCAAATTATGTTCAGAGATGAAGATGCCACATATGCATGATGCACGTGATGATTTTTGAAGTGGATTTGGCATGAAGAGATAATTGTTTATCTTCAGAATGATCAATTTATTAGTATGGAGTGACAAACACGTGATGAGCTACAAGATCCAATGTGTAATGCTCCAAGAGTGATCCAAGAGCAATTCAAGTTGTCTTGTACTATGTGTAGTTGATTGCTATGTAATCTAACAGTCAAGATTGAACCAATATGTTTGTAATCTCTATGAGATCTATAGGTTTTGTGTTGCGTTGTCGACCTATTGTATTTATTTTTAAGGTCGATAAGTTGTTTTTAATTGTGTTGGAAATTTTGGTTAAGTGTGAGTTGTTTTTGCCAAACCAGGAGGTGTATCTACAAAATGTTGTGAAAGCAGATAGGAGCAGAAAAGGATCTAATTAAGCAAGGAAGTGCTATTACCAGATCAACAAAGAACCTATTTACCTCTAACCATTACAACAGTTAAATCCCTTAACCAGGTAAGCTTTAATAGGATTCTTGTTGAAATCCTCTAACCAGGTGATCCATTATCTTGGATTTTAAATCCTCCTTTGAGGTTACCTCTAACATGGTATTACCTTTAACAGGGTATCATAGTCAATACCTTAACTGGGTGGTCCTTAATCGGATTTGTTCTTAAAAGGACATTTTTGTAAAGCTTATAATAATGTTTGGCTCCTCACAGGGTGAACTTAAGAAGAGTTGAAAATACTTGTGGGTGTTCATCCCCATCGTGGTTTTTCCCATTTGGATTTCCATGTGAAAAATCATTGTGTCAAGTGGTAAATGATTTTGTGAATGTGTTTTTGATATGGTTGATATGAATGACTGGTAAAACCACTTAGACATGTTTGAATGATCGGAAGTGATATGAAATGAGATATTATTGATGTTAGTTAAGTAATTTAATATTTTGGTTAAATGGTATTTGAGTTTCAGATCTATTACACTGTATCATTGATATTTTGGTCAACCGGTAAAGTTTGATTGTGCAGTTGTAGTTTTTGATACAGAGACTAAACTGGTTAAGTTTAGCAAGTTTTTCCTGAGTTTGAATTAAGTTTGGTGAAATTTTAGTATATTTTCTATCTACTAATTCACACCCCCCTCTCAATAGTTGACCGGATCATTATAGTTTCATCATATTATCATATTGAACTGCAAGTATAGCATCTCCTATACCTGAGTATAGTTCCAGTTAAGCTCAATACTGGAGGACTAAAACCTCTTCCACAATCCCAATTCGGTCACCAATGATCGACCAAATCCTCTACTCAAATGAATCTTACATTATTGGCTCCTTACACATCATTACCATATTCCTTACATATCCATACTTGATCTACAATGAGATCATACATCATATATATAAAAACTCAGGACCTAAACAATTAGGTCGACCACCTAAAAGATAATACAATAAATTCATAACTTAAACCCACAATCTAATGATCAACCAAGTCGGCTTAGGCCAAAAACAATGTAAACCAATCCTTAAATCCCACTGATAATGCATTAGGAACATCCTCCAACATGTTACAGAAACCGGTCTATAACCTAGATAAACCAAGACCTAATTTAGGTCCATGAATGCTAAATAAATTATCCCAATTAACCAAGTCTTGAAAATGATCACCATCAGCATCTTGAATCTCCACTAGAAGCCACACTAGCACTACTTATGCATAACATCAAATATCTTCAATAAATCTCTACCAATGAAACCCTCACTGGAATAACAAACCAAGCTTACTAGCATATAGGATAGCATTCGATCACTAAATCAAAACCAACTGATTGAACATGAATTTGAGTAGCACAAATAAGCCAAGACATACCAGAGTATACCAGAACATCATGATCTAACTCAACCAGAAACCAAACATCCTACTGGGACCAATCGCATACTGATAAATAGCCAAAGCAACTAGCACAATCAGTATGGCTAGTGTTGCCATCAATGCAACACATAATTAATTCCTCCAAATTGCCAACACATCTTTTATTTTAACTCGGCTGAAAAGACATGTTTGATTGCATAGATTGATGAAAGTTGGCTATGGAATAAGAGGTTGTGTCATGTAAATTTTGATTACATTGTAAAGATCAGTTCAACTAAGGCAACTAGAGATTTACCTAAGATTGTGAAGCCTCATAATCCGATGTGTAAGGAATGTCAAATGGGTAAGCCAATCAAAACTTCTTTTAAGAGAATATCTAATAAATCTAATGATGTTCTTGATTTAATTCTTACTGACCTATGTGGTCCTACTAATACAAGAAGATTTCAAGGAGATAGATATTTCATGTTAATCATTGATGACTATTCTAGAATGATGTGGGTTACTTTTTTAAGGGAGAAATTTGAAGCATTTGACAAATTCAAGATCTTTAAAGCTATGGTTGAGATAGAGAAATGAATGAAAATAAAGTGTCTAAGATCAGATCAAGGTGGTGAATTCACATTTGGTGAATTTAATAGTTATTGTGAGAAAAATGGTATTAGGAGATAGTTATTTGCACCCCAGACACCTCAGCAGAATGATATTGTGGAAAGAAAGAAAATAACCATTTTAGATGCAACCAGAAGCATGATGATGGAAGCTAATTTGCCTCATATCTACTAGAGAGAAGCAATAAGTACAACAATTTAAACATTCAACAGAGTTCATAGCAAATGAGATACTAGTAAGATGCCTTATGAATTATGGTTTGGTCATTCCCTTACTCTCAAGTATTTAAGAATCTTTGGAAGTAAGTGTTATATCAAAAGAGATGATTCCATTGGAAAGCTTGACCCTAGATGTGATGAAGGAATATTTCTTGGTTATTCAACTAAAATCAAAGCATATAGATGTTATAATAAAATATTGCAGAGAATTATGGAAAGTGCTAAGGTGAAAGTGGATGAGCAGTACAAAGACCAAGCTAAATCTTATGACAGTGAACTGACTATGGAAATGATCATTAATGATCCAGTAGTGCTTGTATCGAAACAAACCATTGAATTAGTTACCCTGACATCATCAGTAAACTCAATTGTAACTGAAGAGCAACACAGAGAACTTGAAAATCAGAAAACACCGAGGTATGTAAGGCTAAATCATTCTGAAAATCAGATCATTGGAGACAAAAACAAGGGAGTTATGACAAGGAGAAGATTGACAAATCAAGAGGTATGTTTCATTTCTCAGATTAAACCAGCATCATTAATTGAAGCTTGTAAAGATGAATGTTGGATGAAATCTATGGAAGATGAATTTGATCAAATTGAAAAGAACAATACTTGGACTTTAGTTCCCTGACCTAAAAATAAGAATGTTATTGGAACTAAATGGGTTTTTAGAAACAAATTGAATGAGGATAGACAAGTTGTAAGAAACAAGGCTAGATTGGTCTACAAAGGATATTCTCAGAAGGAAGGAATTGATCATGGTGAAATTTTTGCACTGGTAACTAGAATTGAAGTTGTTAGACTATTTCTTGCTTATGCAACCAATTGTACTCAAGTTCTATCGATGAAACAAATGTTGAAGGATATACAAGTGAGTTGTAATAATATAGTAGTTATTCATTATGATAACTTTGTAGCTATTGACATATCCAAGAATCCGGTATTTCACTCCAAGAATAAGCACATATCAATCAAGTATAACTTTTTGATGGAAAATGTGGAAGCAAAATAAGTCAGATTGGTTTATGTGAACACAAAAGAACAGATAGAATACATCTTAACTAAACCTTTGTCCTAGGAATCATTTGAATATTTGAGAGACAAATTGGGGGTTTCTACCCCTTTGGTAGAGATTAAATGATGTAGATGTGCATCAGTCTGGTATGCATTCTCAGAGATATATTTTGCTTCAAATTGATGAAATATTGCTACTACTCAGGGGGAGTAGTCAGGCTTGAGATTTAGAGTTTTTTTATTCTATTTGATTCTTTGGCATGGTTGTCAAAGGGGGAGGAATATATTTGAAAAACCATTTCTATTTATTTTTCAAACTCATTGCACTCCTTAGGGGGAGTTTGGCGGTATTTGGTCTTTTGTTTTAGATTTGGTTTAGAGCTTCATTTCCATATCATTCTATGGGAGATTGTTGGTAGTCTTCCAATGGGGGAGACTTGTTTGGTACTTCTTGGCACTTGGATGTTTTTCACATCTAGTGTTGCCATCAATGCCAAAGGGGGAGATTGTTGGCCATATGATGGAATTGATTATGTGTTGCATTGATGTTTTGTCATTGATGTCAACACTAGTTGTTATAGTTGTTTACCGACTTCCGGTAGAAGGATTGGATTGGGAAGAGTATCAGTTGATTGCCACCGATATGATCTGGATGATGGAATAAGTTTGTATTGATGGTTTATATGCTTCTGGAGTATGTTTCAGTTTGTTGGTATTGACTTGATGATCGAATTCTATCTCATGTTCTAGTAAGCCTTCTTTATTGGTTTGACAAGAGTTTCACCAACAGAGCTTTATTGAAGATCTTTGATGTAATGCATAAGTGGTATTGGTGCAGCTTATAGAAGGGATTCAGGATGCTGATGGAGATTTTTTTTGTGCCTCGACTGATTGGTGTCATTATTTTGGTGTATGTGGATCTAATTTAGGTCTAGTGCTATCTAGGTTATGAACTAGTTTTCATGTAACATGTTGGTGGATCCTCGGATGCACTTACGGGATGTTTTATTAATTGGATGATGTTTGTTTGGCCTCAGGGCGACATGTGTTATGATTTTATTTTAGGATTATGTAATGGATCTATTGAATTATCATTTGGGTGGCCAACCTAATTGGTTAGGTCTCGAGTTGTTATAAATATATGTTTAAGATATCATTGTACATCATGACAAAGAGCAAATAATATAATAATCATTTGAGCAGAGGATTTGGTTGATCATAGGTGATCGAGTTGGGTTTATGTAAGAGGTTTTAAACCTTTGGTATTGAGCTTAACTGAAACTGTTAGCCGACATGTTTGATTCTATCACTGGTAGTTCTTCTCTCTAGATTGTTGTCCAAATATTTTGAGGTGGTTAACATCTCTATAGTCAGTGAGACTCCATTGTGATGAGCGGTGTGCTCTAGGAAGTGTGTCTTCCTACATGTGCAGGCCCCTATTGTAATTATATACTTGCTGGAGAAGTATCATCTGACTATGGGTAGGCTTACCATTGTGGTTTTTCCCTTTACTGGGTTTACCACGTACAAATCATGTTGGTATGTGTTATGGTTGCATGGTATTGATTCTCTGGTTTTCAATTATGCTTTAATTCTTTATCAAATAAGAACTAAGTGGGTGTTTCGAAACAAGCTAAATGAAGATGGAACAGTCACTATAAATAAGGCAAGATTGGTTTACAAAGGCTATTCACAAGTTGAATGCATATAGATTTTTAAGAGTCATTTTCTTTGGTAGCAAGGATGGAATCTATAAAAAATGTTTCCTTCATTTGCAACACATAAAAACTTTAAAGTATATTAGATGGATGTCGAGCCAACATTATTGAATGGATAACTTGAGAAAGAAGTATATATTGAACAACCAGGTGGATTCAAGTTGACAGAAGAACTAGATATGGTTTGTAGGTTGAAGAAGGCATTGTATGGAGTCAAGAAAGATACTAGAGCTTGGAATGCAAGGTTGGATAAATATTTGTTATAGCATAATTTTAGAAAAGGCACTACAAATAGCCATCTTTATTTCAAAATCGAAGGTAGAAAACTAATTATTATTGTTGTGATATCATATTTAGAGAAGATGCAATGTATGTAGTAAGCTTGTAGGAGAAATAAAAAAGGAATTTGAGATATTTATGATAGTTGAGATAACATTTTTCCTTAGTCTACAAGTTACTTAGTCATAATAAGGTATCTTTATTTCTTAGATCAAATTTATCAAAGAGATGTTAAAGAAGTTTGAGATGGAGAATTCTAAATTGGTTTCAACCCCTATGTCTAATGGTTTAAGAAAGGATAATGGACCGCTGGATGTTGATCAGAAAAGGTACAAATCTATGATTCAAGAATTATCATATTTGAATGCCTCAAGATTTTATATTATGCAAGTTGATTGGTTGGTAGCTAGACATCAGGCCAATCCTAAGAAATCACATGTTCAAGTAGTGAAGAAGATATTCGGATATTTGAAAGGGATTGTGGAGTATGGACTATGGTATAAAAAGGATGACAATTTTACACTAAAAATATATACATATGCATGTTGGGCTAGATGTGTAGATGATAGAAGAGACACAAATGGTGGTGCATTTTTCTTGGGAGATACATTGGTCCCTTGGTTGAGTAAGAAACAAGATTCAATATCATTGTCTATTGCAACGACAAAATACATTATGTTGAAACAACATCTTGCTACACTTAGGTTATGTGGATGAAACAAACTCTCTTCTGAAAGATATCAAGGTACTGTATAATAAAGCAATTACTATTTTGTGTTATAATACAACTGATATTAACATCTCCAAGAATTTAGTGATGTATTCAAGGACTAAACATATGCAATCTAGTATCATTCTTTAGAGAGAAGGTTACAAAGAAGGAAGTTAGATTGGAGTATATATCCACTAAATAACAAATTTTAGATATCTTCACTAAGGTATTGGTGAAGGATACCTTTGAGTATCTTCAACAAACGGTGGGGGTCATTACCCCTCCATTTGTAAACTAGATGCGCTCATGTGGTGCATCCATCCAAGGGGAGTTCTATAGTTCACTTTGTTGGTGTAAATTTTGTCTCATAATTATACTTTACTTAAGTTGACTTAGTATAATGAATTCATTGTAGTTGAGCTAGGGAATTTCATATCTAGGGAACATGGTTGTAGGAGAAATTCCACCTTTTGTGGTGTTATCTTGTTATCACATTCCACATTTGGTGGGTGATCCACATTTAGTGGAATAATCTATTATTTCTCCTACCTACCCCTACCTACCCTTGTATCTTATTGGGCCACATGTTAGATCATGTTCTCACATATCCATATGAACTTTCCTTTATAAGCAGGCTCATGTTCATTGTATAGTTTATCTAGTTGATCATATATTGTATCTTGATGAGAATATAGTTTGTTCTTATCAATCTTTTGTCTCTCTTATTTGTGCTATTCATTGGGCTCTAGATCTTGGTTATTTTTGACAAATTCTTACATGGTATTAGAGTCATTGGGGCTTCATTGGATAGTTGTTTTGGAGAGATCTTGGTGCATTTGATTTTTAGATCTAAGGAGAAATGCAATTTGGGAGCATCCTACATCAATTTCAACCTTGCAATTGAGTTTGGAAGGCCGTTTCCATGACTTTTGAGTATAAATTCAACTATTTTTATGGTGGAAGTTATTTTCGGGGCATCAAGATTTTGTTTTTGCCTATTAGGTTGTACAATACAATTTTTCAAAAAAAAAAACAATCTGCAAAATTTATTGAAATTTCTATTTATTTTTTTCATAACTTTTTCAAAAAGTTTGGAAAAATGCTATTTTTATATTAATAAATTAAAAAAAAAAAATTGTGGGGTGGTCTGTGTTCCCCCCCACTCCACACCTTACATGCGCTATTTTTTTGTAGAGAATTGTCTTTTTTTACAACACTAGTCCTTGGCTTGTACTTTCTCGTGCTCCCCTGCATAGCCATACATAGCTCCCAATAACCCTCACTCTAATTGACCGATATCCTCTAGCTCTGGTGCCTTGCTCCTGGCTACCCTAGTGTTTTGGTAGCCTCTTCCCCATCTATCCCATTGCCCAAGCATACCTCCTCCCTATCAACAACCACCTTTGCCTCTGCACCACCATCAATGCTGCTCCAACACCCCTGTGGTGGTCCCCATGCTTGTCGCGTGGCAAGCAACCACTAGCTTGTCGGATATCAATCTTGAGACACACAACCTCCTATGATTTGACATTTTGTTATGACATGACATTGACATATGACACCCACGAATATGCCCGCATGACATTTTTGCGAAGGGTCCATGTGGCAATCATCTATTTGTCCATGTTAATGCCTAGTTGGTGCCTTGTCACATGTCATGTATTTTTTCATGTATTTCATCTGTATAAGCCACATCATAGCAGTATGCCTAATCAGTGGTCCATGTCAACAACCACATATCTGATCTGTACAAGTCGCGTCATCGTACGGTCTACTCAAGCATTAAGCTAATGTCATAATTTGTACATATGATGTCATCATCTATACGTTGATGTCAACATCCATACTACCATGAAGAGGGCATTGTGGCCACGAAGACCATACGATTGTCAAATTTGACATAGTATTTTGCTAACATCAACACTGTATTAGTATTTATTTATTTTTAAATTGATCCCTCTTCAATGAGCTTTTAAATTTTAAAGTCCAACTTTGGAGGCTCGTATCTTGGTCATTTTGAGACTTTTTCTAGCACAATTTTTTTTTTATTTGAGCTATTTTTTCGTGCTCTTCGTAGTGGCATGGTTAGTTTTTTATTTTCGTAGATAGATTTTTAAGAATTTTTAGTTTTTCACAACTAAACCTATCCAATCCTCAATTCTGCAACTTCTCGAATCTCGTTCAAGCTCATACGACCAACTTTTTAGGTGCCATTTTTTTCAAAGTGCATAGTTTTTGGTTTACTTTCATGTGGTGTTATCAAATTTTCACCATTTAAAGTAGAAATTGTACTTTTAGTATTTGGTAGTTGGAATTTGCTTGGATCTCATTTTAAATCTCTTGCATTATTGGTTTGAGTCTTGTATAGCCTATTCGAGGCAATTGTAATCTTGAAATTAGAAACTCACTTTGCCCTTGTTTGCAAGTGGTTCATTGTACACACACTAAGTATAAAGTACCCAATCATCATTTTTTTTGTGGGGGGAGGGGTTCTTTGATTAAGTGAATTTGAGGGGGTGTCTTGTGTGATTGTTCCTCTCTCTATCTTGTGCTCTTTCATTTTGTTACTATGGGTTCTCCTAAATTTCCACTTCTAACTCCATACAATTATGCATCATGGAAAATTAAATCATGGAGTAATTTAAAGGAAAAAAGGACCCATTCATTACATAAATGGAATAATCACAACACCAACAAATCTTAAATCTGATCCTAATGCTCAATTGGAAATGATCACTAAAAAATCTTTGGCTCTTGGAACTTTGAGAAAGTATGTATCATATGATCTCATTTTTCACGTTGAGATTTGTACTATAGTCAAGGATGCCTGGGATATCTATGCCGAATTGTATGATCAAGTGTTTGGACTTCAAAAAATTTATAAAATTTTGAAGGCCCAGGTTCAAAAATTTTCTAACACTCAAAATCCCTTTTGCAAAATGACATGTTGTGTTATATTGCAACTTTAGCAGGTAACTGATTTGAGAACAATGTGTTAGTCACTCATGAAGGTGAAGATGGCAAGCATGGGATATGCTACTAGGATAGGTAGCTGAATGAGGATGACATAGGCCATCGAGTTGAAATTGCATTTGTCTCGAAAACATGTATGCCTTATTGGTGTGACATAGTGTTTTGGTGAGACCTTTTTCAGCCTTGGCAGACTCACCATGTTGTACCAAAACCCTTTGTTTTGGTGTGACTGTCTTCAAGTCTTGGTGACATCTTTCTTTTCGGTGTGAGTTTTTCTTTTGACAAGACTCACTTTATGCTCAAGTGGCCCTTTAAAGTCTTGCCAATGCAGTTTTTTTTTGGCATGACTTGGTGTTTCGATGAAATATTTTTCACCCCTCATCGACCTATCGCATCCAAATGGAAAATAAGAAGTTTTTTTGTTTTCATGCTGAGTTTTGGCCAACCTTTGACCTCGGATAGCTAGGCCCATATTGTTCAAATGTCTGAAAATGTCTAGTTAGCAACTATGTGTTGTCTCTACCTAATGGTGATGTATTGTTCATGTGGGTCCCTTTGTGGAATAGAAGCAAGTTCCTTTCATACAAGGCCTTGCCTTTCGGCAAGACCATTCTCCTCTTGGCCGCCCTTTTTGTCTTTCACTGAAAATATCTTCTTTTTTTCTATGTGATAGTTCCTTCATCTGAGTGACATATGCTCTATGTCAATGTGATAACCATCCCATTTTGGAAAAGTGTTTTCTTTTTGGCATGACTTGGGACTTCAGTGAGGCCAAGTCTCCATCTCTTTGGCCCTTTATGGTACCCTAACAAGATCTTGTTTTGTTGTGACTTTGGGAGGTTTGGTTGATGGTGGTTTCTCTTTAACGTGACAACAATGGAGTCTTAGTGACATAGGTAATATTTTTGGTATAGCTTGAGGTTTCGGTATAGCCCAAAATGCTTTGTGCTGACCTATGGGAGTTACATCAAAAGTGATCCTTTCAGTGTGAGTCAGCTTATGTCAAGCTAACAAGATAGCTCGTCTAGCTACAGAAGGATTGTTGTTGAGGGGACGCATAACATGCATGTTATTTGATCTTCCAAACATGCCAACATGCATCTTGAGAGTCTCGATAATTTACATGGTTGTTGACTAGGCTTGACCAAATGATTTGGAAAATAAAAATGATAACAAATGGCTTTCAGATGGTCAAATATGAGATCTGATACACAAGGGTTAGTCCCTGAAGATGGTGGATCTTAAATGTGGTAGTTTTCCTATCCAATCACAGTAGGTCAAAAAAGGATGGAGAATGAATTAATAGGAATCCTATTGCGGATTGTTTTGTGGCTCGAGGAAATCTACAAAGAAGATATCAGATCTTATGGGCAGGTGAAGATTACTAAATGTAGTAATCTACTCTCAGGGATTGATCCAAGGCAGATGATGGAGTTAATGATGGAAGCTAATCAATAGGAAGGTAGATTTTCTTTGCAGCTTGAGAAGATTGTTGAGGATGTTTGTTCCATCAGGTTCACAATTCTAGAGGTTATTCTTGCAACCATTTGTATTAAATGCCTCCAAAAAGACTGTGTGCTAGAGTTTTGTAATATTAAGCTATCATATTTTGACAAGTGTTATTTTGGGCCCAAGGCTTATTTTGCTCCCTTGTTGATATAAAAGGAATTTCAAGGCCAGTAAGACTTCTTTTGAAAATTTTCCAAATAGCATGTAATAGGAGCCAAGGAACATAGAAAGTGAACATTTCTTTTTTGCAGATGTCCATTGTTATGATATATGTATACCTTTGAACATTAATGAAAATGAATAATTTTCATATTATCGATACCCTTTGTGTCCACATGTTCTATGAATTCTTGTGTTAATGACATGTGAATTTGTCTTCCTCAAGTAGGAATGTGTGATTTTGAATATGGGTCTCTTTTAATGAAAGGGTTAAAGTCTATTTTCAAAGTTTCTACAAGGTGTGTATGATTGAAGTGGTAGTCATTCTGTAATTATTTTCTGAATGGATTATGCAAGTCATAAGATGTTTGAATATGGTTATTATGTGTCATAGCAAGTGTTTATTGTTTCCATATTGGACTCTACTCACCCAAAGAAGGCACTGGTCAGATTAAAATTTCAAAATCATTCTTATTTCACCTTCTATATTTCTGCAAGTAGGTGTAGTTGTTAGAGTAGAGAACCAATTTCAATGCATGCATAAAAGATATGAACTGAGGTTGAAGCCAAAACAAAGAGTTTATCTATCTTTCCTTGGAATATTTTCATTGAGATAATCTGCTATAGTAGGCAATGTCTAAGCATAAAGTTATCATAGGCCATTAGGACATTGTGAGGTACACCCGCCTTGGTCTTGCAAAGCCAAAAGTTCAGAAGATTTCAGTCTCATGACTAAAACTTGTTCGTTGGTCAAAGCCAACCTTGAATCCATTGATAGGAACATGGCTAAGTCTTTAGAGTTTGGGGATCTACTGATTTGAAAACCAACATATTGGCAATTTTGCTAGGGAGTTCTTAGTTCAAACTTTGCAAAGTCAGTTAACCCAAATGTCTATCCAAGGTTCAGAGTCACAAGTATAAAATAAAATACAAACTTGAGGATACAATATGAAGAAATTAATTCCCATAATGGGTGGTGACTCTAAAGAAAAGTAAATCTTTTGAAGCTTAGAAAGTTCATATGAGTAGTGAAAGGGCTAACACCACTGCAACATGAAGAAGTGAGCCTATTTCTAAGAAAAGGGATTCAAATAATGAGCATAATTCACATTAAGAAGTTGGACAAATGGAAAAAACAAGTCATCATACAAGCAAAGCCACAACAAGTAGAAGGTGGGCTGTCAAAAGAAGAGGTAATACTGAAAACCCAACTGGTGAAAATTTGATAAGTGTTAGTTTTGAAGTTTCTCTTAACGAAGTAGAAGGACTTCATCAACTACAACTTAGGGGTAAATGAAAGTATGTTTATGAAGGGTATGATTTTTCTAGAGAGTTAGAAGATACAAGTAGTGGCGATTCCATCTCTAGAGTAAACCTTTTCTCTGGTTACACTTTCCCAACAACGGAAATAAATCCTTTAAATTCTTACTATGAATATCCTATTCAAGCTAAGGCAAGGCAAGATAAATTTTATGTAGAATTTGATAAAGTTAGACTCCAAAGAGAATATGAAGCTAGGTATGTTGAACAGATGGCTAATGTTCATAACAAATCCAACTCTGATGTTATTATGGCTACACCCATATCCATGAGTTATCTTCCCATACAAACCTCATTTCCAACCTAGTTCACCAATTCTAATGTGTGTTGTACTTCTGATGACATGACTGGAGAGTTAGTAGAAGATCTACAAAGACAATTGGAACAAATGAGAGCTCAGAAGGATAGGTTAAAACTCATGAGAGAAAGGAAAATGATGGATCAAGAGATCTTAAACTTGGCCTCACAAACAACTTTTCCAATATCCTCTCTTTCTAGTGAACCAAATAATAGTATGCAAAATCAAATACCCACAGTTTCTATCACAGGAAGTGGTAATTATTCTTCATCTTCCCTTCCACCACCAAGTGCACATAATTTTAGTAGTGTCCATGTTAGCACTGCTATTAGTATCAGTACCCAAATTCCTATGATAAGTGTAGGGAACATGGTTGTAGGAGAAATTCCACCTTTTGTGGTGTTATCTTGTTATCACATTGCACCTTCAATGGGTGATCCACCTTTAGTGGAATATTCTATTATTTCCCCTACCTACCCTTGTATCTTATTGGACCACATGTTAGATCATGTGCTCACATATGCATATGGACTTTCCTTTATAAGAAAGCTCATCTTCATTGTATAGTTTATCTAGTTAATCATATTTTGTATCTTGATGAAAATAGAGTTTGTTCTTATCAATATTTTGTCTCTCTTATTTGTGTTATTCATTGGGCTCTAGATCTTGGTTATTTTTGACAAATTCTTACATGACATTAGAGCCATTAGGGCTACATTGGATAGTTTTTTTGGACAGATCGTGGTGCATTTGATTTTTAGATCTAAGGAGAAGCACAATTTGGGAGCATCCTACATCAATTTCAACCTTGCAATTGAGTCTAGAAGGCCGTTTCCATGACTTTTGAGTATAAATTCGACTATTTTTAAGGTGGAAGTTGTTTTCGAGGAACCAAGAATTTTTTTTTGCCTATTAGGTTGTATGGTACAATTTTTCAAAAAAAACAATCTACAAAATTTATTGAAATTTCTATTTATTTGTTTCACAGTTTTTTCAAAAAGTTTGGAAAAATGCTTTTTTAATATTAATAAATTAAAAATAAATATTGTGGGGTGGTTTGTGTCCCCCCCCACTCCATACCCTATGTGTGCTATTTTTTTTTTGTAGAGCATTGTCTTTTTTTACAACACTAGTCCTTGGCCTATACTTTCTCTGGATCCCTTGCATAGTCATACGTAGCTCCCGATAACCCTCGCTCTGATCAACCGAGATCCTCCAGCTCTGGTGCCTTGCTCTCAACTACCCTAGTGTTTTGGTAGCCTCTTCCCCATCTGCCCCACTCCCAGGCATACCTCCTCCCTATCAACAACCACCTCTACCTCTGCACCACCATCAATGTTACTCCAACACCCCTCTGGTGGTCCCCATGCTTGATGCATGGCAGGCAACCACTAGTTCACGAGATATCAATCTTGAGACACAGAACCTCCTATAATTTGGCATTATTATGACATGACGTTGACATGTGACACCCATGAATATGCTCACATGACATCTTTTGCAAAGGGGCCATGTGCCAATCATCTATTTGTCCATGTTAATGCCTAGTTGGCACCTTGTCATATGCCATGTATTTCGTCATATAGTCCATCTATATAAGCCACATCATAATAGTATGCCTAATCAGTAGTCCACGTTAGTAGACACATATCTGATCTGTACAAGCCACGTCATTGTACGGTCTACTCAGTCAATAAGTTAATGTCATCATTCGTACATATGATGTCATTATCTATATGTTGATGTCAATATTCATACTACCATGAAGAGGGTATTGTGGCCACGATGACCATATGATCGTCAAATTTAACATAGTATTTTGCTAACATCAGCACTATATTAGTATTTTTTGTAAAAAAAAATTGATCTCTCTTCAATGAGCTTTTAAATTTTAAAGTCCAACTTCAGAGGCTCATATTTTGGTCATTTTGAGGCTTTTTCTAGTACATTTTTTTTTTTTTTGAGCTAATTTTTTGTGCTCTCTATAGTGGCATGGTTAGTTTTTGATTTTGGTAGATAGATTTTCTAGAATTTTTAATTTTTCACAACTATACCTATCCAATCCTCGATTCTGCATCTTCTCAGATATTGTTCAAGCTCATACGACCAACTTTTTAGGTGCCATTTTTTTTTAAAGTGCATAATTTTTGGTTTACTTTCATGTGGTGTTATCAATTTTACTCCATTTTAAGTAGAAATTATACTTTTAGTATTTGATCCTTTTTGGACTATTTGGTACTTGGAATTTGCTTGGATCTCATTTTCAATCTCTTGCATTATTGGTTTGAGTCTTGTATAGCCTATTTGAGGCAATTTTAATCTTGAAATTAGAAACCCACTTTGCTCTTGTTTGCAAGTGGTCCATTGTACACACACTAAGTATAAAGTGCCCAATCATCATTTTTTTTTGTGGGGGGAAGGGTTCTTTGATTAAGTGAATTTGAGGGGGTGTCTTGTGTGATTGTTCCTCTCTCTATCTTGTGCTCTTTCATTTTGTTATTGTGTTCTCCTAAATTTCCACTTCTAACACCACATAATTATGCATCATGGAAAATTAAAGCATGTCTAGTAAGTTAAAGGTAAAAGGAGCCATTCATTACGTAAATGGAATAATCACAACATAAGGAAATCTTAAAGTTGATCCTAGTGCTCAATTGGAAATGCTTGCTAAAAAATCTATGGCTCTTGGAACTTTGAGAAAGTATGTATCTGATGATCTCATTTTTCATATTGAGATTTGTAGTGTAGTCAAGGATGCTTGGGATATCTATGCCAAATTGTATGGTCAAGTGTTTGGACTTCAAAAATTTTATCAAATTTTGAAGGCCCAGGTTCAAAAAAATTCTATGAACACTCAAAATCCCTTTTGTAGAATGACATGCTATGTTATATTGCAACTTCAGCAAGTAACTGATTTGAGAACAATGTGCTAGTAACTCATGAAGGTGAAGAGGGCAAGCATGGGATATGCTACTAGGATAGGTAACCGAATGAGGATGACATAGGCCATTGAGTTAAAATTGCATTTGTCTCAACAACATGTATGCCTTATCAGTGTGGCGTAGTGTTTCAATAAGACCTTTTTCAGCCTTGGTAGAGTCACCATGTTGTAACGAAACCCTTTGTTTTGGTGTGACTGTCTTTGGATCTTGGTGACATCTTTCTTTTTGGTGTGAGTTTTCCTTTTGACAAGACTCACTTTATCCTCAAGTGGCCCTTTAAAGTCTTGCTGATGCTGTTTGTTTTTGGCATGACTTGGCATTTCGATGAAAGAGTTTTTACCCCTTATCGACCTATCATATCCAAATAAAAAAGAAAAATGTTTTTGTTTTCATGTTGAGTTCCGACTAGCCTTTGACCCCCGATAGTTGGGCCCATATTGTTTGAATGTCTGTAGATGTCTAGTTGGTGACTATGTGTTTTCTCTACCTAATGGTGATGTGTTCATGTGGGTCCCTTTGTGGAAGCACAACTTCTGGTGGAGTTTCAGGATGTTGTTGGTGATCATGTTCAAGAATTGGCGGATGGAGATCATTGTTGTAGCGTGTGGACCTATACTGGGTCTCAGTTGATCTAGGTTATGGATCGACTTCAATGTAATGTGTGGATTAGACCTCTCGATGTGTTTCTAGAATGTCTTATGTGTTGGATATTATTTGTTTGGTCTAAGGCCAACATGGTTTGTAATTATGTGATTGGTTTATTGTCTGGTGGTCGACCTAATTGTTTGTGGTCGAGGGTTTGTATATATAGATGTAATATCTCATTGTAGATCATATATGGTAGAGATCAAGGAAATAGAAAATGGATATATAATGTGCAAATAATGTAATATCATTCAAGCAGAGGATTTGGTCGATCATTGGAGATAGAATTGGGATTATGTAAGAGGATTTAGTCCTCTGGTATTGATCTTAATCAGAACTGTACTCAGGCATAGGAGATGCTATCTTTTGCAATTCAACACTTCTCCAGATTTTAGTTTGGATTTCTATGTAGTCAGTGAGACTCCTTTTGTGATGAGCAGTGCGCTCTAGGCTGTTGGCCTTCCTGCAAGTGCAGGCCCCTCAATTGTAATTCACACACACTACAAAATTATTATTTGACTGTGGGTAGGCTTCCCACCATGGTTTTTCCCTTTACCAGGTTTCCACGTATAAATCTTGGTGTCATGTGGATGGTATTTATTCCTCGATTACTATTATGCTTAATTGGTTTAAGCATTCTGGTATTAATATTTTGGGTTCCAGTATTAAAGTTTTAATTGCTAATAGTTCTGGTAATCTGTGACAACTAATTCAACACCCCCCCCCCCCCCCCCCCGCTAAGTTGTCTTCCAGTTATTTGAATTGTTTAACACCTTGGATTAACATTTTTCACGTCCAACCTCTCCCCCTTTGACAACAATGTCAAAGTTGGGATAAGTAATAAATGATTGAATGAAATTTTGTACAAAAGAATATAATCAAAATTGTGTTTACCGGATCTAGATGTGCTTGAATATATCAGGGTAAGCACTCTGCAAAAATCACAAGTATCCCAACCCATTTTCAATGTTCCCAAAATTGAGACAAACCCATTAAGAATGTAAGCATGCAATTATTCTTTTGTTAATGTGTCTAGTGTGGGACTACTTATCTGTTCCATACATTCCCTTTTATGAAGCAATAAAGTGTTAAGTCAAGGACTAACCAAACCTCTTCACTCTCTGGCCCACTGGATTAACCTATCCTTATCCTTCTCCAAAGCTGAAATTTTTTATTCAAAAAGAAAAATTTGACCATTAACATGATGGCCAATGATTGAGTACCATCAAAATTATTTACAAGTTTCTCTATCCTGTCCTTAGTTGCCTTTATTCTAACTTCCAGGTTTTTTTGTTATTTTTGTAGTGTTAGTGCAAGACCAGTATATGTTGTTGCATTGATGAAGGGCTTCATAAATCCTTTTTAATTCTTCTATCAATTTGACCTTATCAGATGTGATCATGTTATAACAAGTGACCTTCCTTGCTGCATTATACATCTCTACCAATTGTTGGTTTGACACTTGTTGTAGATTTTTGAACTCCTTGGCAATGTGCTCTGTCAAACCCTTTATCTTGCCGGAAGGGCTAGCTACCTGACTGATTTTGAATTCCGGTGCAAGCTACCGTAAAAATTGAATTTCTTTCTCTATCACTTGTTTTTCCTCAATTCCATCCTTCATTAGCTTATAAGATGCAACCATCATCAACTCTGAACTACTCAATATTCTTCTTCCCAAAATGACTGAAGTCCGCTTGATCGGATGTGTCGAGTGCCAACAATGAGGGACCTAAAAATGGTGATTGTGTTGGTATCCTAACTTCAATATACTCTACTTATTTCTCCTTCTCCTCTTCCTTATGTTCTTTTTCTTCCTTTTTATCTTCCTCCTTTTCATGTTCCTTGGCACCAGTGGCTTCTCCACTTGGTGCAGTTATTTCTTCTACTGACCCTATATCATGAATCTCTACTATATCTATATCAATAATTGGAGGATAATTGTCCATAGTATCTGTCGATTTATTTTCCTCTACATCATGTACATTTAGAGTTTCTGGAGGTTTTTCTTCAGATACCTTCAAAATTACAAGCGATTCGCCTATCTTCCCTTTACCTTTCTCATGTGTCGGTATATCAGGGATATCTTTCTTAGGAGGGGGTGTCAAAGGCTCTTCATAAGTCTTCAAAAATTTTGTCCATGATTTAACCATCTCCTTTTTCACCTCATTTATTCTTCCCAACATTAGACTGTTGACCCAATGTTTACTCTGGAATTCAGTCTTATTGGCTTTCTCAATCATTTTGTCCATTTCCTCCTAGTGGAGGGATTCACAAAGATTTGGAAAAACTTCTACTTTCATCTCACTATCCATTTCCATTGCTAATAACCTCCTTGCATCAATCTTATTGTACAAATCTGTCGGTATCTATTTCTCTAACTGCAAAAGTGATTTATTATACATATCAAGGTGCAAAATTATTGCATTTTCAATCTGTAACTACTCATCATCATCCATATGTACATAATAGTGTACAACATTGCTCAAATTACCTTCTACAGTTATCTGTTCAACTAAGATTTCTACTGATAAAGGTGGAATTACTTTAACACTCTTACAGGATTAAAGTGCAATATGTAAATCTGATTTCTTCTTCTTACCAGATCTGGTAGCTACCTCTCTAACCGGTCTCCTCTTCTCTATAGGCTTCCTTCCCTTCACAGGTTGCTTTTCAGTTGCTAAAGGTGTTTCTTTTTCTTTTTGTTGCTTCCCTTCCTCAAACTTCTTTCGTTGGACTCTGAGATAGGTCTTAGGGATAATGGGAGTCTCTTCTTCAGTCTCTGAGCCTGATACAACTAGGGCAATGAAAGTTTTATGTTGTTTCATCTTCAATACTCCTTTACTTGATGTCGTTGAGGCTTGAATTGCTACTGGTGTGGAAGATTGACCTATCTTTTTCTCAATATCACTGATGAGATTTTTAACAATCTTTCCGACTCTTTTAATCTAACTCTCTCTCTTCTTTCGATTAAATCTGATTTGAACTTCCAATTCTTTTTTCTTTGCAGTGCCAAAAGTATTTTTTGTTTCATCTGTAGGAGCATCTATAAGCATCTTTGCATATAGGTCCAAGACATGTGCATCAACTTCATATCCCTTCTCGCTTATCCATACCTTCCTAGGTTGAACAACTTCCATTAGAGTTCCATCCTTCTTGACCATAAAGCATATTTTAGTGGAGTACTTGTCAACAATATGTTTAGGTACCCTTTCTCATTTCTTCATTACCTTCTGAAAAGCCTTAAATTATCCCCATAAAGTGAACTCTCTACTCTGTCCCAAATAATTTATAGCATCTCGAATCTACTTACCTACAAGAATATCAAAGGCCCATTGCCTTTTGCCGGATCCTGAGACTTCATTCAGAAAGAATAGGATTAAGAATACAATGAGATTTTCATATTGGAATATACCCTTCTTTTCTCCTTTTATCTTCCCAAGATTGACAATCAATTTATCACGTATCCATTCATATAGATCATAATTTTCAACTTCTTTCACCATCTGATATGCACAATGGATGCAAGTGCTAGAAACTGAGTTTAACTAGTTAGACTATGTTACCTTGTAACCAATTATCATACTTATGAATTGCACATCCAAATCCTTGATGGTGTTGATCCTCATAGATCGACTATCATATGTAGCATCGGTTAACTTTATTGATCTTTGTGTTGGATATCTTCTTTTTCTCCAACTCTATTCTGGTCTGAGGTAGACAGGTTATTGCATGGATAGCCTCCTTAGTTATCTTATATGGATGATCCAACCATATAAATTCTCCATGAATTCTACTGAGCACATACTAGATTATCTCGTCATCAAACTCAGGCAGTTCCAATATGTCGGTAAACCCTTTGTTCTTTAGATGTTGAAATTTTGGTTTGATTACCCTGTTCTTGTCTAGCATCTTGGATGCAAACAAGAGTTTGATTTCTGATGAGCCTAAATCCTCCAAGGTATAGAGAATATATACCTTGACATCCTCAACATATAATACTTCATTGGTAACCCTAGAAAATGCTCCAACCGAGTCATCAACCTTTATAGCAAGCATGATCCTTAACATCAATGACAGTAGGGGTAGAAATGTCTTTCAGGGCAGGAGCGTATGTAAATGCTATTGAAAATGCGAAAACATGGCTTAGAAATCCGAAAAATACCTTAAAAACTTTGTCGGTGATAATCCCTTGAGAATTTGCTTTGAATGAACCTGAATTCGCTTGGAAATGCTTAGGATCACTCTGAATCACCTTGGCTTGCCTTAAACTCTATCTGACTCACTCTGAATGCTTGGAGGTGATAAATGAGTCAGTTTTTTTCCTTTTAACCCACAAAACCCTAATTCCTTATTGATATAAATGCTTGTCAACATATCATATCGGATCCAAGATCCATCATATCTGCGCCAATAAATCTTTAGACTGACTTCTTCAAAGGTTGAAACAAGTTTTCAGACCATAATAGGGGGGTATCAAGATTTATCATCGATTTTCCTTCCCCTAAGTCTAATGCCTTAGTTATAGGATGCATTTCCTAATGTCGGTGCAGGAATACCTTGTTATACCAGATGAACATCTAGGGTATTTGATTTTGTTGGTTGATCCTCAGACTTCCTAATCTATTTATTCTCATGCTCCTATATTTCATCAACTTTTTGCTTTCCCTTCTCATTGGATTTGTCATTTCTTGCCAGTAGATTCTTGCTTCTGCAAAATTTAGCAATGTGTCCTACTTTGTTGCATGCATAACAAGTGACAGTGTTCTTCTAAATTTTATTGTTGTAACCTTGATCATTTCTTGACCTACATTGATTAGCCATATGTCCAAACTTTGCACATGCATGACATTTTACATTCACTCTACAATCTGGTGTCGTATGACCATACTTTTTGCAATTGAAACGCTAACTGGTAAATGAATTATTGTTCTGATTGGATCTATTTCTACATTGAATTTCCATATGACCAAACCTATTGCAAACAAAGCATCAACCATTAGATTTATGTGCATTGGGTTGTCTCACCGGTGACCTCTAATTCCAATTGATTGGTGGATTCTTCTAATTGTTCTTCTGATCGGATGCATCATCCTAGTTTGCAGTACCATATATTTCTCCATGCTCAAATCCAATACCTCTAGTGTCTCCATTGCACCTTTGATCCTTCAATAATTCATCAAGCTTTGCAGAACTAGCCTTGAACTTGTCTTTGTACTCATTTGCAGTATGAAAATCACCTCTTAGGACTGTCATCATTCTTTCCAACTCTTGCTCATTATTTTGAGATTGCACCAATTCATTTCTCAACATATTATTCTCATGTGCCAGCCTAATGCCTTCTTCAGATCTATCTTTCAGAGATTTGGTAAGCTTTTTTTCACTCTTCTTCTGGTCTTCAATCTCCTTGGACATCCTCATGGTTAGGGCTTTCATTTCATTCCTTATCACACCATTTTCTTGACTCAACTTATGGTCTTCTATTCATCATCCTGATTTCATAATTGGTCAAAGAGTTATTTGCTTTTGGCTTGTACAGATGACAACCTCTCTTGCAGGGTAAGGATGAATTCCTTTGCAAATCTCAACTCATCTTTTCTAGAATTCAGCTCATCTTGTAGCTTCATGTTCTTCAATCTTTCAACATCAAAGTCTTCAAGTGCTACTTCAAGTTCTTTCCTCAAACTCATCTTTATGGATTCCAAATTCAATATCTTCCTCTAGCTATTAGACTTATGTTGAGGCACCTTGCTCTGATACCAATTGTTGGAATCCAAGAACACTGAGAGGGGGGGTGAACCAGTATTCTACCGGTGAATAAGAATTCAATTCCTTTAGATACTTTTCCAATTAACAATCGGTAAGCATATAAACAAGATATAATGAAGAACAAAACAACCACAGGAAATAACACCATAGCACCATAGATTTATACGTGGAAAGCCTCAAAGAGGAAAAACCACAATGGGATTTGTGACCCAATATCTATCCACTAGCCAGATGAATAAATATTACATAAAAGGGGTCTGCACATGGAGGAAGACACATTACCTATAATGCACTGCTCATCACTAAGGAGACTCACTGACTACAAATACAAAATACTGAATTAGAATAAAAAATCTGAACTCTAAGTGTGCATCTGATATTCTAGATGAGTTCTAGTTTAAGCATAGACTGTATTGGTTAACACTAAATCCTTCCTTATCGGTAACCTAATTCACTTTCCAAACTCCTTGACAAACAACCAAAACCGACTATAGATCATTACATTCACATTATGTTGATCAAGATCTCGCTTACACAATTGCATATATCCTATCTCCAACAATGACCTAATAGGTTGACTTATATACCCTTACATGCATGAATGCCTTATGTCGACTTATAATCATATTACAAAACATAAATACAAGTCGGCCCAAAACAAAATATAAACATTAATCTTCATGACCATTTCTGCTTGACCTTATACTGGATCATTCTACTATATCGGCCACCAAATGCCAGTTCCTAGTTTTCCAGTTTCCTTTGCTCTTCAATATGTCGGTTTCCTTCTCAGATGTTAATCCTTGAATACCGGTAGATACTGGATAAGTATCCAACCCAGAATGATGTGTGTTGCCATCAATGACAACACCATGAGCTTGGATGAGTGTCAATTGCCAACAGTTATATGTAGACTTTAGGAATCTCAATAGAGCCTCCCTTAAAGACCATTACCCCCTTCCTTCCATGAAAAAAATATTGTCTAAATTAAGTGACTCATAGATATTTTCATTCTTGAATGGATATTTAGGATATAATCAAATCCTAGCCTCAAAATCAGACCAATTTAAGACTGCATTCACTACTAAATAGGGTACTTATGCCTATTGTAAGATGCCATTCAGACTAACTAATGTAGGTGCTACTTTTCAAAGAGCCATAAATATGGATTTTAAGGGAGTATTAGAAAATTTTGTGTTGATATACTTGGATGATATCATTGTGTACTCCAAGAATACAATAGATCACTTTAGTAATTTTGAACAGGTATTAAAGAAATGAAGGGAGTATGGTGTGTCCTTAAGTCTAGTAAGTGTGTGTTTTCTATTGATCAAGGTAGGTTGTTATGACACATTGTATCAAAGGATGGTTTGGCCATATATTTAGATAGGATAAAGGCCATTCCTTCTCTTCCACTCCCAAGTCACAAAAATGGATTAGAAAGGTTCCTTTTTAGGATCAATTTGGTAAGAAGATTCATTCCAAACTTGGCTGCCATGGTTAAACCTCTCACGGCCATGTTAAAGAAGGATTTGGTTTTTAGATAGACCAAGGAGGGAAAAGATAGCTTTGGACAAATCAAACAAACAATTGCTCAGGATCCCACCCTAGTGGATCCCAATTGTTACAAAGACTTCATCCGCAATACTTTAGGATGGGAAGTAAGTATCTTAGTTGCCTTAACACAACTAAGTGAGGATAAGTTGGAGAAAACCATTTCCTTTTTCAATGAGGACTTAAATTACTATTAACTTAAGTATAGATATGTAGAGAAGTAGGTTAATAATTATGGTTAGGGCATTAAGGAAATTCAAACACATGTTATCCAACAATCAGATCTAGCTCCCAGTCCCACATGCAAGTGTGAAAGATTCCTCTTGAATGAGGATATTAGTGAAAGGTAGGCTAGATGGATCACTAAGGTCATGGAATATGACCTCAACATAAAAATTACCAAGATTATGAGAATGAGATGTTTACAAATGTACATACCTTGTGCTATTAAAGTAGAATTCAAGAGAGTAGAGTACAAACAATGAGGACAAATGTCCCAATCCATAAGAAGGGTAGATATAACCACTTTGGCACAAAGAATCATATACCTATCTTGGTAACTAATATATATTTGTGCATCTAGAAGATTACCTATTCCTATGTAAACTTACGAACTTGTGCATAGCATGAAATATGTACACCAACAATGCACCTTAAGTGCAACTTAGGGAGAAATATGCAAGAGTTTCAATTAAAAAATGAAAATGCAATAGGAGAAGCATTATGGGTCCCAACAACATTGTGATATTAATTACCCATGTACAACTAAAATACAATGAAATGCAAATCTCTCACAACCAGAGAAAAGGAGAAAAAACCCGTGGGAGAAAACTCCTCTCCCAAAGAGAGAAAATACAAATGTTGAAAAAGAAAAATTGAAAGGAAGGAGGACTCCTCAAGAGTCCCCAAGGACTACTCCCTTCACCCCTAACATCAATCTCCACAAGACATAGTGAGGTGAGAAAGGTTTAGTAAAGATGTCTGTAAGTTGTTTCTTTGTAGGCAAATACTCCAAGGAAAGAACATCATCATGAATGAGTTGGCGAATGAAGTGTACATGGATCTCAATATGCTTAGTGTATTGATTATCCACTAGGTTGCAAGAATATATATGACGCTTTGATTATCACACCAAAGAGTAGTAGGATGATCATCAAGAAATCCAAATTCAACTATCAAAGCCAAAGAACCTCTTGAATAGCCATAATTGCTCCATAATACTTAGCCTCAATTAATGATGATGCAATATAATTTTTAGTCTTGTAAGACCAAGAAAATGGACCTAAACAAGGACAAAAAAGAAGCCAAAAGTAGACTTCCAACCATCAACATCACCAACCTAATCAGAGTCAGTGAAGCCCAGAATCTCAAAAGCACTTGACGTGTAGTGAATGCCAAACTGTTTAGTGCCTTGAATGTGTCTCAAAATACACCTATCTTCCTTTCAATAACTCTCATGAGGATATTCAAAGAAATTAGATTTAATACCAACAACAAATAAAATATCAAGATGACTATGTGTCAAGTACAAAAGGGTATCAACCAATTGTCACGACAAGGTAGCATCAACTGATGGAGTAGTGTAACTAGTAGAC
Source organism: Cryptomeria japonica (assembly GCF_030272615.1). Lineage (NCBI taxonomy): Eukaryota > Viridiplantae > Streptophyta > Pinopsida > Cupressales > Cupressaceae > Cryptomeria > Cryptomeria japonica. The sequence goes on along the minus strand of NC_081405.1, from coordinate 199,040,302 downwards.
AACACAACACCTGATTGAAAAGGAGTAGGTGTTGGCTTCCAATAAAACATCCAAAATCTTTTAAGAAATTCAACAACATACTTCTTCTAAAAAATAAAAATATTGACATAATACTAATGAACCTAGAGACCAAGGAAGTAATGCAATAAACCAAGGTCAGTCAGATCAAAACACTCCATTAAATCTAATCGAGTGTCCTCAATCATGGTAGGAGAACTTCTAAAAAAATTATATCATCCAAATTGAGAACAATAATAAGAAGATCCCCCCCATGCCTCTAAATGTAAATTGTAGATCAGAGTGACATCTAGTGAATCTAGAGGCAAGCAACAAATTATCCATCTTCTCATAGCAAGCTCTAGGAACTTGGTTGAGACCATACATTGAATGGTTTAGCCTGCAAACAAATGAAGAATCTTGCACAAATCCTAGTGGCTTCTCCATATAGATCTCCTCTTGAAGATAACTTGGAAGAAAGCACTCTTCACATCTATCTAATATACTACCCAAACCTAAGATACAGAAATAGAAAGTACAAGGTAATGGAATCTATCTTGGCTACAAGAAAAAAAGTCTCCAAATAGTCAATACCCTCAACCTAATAAAAGCCCTTAGTAACTAGATGATCCTTATACTTATCAATAGAACCATTAACTGTAGATTTGGTATGATATACCCACTTTCACCAAACCAACTTTTTTCCCTTAGGAAGAGGAACCGAACCCCAAGTATGATTCTTCATCAAAGAAGAATACTATTCTATCATAGCACTGTCCCATTCCAAAACACCCAAAGCATCAAATTTTTTTTAAGGATTAGTATACATTGCATGACTCAAAAGACTAATACCTAAAGTGTAGGAATGAGTACAACACGTAGAATTGGGATCATCCATAAGAGGACCAACATCCTCAAGGGTTGTACGAACCCATAAAGGTTGACAAGGTACAAGTGTAGTGGAAGGAGAAGATGGAGTGATGTCAATAGTGAGATCAACACCATCATCAAGAACAACATCTACAAGAGAATCATCATCATTATCTTTTCAATGAAAAACATCCTCAGAAAGAAGAACTAGGAAGAAGAGAGGGAGAGGTGTGTGATAGAGAATCATTTAGAGTGAAAGACTCATCAAACTAAACATCATGACAAAAATATTTCTTGAGTGTCAAGATCAAATAAACGATAACCCTTCACATCCTCACAATAGACAACAAAGATGAACTATTGACTCTTCTCCATTTCTTTATGCCAACCATCTCGAATGAACGTCCATGCATCACCACCAAATACTCTGAACTAAGAAACCTTGGGATTGACATGAGACCAAGCCTCCTCGAGAGTCATATTATGAACTTCTCTATGAGGCATATGATTTTGAATGTATTTGGCACAATTTAAAGCCTCTACCAAAAATTTTGGAGACATGGACGTAGACTATAGCATACAATTTACCATCTCCCTCATGGTTCTCTTCTTATACTTGGTTAAACCAATGTATTGAGTGTATGGCATTGTGTGATAATTAAGAATACGTTGAGCATAATAGAATTCTTGAAATTCTTGATTGACATACTCCCCTCCATTATCTATGTGAATATTCTAAAGGGAATGTCTTGACTACTCCTCCATAAATGCAAGGAAGGTTATGAAATGTCAAATACCCTCACCCTTGTACATCAAAAAGTACACCATGTGTGCCTAGGAAAGTCATCAAAGAAGGTTTTCACATACTTGGACCCTAATAATGGAGTGGGGAATGAATGAGGTCACTCTGCACCAACTCAAGGGGAGGTGAAGGTCATGTCGCCATACCCTTAGGAAATGGATCCCTATGATGTTTTCCATGAGAACAACCCTGAAAAACTCCAATTGAACAAGAGATCCTAGGAAGATCAATCACCAAGTTATATGTTCTCATTTACTAGAGATATATATATAATTTAGGTGCCCAAACCATTCATGCCAAGCTTGCTCATAGAATCTACATGAGCAATAAGGCATGATCTTGATGAAGACTTGAATCCATCAAAATTATAATGAGTTGCATGATCAATTGTCCATGCAACAATGACCTTAAGATCTTGCATTTATTGAATAGTCACATTAGTAGGAGAGAACTCAACAAGTCTTCCAATACCATGATGGAATATCTAATAGATAGAAAGAAGATTCTATGAATTATCAAGAACAAGAATAACATCCTCAATGCTACCATCCTACATCGGAACTAAGCCTATCTCCAAAATTAGATTCTGAGAAGAGTTCACAATAACAATATATGAAGTAAGATTGTCATAAAGAGAATCAAGAAGATCAATAGTATGAGTCATGTGATGAGAAGCATTAGAATTGAAAACCCAACTAGAACTAGTGGAGGAAATAGCCCTAGCTAAAAGAAGACTTAGGCACAACAATATTGTGCTTCCCCATAGCTTTCTCCAATACTACTAGCATCATGAAACAACGTGCATCTCTATGTCCTAGTTTTCCATAAAAGGAATAATTCTCCATCTTAGACTTAGAAGATGATTCTCCTAAGTTAGAAGGAGTAGTCTTCTAATCATACTTCACCTTAGGCTTGGAGGGAGGCTCACTAGATGTAGATGATTTTGTCTTGGTCTTCTTCTAGTTCTTACCCTTTTCCTTAGAAAATTGAGCCATAAAAACATGATCCCTAGTCAAACGATCATAAAAAAACCTCAAAAGAAGGCATCTTATGGTCTTCTCCCATAGCATCCATGGTAGAATAGAAGGTAGAAGCAAACACTTTCAAGGGGCCTCTAAACTTAGATAGGATTAGTCAAAAATATTTATTATCATCTTTCTCTTGACCACATCCTTTCAAGTGTGACAAAATCAGTTTGAATTGCGTAAGGAAATCCTAAATAGTGGGAAATGCATCAAAAAGGAGAGGTGATCTCAATTTCAAACTACAAGATCCTGAATTGATTGAACTTGCCATACAACTCTACAAGCTTATCACGTACCTCTTTAGGTGTATCATGATCAACAATATGAAACAAGAAGTTATTTCACACATGAAGACCTATGAGATATTTCACCTCAACCATTTTGTTTAGATGAGAAAACTTGTAAAATTCATTAGTGAACTTGTGTTGTGTGGCATCCAACATATGTTAAAGACCCCAAGATTGCAACAATTGGGCCATCTTTATCTTCCATGTTTGATAATTATGTGGTGTGAGCAACTCAACTCTTGGGTCTAACATGATTTACAAGGGCACATCCAAAGGACTTAAAAGAATTATATGCCCCCAAAAAATGAATACAAAGAAAATTTACAATTTTTAAAACACCAATTTTTTCAAGAAAGTAATAGTAACAGCTTAAAACTTCAAGATATAAAAGTTGGAATAAAATGGAAAAACATTCAGAAATTGCCTCCACTACCACATAGTTCGTCCAAGTAGCTTTCTAATGATATCACATGTGTTGAAAATAAACTCTAGATGCAAAAGTTACTTGAGTTTTAAAAAAGGGCTTATTTTAGGTACTTTTAGCCTCACAATAGCCCCTAGTTGCTCCCCATATGACCATTAGACACACTGGTGCAATAATTTTAATCCCTTACGATGAAAGACTTGGTAGGTTCCCATGTCGAGTCAACAATCACAAAAAGGCACCCCAAATGAAATCACTAATCCGTCAACTTGAATATATATAGTTCTACACACATTTGGTACACCACTAGTTGATATCCAATGAGTATTCACAGTCCCATGCAAGTGTGAGAACAAGAGAGAAGCATGTGAACCTAATCTCACACTATTATTTCAGGTGTCAGGGTATAAAACCCACACAAAGTATTCCCTTGCCACCAATATAGGACTAAAGTCCTATTGGCACCTCAACAATTGGTGCCAACACCTAATTGACACCTTAAAAAGTATACAAGAGCCATGAGGAGCCTACATAGGAGATATTTTTTTGTTGTAACTCACAACCAATATACTGAGCAATGATTGTGAATAATAGACCCGCAACAAAGACAACCAATCATAGATATACCAATGAGACTGAGAAGAAACCATGACCTAGAGAACAAAACAAGTCTTGCCAAATGACAATGGAAAAAAAATCGCCAAAAACAAGATGCCCTTGTAGGAAAAACTTTGTATCCCAAACCTAGTGAAAACTCACTGAGTAGGAAAGGATTGCAATCATAGTCGCTCTGATACAATATTGACACACCCCAGAAGCCTATGCTACAAGATAAACAAAAACCTTCACCATACAATGAGAAGAAAATGCAAGCTATTTCACTAGTCAATATGCACAATGCATTGATGAGAATGAGATGTTTACAAATATACAGATCTATTGCTTATGAAGCATAATTTGAGAGAGTAGAGTACAAACAATGAGGACAAATGTTCCAATTATAAATAAGAGTAGGTATAACCTCTTGGGAGCAAATAATGATATACTATCATTATAGCTAAGGTACGAGTGTGTATCCATAATATTACCCATTCCTAAGTAAACTTAAGAACTTGTGCATAGCATGAAATGCGTACACCAACATGTAAAACCCAATAGTACTTCCAAAAATACACTAAAATCATCATATCACTCCTATAAACCATTTTTCACCATCCCCCCTTCTCAACCATATCAACCTAAAACAACTATTTATATTTTGCCTTCATCCTCTAAATCCATTTGGGTCCCTATGTCCCAAAATCAACAATCATTTATCCTCCACTTGCTAACTCTATTTTGGGCCCTTATATCCCAAAATAACATCCTCCATATTACCCTCCTCATCCCTTCATCCCAATTCCATATCCATATCACCCATAATAAACATCCTTTTTCTTAATTCTCAATCAAGGTCAATAAATGCATATATTAATACATCCCACCCAACATCAAGTGCTCATCAATTGATGTATAGTCCAACCACACCCTTCACCCTCTAGCACTCATTTCATTGCTACCAAAAATAAAATTTGGATGTCAAATCAAACATTCATAAAGTAATAAATCCACAAAAATCTAAAGATCACCATTATCATAAAAATACATACTCAAAAAAGAAAAATGCAATATATCTCAAACGCCACAAAGGCCCACCAAATCAAAAACCAAAACCATGTGGACCCTCAAAGAAAAAGAATTAATGCATCAAAAATCAAAATCCATAATGGAAATCACAGTTCATAATCCAAATGATAAGCATACCCATCCTCCATATCTTAAATCTATATGGGTCCCTATGTCTGAAAAATTGCCTATCCTAAATACTCCATCACATTCATAGCCTATGTTTGTTTCTCCTCGAATAATTCAACACACATCACAACATGTATCAATATTGGTCCTAACAGCATCCCTCAATCACATTCCTCTTTCATCCTTCCATCCAAAAACTTTACAACACTATATCCTTATCTCACATATACCCCCCATCAAAGTCATTTAATCCATGCCTTTGCATAATCTACCCATGTTAATAAGGTTATACCAACATCCAATCATGACTCCCAATGGGCTCCTATTACCTTGATATGAAATTAGATGATTGATTCCTTCATCCTCATACACTATTACAAATCCACTTGATCACATTCATATATTTGTCCATTTCCATTCATACACTATCTAGAAAAAATATATTAAAAAAATGAAAATTTTAAAAAAAACTGAAAACAAAAAAATAAGTAAAGAGAAACCTATCCAATGGTGAAAACTTGGTAAATAGGAGCCTTGCCCAAGTACCATAATGAAAAATTTCCCAACAAACATCATGTGTAAATCCCCCACCTAGTTGCTCTCTACACTTTGGGCAAGTTTCTTCTATGTACTTATCCATCATCCCATCTACCTGCTATAGCCATCGTATATTTCACTTTTTACATCCTTTCGATCTTTGATAAAAACTAGAGAAAACATTCATACATTCTTTGGACATCTCTTGGAATTCATAACCCTATTACACTATGTTCATCCATTTATTCTCTCATCGTCAATTTATCTTCCTTATCCACCCATCCTCATATCCTCCATTTCCTCATCTAGCTGTCATCATCACACATATATCTACATTATCCTAATGTAATCCTACTTTCCATATTATTATGTCTCCTAGTGATTGATCATGAATAACATATCTAGTGTAGTGCACCTTATTCCATTGTAAGGGAGACCTTATCACACCCACCTCCCATCCAATAATATCCACCATCCTCTACTAAATTCTTCATCATGTCATCTCCCAATCTATGTGAACCTCAATCCCTTCATCCTAAAGCAATTATCTTTGTATTCCTTCATCCCTCCTTGTCATAATCCTTCCATCTCCCAAATCTTTATCATCCTATCCTACACCTCTCAACCCCTCCTACCACTTAATTCCTTATCATTTTTATCTAGATAAAGGATACCGCCATGTAATACAATGTCATCCATTCTATCAATTCAATTCTCCTCTTATTCAACATCACACACAAATCCTCTTCATCCAATCCATCAATCCAATCTAGTGTAAACTTGCCCAATCACATCCTAGGTATTATTCCCAACCTTGATCACAATCCACCACCATCAACAAGATGTATCTTTCTCAATCCTTGTGTTGTTTTGGTATATATCATGCTTGCATCAACATCCCATTACCATCATCCCCAAGATGTATCATTTCCATCCTTATGTTGTTTTGGGATATATTGTTTCCATGTCAACAACATCCCATCCACCATCAATCCATCTTGGATTTTAGCCTAAGGCAACATCATGTTTGTCTTTGACTCACCAATCCACTATATTCTAGAACTATCATCCTATGCCATATCTAACCCTTATCTTGTACATCTTTTACAATGTTTCTTGTAAATAGCATTTGTCCTTTGTCATCGCCTAGGCTCATATGTATATTATGTCCTTAGGTCCCATACTTTGTTTTTGTTGTCCTTGTGTTGTAATGACCTTTTCCTATCCAAATGGTGCTTCAATAAAGTCTACTAGTCCACTTGAGACTTTAAGTGTCTCACTTGTCCCTTGTCATAGGAACCCTATCTTAGTATCCATCTTCATCTTAGTAGGATGTATCCTTCCTCATATCAGAGCACATCAATCCCATCCATCAATCTTTCATATGGAAAAAGGTACTTGAGATGCTTGTTATTTCTCTGGTGCTTTTCAATCATTTTGTATCTTTAACTTGAGCTTCCTAATCTTACCTACTCATGCTCGCAATGATACTTTATATCATAGTGTGTTGTGAACAGTGAAATTAGGGGCATGGTCTTGATTTTCATGCACTTTTTCTTCTTGATTTGTTTAGTGTTGTTCCTACCTTGATTGTTTGTGATCTTGTTTTATGTTGGGGCATATCTTCTATTTGTTTTCCAATGTTGTTCCACCAAGTTTCCTAGCAATTGTGTGAGATGTTGGACTAATCATTTTGTGCGTCGAGTTAATCTTATGCATGTCATAAAAAGTTACCCTAGTTCCTCATACCTTGGTGTGTAGTATCTCATGCTAAATCAAATTAAGTCTTCACTACAAAGTAGTTATCATACACAACTCAACATTCTTGCATTCCATTTATCCTACAAGTCTAATTCATTCATCACATCTTCCTATACCCTCTATTTTTCCTCGTCCACACTTAATCCTTGATCTCATGTCCACATAATGTTAAATTTTGCAGCACAAGCCTGCAAGATCAAACTAAAAACAAGAATACCTTCCACAAACGAATGTTGCACAAAATAATACTATATTACTCAAAAGTAAAGAATATAAAATTATAGCATGAATTACAATTGTACAATGAGGTACTTATAAAGAAAGCACATAAATAAATTTAGGACTAAAGTGCAAGCATGCAGAGTTAAATAAATCTCAACTCTAGCTAAACTAGATGCGCAAAAGTTAAATTAAAAGAAAGCACTCCCAAGTGAACTTAAGAAAAAAAGCATAACTAGTTGTAAAAAATAAACTAATAGCTAAATATGCTCTAACACCCCCTCTCAAGTGAAACTTAGGGAGAGTAAAAAAAAACTAAATGCATAGAAATGGGTCTCGACAACAAAAGGCTTGTTTAGGTACCCATGTACAAACCAATGAAGTCTCTCTAAGGAGAGAAAAGGAGAAAACCCACATGGAAAAAAACCCCTCTCCAAAAGTGAGAGATGCAATACATAAAAAGGTATTGTTGGAATAATTTGTCATTGCACCAAAAGCTCGAACTATAAATGCCCGATATAAACACCAGATTTAACATGACCTACGAGAGGCAGTTAAGACATGTCACAAGTCTCTAAGGAGGTGCTGACCACCAAGTCAACAATCTCCCCCTCAACATCGAGTCTTCAACACCCACTGAAGGGAGACTTGAACCCATGACCCAAGGATTTGATACCAATTATTGAAATCATTTATCATTGCACCAAAATCTCTCACTATCAATGCCTGATACAAACACCAAATTTAACCCAACCCATAGGAGGCAATTAAGCCATGTCATGAGTCCTGAAGAAGGTGTTGACCACCAAGTCAATAGGTACTACATGTGACTAAGATGAATGACTCCAAGTGGCCCCCCAAGTACAAAATCGATCACAAAAATAAAATGAATATACACTCCATAGGAGAGAAAAGAATAGACAATGTATCCCCCAATAATGAAGAAGCTTCAATGCTGAAGATGAAGACTCAAGGACATATGTTGATGAAGATCCAAGAGTGGCAACCATGTTCCTCCCTTTAGGAAGAAATAAATCAACTGGCCAAGGCTAAAGTAACTCCATGCAAGGAGATGGAAGGAATAGTCTCATGATGTGTGACATGGAAGACTACTCAACTATCCACATGTTTGAATTATGATGTGCCAGATTGACTAAAGCAAATCCAAACTACTGTGAACATACTTGTCTAACAACCTCTAAAGGCATTGAAGATGGGATGACAAGAATGCTCAAACTGTCATCAAGGAGGAATGGAATATACTCAATCATGTCCTCGATGTCTGCAGTGTGTGATGTATCAAATAACCCTACAATGTATGGAAAGTACTCATCCCACTCCATTCAAAGTGGAAGGAATCAATCAAATTACTAAACTAAACTCATCTCTCAAGAAGCGGGAGGTGAAGGAGGATCAACACAAGTCTCAAGAACCACAACAAATGACTGACACACACATAGGTTCAAGTGACCAATCTCTCCTAATATTTTTGATGCTTGATGCATGAGAGATAGGACTAAATGCATGCTCAATGGGAGCAAAATGTGAGAACTCGTATAATCGGGATGCATGATCAACACTACCAACTGCAATAAGCTCTCTCTATGCACATTTCTAATAAGAACTAAATTAGGGTGAACTCAATTGTCTTGCATGTCCCACTATGAGTAATCAGGTGAATGGAAAGGAGATTGGAAGATTATATAGGGACAAAAATAATATTATTGAATGTGCCACCATCAATCTCAATAGAACCACTCTCATTAACACTTGAGGGAAGAGAACATACCCTCTAATGATTCTATATGATGTGAATCTTTTGAATATATAAGCCACCTGGAGGACTAAGAATGTGTTGATGCAAAGAGAGCATGGCCTTCCATCTTGTCTTCACCACGTGTCATAAATGAAGTTGTATAATTTCCAAGTCTTGAAGTGGTGGAAGAGGATGAACTAGATGAAGGTGACTAAATATTATCCTTCCAAATAAGTTCTTTCAGCTCATCAATCTTCTTCGCATAACATCGATGCTCATCATGTCCTGTCTTTGTGCAATAAGAACACTTAGGTTTGTCCTTCTTGGATGAAGACCTCTTGGAAGAGGTGGAAGAATTTGAAACATGTCCATGAGACTCTGAAGCTGGAGGCAGCTGAGTAGATTGTGTACCCATGTTCTTCTACTTCTCTTTATGTTTCCTTATAGATGTAGGAGTCTGAGCAACCAAGGCTTGAGATTTGGAATTAGAAATTGAATCAAGTTGTGATATCTTGGCCTACTCTCGTGCCAAGTTCTCACAAAACACCTCAAATGAAGGCGCAATAAATGTAGTACCCAAAGAATCTATGATGAAATAGAATGATGGAGAAAAGAATCAAAATTGGCCTCGAAGCTTAGACAAAATCAGGAAGATGCACTCCTTATCAGTCTTCCACTTGCCACAAACCTAAAATTATGATCTAGTGGATTTTAACTTCATTAGAATGTCCTCAATGGAAGGAAATGAATCAAGTGTCAATGATGTCAAATCTGTCTCAAGCTAAAGTGCAAGAAACTTATTAATACCCCCAAAAATTTTCTTAAATTTGAACAACATAGCCCTAGGAGTGGTGCGGGAATCGATATGGTAATCAAATCCATAGCTCGATCCATTTTGTCCCTATGTTGAGTGATCTCATAGCCACTAGTCAAGTTGGGTTAGGTTTGATCTAAATCAGACCATAAAACCCTAGAATGAAGCAATTTGATCATTGTAGTCTTCCAACTATGATAGTTATGAGGGGTGAGTTTCTCAATAGAAGGACTCTCCATTAGGCTAGGGTTAGAGAAATGTAGGAATCTTAAATGTTATGATTCTACCCCTCCACAACAAGAAAAACAAGCCCTTTTGCACTTGTATAAGTTGAGAAATCATAAAAATTTTAAATGAGAAAAAATTAAGATCACTGAGTACCTGATACTCGGGTGGTGGATAAGCTCTTCGGAACAAGAATAGATGTTGTTGTTGCAAAAAATTGATTACAGACCTAGATAGATGACTCTGAGATCTTTTTGACAATGCGTTGAAGTAAAAAAATAGAGTCCATTTAAGTTATGGACCCAAAAATGAGAAACTAAAGACTGAATTTGGATGTTTGGTATGGAAAATTGGTTTAAAATATGATCAAACCACATGTAGAATAAGATTAGTGTCAAAACCAGTTTTCCAATGATATCTCATTTGCCTGATTTCAACTCTGTATGATGAATTTATGAAACACTGACGACTACTTTTTAGATCTTGGAAGGCTTGAAGGGACCCCAAAAATATTTTTTTTGTTTAAAATAACAACTTTCCAAAAATAAAAAAACTTTATGAAAACATAAACTTGTTGAAAAGGGAAACTTGCCAAAAATTAAAAACTTTTCAAAAATAAAAACTTTTCAAAAATGGAAACTTTGTTTAAAAAAACTGCAAAGAATTCCTTGACCTTTGATTTTAACAAATTGACATGTGATTTTAGGGTTCTTGAGCCTCCTTGAGCACAATGGTGATGTATGTTTTCCCCCAAACTAACCCAATTTTTTGAGAACTCCCAGAAATTGCCTCAAAAAATATGCCCTTGGCCACTTTAACCCCAAATTTCAACTGCTCTAATTTTGATGAAATGACAATTGATCTTAGGGTTTTCGACAATGCAGACACAATAGTGATGCCCATTTTGCTCCAAAATTGATTAAAAAAATTTCCCACCTCCAAATCCAGAAAAAACAAATGTGACCCTACAATGCTTATGAGTAAAGAAACCCTCAAAACTTGAGAAGGGGCTTGTTGAATCCATGCTCTAATGCCATGTTGAATTTTTCAACACAAAATTTTGTAACACAAGCCTGCAAGGTCAAATGACAAACAAGAACACCTTCCACAAATGAGAGTTGCACAAAAGAATGCTATATTACTCACATGCAAAGAATGAAGAATTATAGAATGAGTTATAATCGTACAATGAGGTTCTTATAAAGAAAGCACAGAGCTAAATTTAGGAAAACTAAAGTGCAAGCATGAGGAGTTAAATAAAGCTCAACCCTAGCTAAACTGGAAACACAAAAGTTAAATTAGAAGAAAGCCCTCTTAGTGAACTTAACCAAAATATCATAATTAGTTGTAAAAAAACAACTAATAGCCAAATATTCTCTAATACATGATCCATCGTCCGTATTTCTTTCATATTCACATCTTCCATTTACTTTGTTCTTACATCTCATCTATCCCATACTTGCACTATCATTTAGTTTTTTCTTGCATAATGCAGACTTGTTAGACTATCTATTATCATTTTAATCCATTTCATTATCATATAGTATCATCTTGCATAATATAGACTTGTTAGTCCATCCATTATCAGCGTCATCCATTTGCATTATCACTTAGCTTCATCCATTTGCATTATCACTTAGCTTCATCTTGCATAATAGAGACTTGTTAATCTATCCATTGTCATTTTCATTATCATATAGTTTCATCTTGCACAATATAATTTTTTTAGTCTATGTATCCCATCATTATCATCATATACATTCATCCTACATCCCTAATGCATCTATCATAATCATCCATACATTATGCATGCATCATCTCATCCATTTTGAGAGCACATCGTGTTCTCTTGAACCCACTATTGAATTGGTTGAATAGACCATAATACTCAGAGGGGGGTGAATCCATATTCCCACAAATTCTAAAACTTTCCACTTCTTAACCTTTTACTAATATACGAATTTTATTAATTAACCTTATCAAAATGAGATAGAAAATACAAACTAAACAAGAAAGACAACCACAAATGGAACACCGGATTTTATATGTAGAAAACCCAAATGGGAAAAATCACGGAGAGTGTTAGCTCTGAAAATAATATAACTAGTTATATGGTGTTTACAAAATGGGGTGGCTCATTGCCAAATTACAAAAGCAACTCATTGTCGGATGGCTCACTATAATAGATACAAATGAACTAAGGAAAGTTGCATCTCCAAATGCATGAGATCAATTCAAGATTAAGCTCATATTACAAATCACAAAATATAGAGTAGATTCGGTAAAGGATTATAGTACCACTGTCCATAAATACCTGCAACAAATCTGGTGAAGGATTACTGCAACACTGACCACAACTCTTCACACTCCTTTCCCACAACACATACTCTACTAATTCACACTTTGTTCTTCTTCTATCTCGCTTCAACACACTTCACTTGCTTCTTCTACTAAATGCGTGTGTGTGTGTGTGCGTGCGCGCACACATGCACACGCACACGCACACACACAAGCCAACGCACACGTGCGTGTGCACACACACACAAACACCAGAAAGATTATACATCAGGATAATATGTCGGTCGAGCACAAATAATATGTTGCTTGGATCAATATGTTATCCAATAAAGCCTTAACCAAAAACATGATAACAAAGTCAACCTCGACAAGATCTTCTTTACACTTCCTTCACACATTTTATTTACTAATGCATATACCTTAATTATTGGAACAAAACGGGGATCTATCGGACCCATAAATATGGACCCATAGCACAACAACTCCTAACTTCAAAATGTAGATACCACATATACCACAAATGTTATAACATAAAACATGATAGATACAATCAAATACAGTTGACATGTCTGATGTCGGAACACACAACTGATACTAGGACAGAATGTAAACCAAGATAAGCACAACTCAGTATTCTAGAGGTGAGGATCTTTCTAAAATAACTCCAGTAGATCATTTATGCCTTGCATCATATCTCATACCTTTCTTCTAGCAATACCAAAAACTGCTTCTAATAGCATACACCATACGGTCCAAACCATATAACCATATTTGATATCAATGGCAAGTCTAACAATCTCCCCCTTTGTCATTGATTGCAAAACTTCTTAAAAAGAATAATGCATGAAACTCAAAACTTAATACTCAATACTCAACACTTTCCTTATCATATGATTGATATCTCTAATACTCTACCTATCTTTATGTCTTCATTTCTTTCTATTCTTGTTTTTTATTAAAGAAAAAACAAGTTTTGAAGGGACCTGAAACCCTTTACAAAAGGAGATCAGTTTGGACTTAACAAGAAATTAAGCCAAAATAGACCACAACAACAAAACAGGCCCATAGCTAAATATATTCAAGAATAACCACTAAATGAAGCTGAACTAAGATGAGACAAAACAAAGCCAAGAAAGGGGATAGAAATAGACTGACCCATCTAAAATGAAAAGTTGCCTTACAAATAAAAACATATGCATGGAAAATCTGCAGGCAGTCCGAGATCCAAAAGGAGATACATCAAGCAGTAAAAAAGAAAAGGAAAAATAAAGTTCTAGCTACCCTAGGGGGTTTTAACAACAGGCAGCCCCAACCTGGAGCAAACAACCATCATTGGGATTTCCCTTAGGATCCCTTCTTTTGGGATCTAAGGGTCATGTCAAAAGAAAGCAAAGACCTTTCAGAATGTTTTCTTTTAACCGAAATCCAACCTTCTTCAACCTTAGCAGCCTCAACTTGCCAATCCTGTGAATCCAAGGCAGGAAACCCAACGCCCAAGGAAAGGCTAGCAAACATCAAAGAGCCAACAAGACCAACAAAACCAGGCCAGGCACATCCCTGGAAGAAGAAACAAATAATGGGATAACTCCAACAAACACGTCAGAAGAAGAAACAGGTATAGGGGCAGTTCCAACAGACATACCATCCGGAATCTTGACACACCCAGCAGCAAGGACAGATCTAACAAGTAATATATCAAGGCCACCAGATGGCTCAAAAGGAGTCAAAGCAGGAACACCATTTGAAACATCAGCAAAAGGGACAACACCAACAACAACATCCACTGAAGGAGTATAAGATCCTGTCCCAAGGACCAAGGTGGTAGATCCAACAGAATCTACCACAGGTAATTTAGAGCCATTGATGGGAAGATCCTGTCCAACCGTTTGAGAAGAGCTCTTGAAAATCGTATAATGTTGAGAAGAGGCACCTTTCCACCATGAAGAGGGCTTCTTCACTTTAACTTTCTCTAAATCACATTTAGCCGTGACATGCCCAGCCTTGAAGAATCTTCTACATCTGAAGGGAATCCCTTCATAATCCAAAGGTTGAATCCAGAAAACCTTGGGGGTTGAAAGTTTGATCTCTATTGGCAGCCCCTTAGAAGCATCAATATCTACCAAAATACGATCATAGGTGGAATGGAGGATATCAAAGGACTCCACATCCACCATAAGAAAATCTCCCAACGCCTCACCCACTTCCTCAAGGAGCTGGTCCACCCAAAGATGAAGTGGGAGGTTGGGAAGTCTAATCCCAAATGGTCATTTTATAGAAGGATTCAGATGAGGGATTAAAATCCTCATGCCCGGGTTTAATCATTCTATCAAGTAAAAAAATGGGCACATAGAATGATCTTTCTATCTACCACTTTATCAAACTTGGAAAAAAAAAACCTTTCTATTCATGTTTCTCTCCCCCTTTGACAACAATGACAAAGGGTGCCTTCAATTTGAGACAGTCAAAAAAAGAAAATGTCAAAATTGTATACCAACCCAAAGGAAATTCTCAACTGCTCTTCTTCTGAAATATTTGCTTGTATTTTTTCTTCAGTTTTGGAAGAACCTCCCAAGAATCAACAACCAGTTTGATGCTAACTGATAAATTTCTACATTCCACCAACAAATCCACAACATGAGAAAAGTTTGTTGGAGCAGACGGATTCCGCTCATACTCAACTGCACTATAAAGAAATGTCGAGCAATGTTCCAATTTTGCTTCAACAATCTCCCTAACTTTCTAGAAAACACTTATAAAAAATTCTCTTTGTCTTTGCAAAAACAATAATTCATCTTGAAGGGATTTTATCTTTTTCCTTTGATCTCCATCCTTGTCACTCGAAAAGTCAAATGATTTGCCCAAGGAACACAATTCATCTTCAACGGTATCAATTTTAGTTTTATGCTTCACTGCAGCAGCTAGCCATGAAAGACAGTATTTGTACACCTTGCTTGCAATGTAGATACAAACTCTCATTTCTTCTATGCATTTAGATAAGGCCCTTTGTGCATCATTGCACTTCTCCAGCATACTTTGCATATCATCACCTTCTTTTTCTGAATCTTCAACATCAACAGATTTCTCAATCAATTTTTCCTTTACAAACTCAAACATGGATTCTAGAAGCATATCACTAACATCTTCAATTTTGATATTGTTCTGAACCAAATGGTTTATCACAATATCCTCAATCCTATCTACCTCTACAAAAGTTTACCACATATTTCCAATCTTCCTTATTCCATCTACATTGTCAATGATCTCCACCAAGTTAGACTCATCATCAGATTCTTTTACTTCTTGCTCTGCAACAACCAACTCTCCCTTAGCCACAAGAGATTTCAAATCTTCAATTACAACAATGTCTTTCTCCTTATAAATCTTCTTTTGCCTCTTAGATTCTAAGGCATTAGTAGGCACAAACTCTCTCCTTTTTGTCTTTCCAAAGGAAGAACCTTCCCTAGTATAACTGATAGCAAGGGATACTAGACCAATACTCCACTTATCCAAAACAGATTTAAAATAAAAATTGCATGTATCCTCTCTCTTATTCAATCCATTCAAATATCTATAGATTTGCCTTGCTACTGGGACTCCAAATTCCCATATCACATTCTCCTTAGCTGGAAGGGATCCCAGACCAATACATAGCTAAATATACAAGCAGTGATCCAAACCGAAAGGGGTAACCTTGCTCTTTTGACATCTTGATGTTTTTTAACGATAAACCCCTTACTAGTTCACACAAAATAAACACTGTATCTTCCATAACAAGCATATGTGTCATGTATACATCAATAGCCAAATGGGAACCTTCCCTATTTCTTAAATTAGATCTTATAAGAAATGCCATACACAACATACCTCACAATGGGATTGATATTTTTGTTGATAATCAATGCTCTCTAATCACCCATTACATTGGTTAGAGTTTCAACTTATTTATTCTTTATAGACTTCTTAGCCAATACGGATCCACTGTCGCACAAACCAATAACAACTAAAATAACCTGCTTCTTGATTGGATAGGGTTTATCCAACACGATGCAATTATTCTACACATGACTGAGAATTACTTTGATCACCTCCTCATCATCAAACCAAGAAAATTCAGTCCACAAATTCAATCCTTTATGCTCAAATTCCTCAATCTTCTGCAAGTCTGTGTCACTCAAGCTCTTTTCCACCTTTTAGATCTTTTCAGGGTTAAATTCATCTAGAAATACCTTATCCACAATCTAAAAGTCTCGGCTACTTGATTCTCCGATGACCATCTTGGCTTCCATGATTATTCACTCTACTACTCTTCAACTGCTCACAATCTCTTCAAGCACTATTAGCATGATAAAGAAAAATGACCTCAACTTCGATACTTATATTGCCAAAAATCTCCTTTAGGGTTTTGTCGCAAAAAAATGTCTTGTTGCTGATGTCAACAAAACATATTGAATTACCAAATAGCTTCTCCAACACAATCATGCCAAATCGATGACATGATCCACTCAGAAGGGGGAAACAAATGTTTTTTTTCAAGAACTCCCTCTGAGCCGAAGCAATATGCTCAGTTATTAGAGGAAGAGGTGCCTGCACCAGATTCTGGTATGCCAAGCATGCTTCTATTGTTCACTTCCTTCTTTCTCCAAACCAAAATTTCTTCTCTTTGATTCACTAGCCTTCATTACACTTCTCTGTAGATTCCATATTTCCATTTCTGCACTGATTAGCATAGTGTCCAGATTGTTTGCACTTGTAACAGTTGATGTTCTTCTATACTAAAATTGTTGAATGCATTCTAGATCTGCTCTAATTCACTTTATTTGCTCCAACTGGACTAAAATTTTGACTCATAGCTTGATTTCTACAGTAATTTTCCTTATGACTAAACCTTTTGCAGTTGAACATTGAATGCTTCTACAATTTGCAGCCTCATAACCAAATTTATTGCATTGAAAACAATAGCTATTAAATGATGGGTACTTTTGTGCATTTGGTTGACGAACCAGTAGTCTTTGCATTAGACCTCTAATTTCAGGTCTTGCTTGCATCTTTTGATTTCTTCTCTACTTCTGCCTTAATCTCTTTACTTTTGTCTTTGCCATTTGGACTGATTCTTTCAGGGTTTCTTCTATCTTGTTCTTCTCAATTTTTTGCATCAAATCTTTTATGGTTTCATTTGCCTACTTCAATTGATTGTTAACTTCTTTATGTCTCAATTTGAACTTCCAGATCTACTCTCCCAACTTTTGCACACATTCATTCGCTACTTTCACATTCTCTTTCAATTCCTCATTCTCAAATTCAACACTTTCCAAATCTTCAAGGGCTACTTGCAATTCTTTATCCAACTAATATTCTTCAGTCAAACTCATCGGTGTCATGATTCAACCAACAAGGATCTCCCTCAAACAGTTAAGCTTTCAAGCAAGGGAGCAAAGCTCTGATACCAATTGTTGAATTGGTTGAATAGACTGGGAAACTAAGAGGGGGGTTAGGAGGGTGGGGAGAGGTTAATTAGTATTCACACATAATCTAAAACTTTCTACAACTTCTTAACCTTTTACTGATATACCAATTTCATTAAGTAAGCTTAACAACATGACATATCAAATATAGAATAAACAAGAAACACAACCACAAATAGAACACCGGATTTTATACTTGGAAAACCCAAATAGAAAAAATCATGGAAAGTGTTAGCTCTCAGGATAATATAACTAGTTAAATGGTGTTTACAAAATGGGGTGACTCACTACTAGATGACCAAATTACAAAAGCAACTCACTATCGAAATGCTCACTGCAAAAGATACAAATGAACTAAGGAAAGTTGCATCTCGAAATGCATGAGATCAATTTCAGATTAAGCTCAAATCACAACTCACAAAACTTACAGTAGATCTGATAAAGGATTATTGTACCATTGTCCACAAATACCTGCAACAAATCCAATGTGATTACTGCAACACTAACCACAACTTTGCATGCTCCTTACTTTGTCACACAGCACATACTTCGTTGATTCATACTTCGCTCTTCTTCTATCTCACTTCCACACACTTCACTTGCTTCTTTTGCTAGATGCATACACACATATATACCAGAAAGCTTATAAACCAAGATAATATGTCAGTCAAGCACAAATAATATGTTGCTCGGATCAATACGTTATCCAATAAAGCCTTAACCAAAAACATGATAACAAAGTCAACCTCCACAAAATCTTCTACACGCTTCCTCCACACATTTTATTTACCAATGCATATACCTTAAGTATCAGAACAAAACAGGGTTTTACCGAACCCATATATATGGACTCATAAGCATAGAACTCCAAGCATAGTAACTCCTAACTTCAAAATATAGATACCATGTATACCATAGATGTCAAATCATAAAACACGATAGATACAATCAAATACAATTGGTATGTCTAATGCCAGAACACACAATTGATACCAGGACATAATGTAAACCAAGATAAGCACAACTCAAGATTCCGAAGATGGGGATCTTCTGAAAATAACTCCAATAGATCATTTATGTCTTGCATCATATCTCCTACCTTTATCCAGCCATACCAAAACCGCTATACCAAAATTGCTTCCAACAATATACACCATCCGATCCAAACCAAATAACCAGATTTGACATCAATGACATCAATGACAAGTCTAACACGCACATGTCCTCTTAGGGTGGAATTCTCGTTCTCACCCTCTTTCATTTTTCCTCCTAGTCACTCCTTTGAATAAGGCATCTTCCCTAATCTAACCATTTTCTTATTAGTAATTTAATCTAACCATTTTCTTATTAGTATTTTAATCCTCTTTGAAATGATGCTACTTTTCTAACACAATCTCAAAGGGGCAAATGGAGACACCTAAAATTGACCACATTTGGCCAATTTACTTTGATTTCATCTAATTTCCCACCATTTATATTAATTAAATAGCATTCTATTATTTAATTAATATTATCTATTTTCTTCTATTGTCCCTAAGTCAACCTCATGTAAATAATTACCTTTAATTATTTACCCTTGCCTTTATTCCCTTCTTCCAAAAATTAAATAAATAATTCTATTTATTTCTTTCCTAAAATATCACCTCCCCCATCACTTCCATTACCCTCGAATCTCCACCTCATCCCCC
Source organism: Cryptomeria japonica (assembly GCF_030272615.1). Lineage (NCBI taxonomy): Eukaryota > Viridiplantae > Streptophyta > Pinopsida > Cupressales > Cupressaceae > Cryptomeria > Cryptomeria japonica. The sequence continues at coordinate 199,020,343 of NC_081405.1, read as the reverse complement.
ACTAAGAAAATGCACACACTTAATCATTGATTAAGTGAGGTCAATCCCTTGCATCAAATCATGCACATGGGCATCTTACACGCACATGGGTCTTGTCCCCTTAAGTACCCAAAAGGAATTTTTAATTTCTTTATTCCCCTCCAACACTACTCTTTTCCATAAATGGGAATTTTAAATTCTTAGGTGTCCCTTAAAGGTACACACTTCTTCTCCCCTCACTTCATGGTGCCACTTGACACCACCACATGAGGTGAGAGGACCATATCATCCTCTATCCTTGATCTTCATCATGCCATCCTGACCCTTTTTGCATTTCATCTAAAATTTTATATATTCATAACTTAGCCATTTTCATATATCTCTCATTTTGCATTGAAGCATCGTTATGTTGCTGAATTTTCATGAGCAAACATCATAATCTAGCATCTTCGACAAATCTACACAACAAAGAGATCAACATGCTTCATTTTCGATGGATCTCACTATGATTTGAGCTCTTTTTTGCCTATTCTTGATTGTTGTTTTGTATTGTATTTTTGAGTCAACTTAAACATTGCAATTTTGATTCTTTTAAAGCCACTTTTCATTGCACACACATAGTTTTGATTATACCCTCTGTAGACACCTAAAATTGTCTTGTCTAATTAAATAAATATTTTTATTTATTTAATTATTTTATCCTAAGTCTTCTATTAATTAAATAAATCTTTATGTATTTAATTAATTCAATAATCCTCTTCTAAGTCTTTTTCCTCATTGTCATTTTATTTATTTAAATTGTCATTTTTCAAAATTAAATAAATACTTTTTATTTATCTAATTGATCTCATTTCTTCTATTATTTAAATAAATTTTTATTTATTTAATTAATTCGTTACCCTTTTCTTCCCATGACAAATGTCATTCATCTCTTAAATCCTACACTACCTACCCCTTTTATCATTTTATCATTTCTTCTACCTACCCTCTAATCTTAACCGACCATCTATTTTTTACACCTCTTAATCTTATCCCTCAATTTCCTACAGTGTCTTACCCCAAGCATTCTATTCAACTAATGAGCATTCTAATCAAGCATTTTTGCGATCAATCTATCAACCACATTTTCGTTCTTTGTTGAGCTTTTGTGCACACATAATTCTGAAAGTAAACATATCAAGCAAGATCAATGGAGATAGGAAGAATGGAGATTCAAACCTTAGTGGACATGTGATGGTATAATCTTTTTTATTTTATTCATTTGCATTGTCTTAAATAATCTTCATATGTTATAATAAATCTTTGTTGTTGTTAGGCTAGGATTTTGTGGTTGAATTCATTTGGTTTTTCAATACTATTGTTTTCATTTTCCGTTTTTCACCATACACACCCTCAAACTGGCCTAGAGAATCAACTATCACATACTAAGTTAAATAATATATATCACTGTCAGCATTTTTTGATATCTCATCTCACATTTGACTCTACAAATGTGATGTCTAAGGCGGGTTTCCTCTAATTACTCAGCACTCTAAGAAAATGAATGAAATTGTACATAAATAGCTACTCAACCATTTCTAACGCTACATATTAAATTAGAAGAGTTAGCTTATAATACAAAACCAAAGGTTGCTCGAGAATGATAGTAAAAATTGACAAAATGCGGAAGGTTGATGTATGACAACCAACAAAAGGAAGCGAATTACATGGAGAAATGCAGTCCAATGCAAGAGTTCAAGTAGCAATCTTCTAAACCATATGGTATATGTGAAGGGCAAATCGTGGTGCCTTACTAAGTGATTTTTTACATATCTGTCCTTTTATAATGTTACTATAGTCATGAATGTTATTCAATTACAGCCAATCAATATTTTAGAAGTAATTACCTGTCTATGTTACTATTTTACCGTATAGTGTTTCTTTATTCAAGATTTGGGTTTAAAACAAAAAGAAATTTCTCATCCTTTCATTAAGAAGCAATGATATATACAGAGTAGACTCTTACAATTTTCATACAAAATAAGTTCATTCCAAGCAGAAATGGATATCAAGTTTCACTACGTGCAAATAAAGAATTCAGGACGCATACATTCACCTCTTTTATATCAACGAAAAATCATATATTTACGATTGACAAGAACAGTACAACATGCCATAACTATTTGATGACTCGAATCACTACATATCTGTGATCTAAATTCTGTTCAACAAAATATCCATGTTTATGGTTTTGTTCCAGTCAATCTTGCCGCGATTCAATTTATAGCTTTCCTTATATGGCCTTGAGCTTTTGATGCTCATTTCCAACTTTTTCTGGATCATAAAGTGGTCCCCTAAAAGATGCCAATCGCTTATATGCCACTGAAAATCGAGCCTGCAAATATTATTGTCAACATCATTTGTTTTTAATAAATTTTCAGCGTATAAAAAATACTTTTTGCACAACTAAAAAATTAAACTGCATATGTATACGTCCAAAGGCATGAGTAATACCCATTGGAAGCATGCAAGAGCCCACCAACAGCTTTGCAGACCAAGGCCTTTGTTGTTTATTATCTAACATTGAAAAACAACAAAATATCAGTTTAAAAGAAGACTCGGTAACTCGTGCACCTTACTATAAATTCTCATTTTCCTTCTTTCTGCTTATTGTACAAACATTGGAAGTGCTGCTTCATTATTAGTTGAATTGTGTTCTTTTTTTTAACACCATTTACATTTTGCAGTGATGGTGGCTCACTTCGTCTTTTGAAATCAAGTGTTGCTCCACTTTTGAGGGTTCATTCTAACTGAAAGTAAAACTGAATGTCCCACACATTTCAACACAAATGCAAGAACAAATTCCAATAAACAATATTCTAAACAAGAAGTTGAGATATCAATGTGCAAATATTTCCAGGGGAAAGCATAAATATAAGACGCAGCAGGTGAATTTTCCAAAGCACATCCTTGGGAAATCCTTTTAACCATTCGTGGGCACCACAGATGTTATTCTTACTAATTTTTTGCACACATCTTCACTGTTCAATTCCATAGCCTACAATCATATTATTGTGAAACATTCTAGACTTTATATTCACCCAATATGGTCTACATCTATGTATCAATCATAATATAATTGCACGCATCAATGGTTCTCCTTAGCATTCAATTGAGACAGCTCTATATTGATTTGAGTGTCTTCAAAACAAATTTACAAACCTTTTTACCTCTCTTTCTGCAGCTTTCTGCTTGATCCAAAAAATGGATCCGATTTTGTTCTAGATTCCATCGCAAGGTAATCGTAGACAACATTTGTGTTTCAGGTTCAAAATTAAGTGTTTAGAGGCATCTGAATTTGCATATTGATGCAATTTGGATTCCTCTCAAAACATTGTACAATTTCAAAAAAAGGGTACACATTTCAAGTCCATGTTGAAAACTCGTGGATTTCACAAGTTGGAGGACACAAACTGTCAAAAGAGGCAGTTTCACAATGTTGGTTGCAGTTTTGAAACTGCTGGGATGGTTTTGAAAACACCTTTCTTCTAAAACAAAGAACATCCCATGGCATTCACAAAAAAGTATTTCTCTATTCTAGCAACTTTTGGAGTTTCATTTGAGCTTGTGAGGCTATACATGTAATTGTAAATGCATTATATATATGACTTTGAATGAATTGAAGAGATCATAAATAGCATTTGAGTGGAAATCCGTAGTTCCTCATGTACAGTTTTGCCATCGTATGTTAATTTGATTTGTAAGAGAGCAATAGGGAGTGAAATCACTGAAATTTAGTCTGGTTATGTGCTCAAGTGGTCAAGGACTGTATTTTCCATTCAAGTTTTGGATTCTAAGTGAATTGCTCACATATTACTAGATCTTTCTCCCACATATAGGTTTCTCTAGGGTAAATACCGTTTCTTCTCAATTGTGCAAGGCGTTTGTGCTCATTCACACATTTCAAGTTGATTTAATTGCTTGGAAAATTTATAACACCTTCAAATTTGTTTCCTTTTCTAATCCATTTGTTGATGACTAGTATATGCAATATCTAACCTAATTACAAATGAGTGATCAACTTGGCCAATTAAATTTTGAGATATCTTGATTTGTGTTTAGTAATGAATGCAATAGATAGTTTCCTTACTTCTCAGATTCAAATATTCAAATTTTCTAAAAGCTAAATACCCATATTTAAAGAGAAACTAACATGCACTCAGTCAACATGTACATCTTTGCCAGAGGTATAGGAACACGTATGAGAATTGGGTATAGGAACACGTATGAGAATTGGGTAGGTGGATACAGGCAAATTTTTTTTGCCCTTGGGTACATGGGTTTGGGTAGGTCCGTGTCTGTCTCTCTCTCTCTCTCTCTCTCTCTCTCTCTCTCTCTCTCTCTCTATATATATATATATATATATATATATAAAAAAAAAAAATTTAATGAAATATATTGAATTGTAAAACTAAATTCATTTGATAGTATGAAACTTCATTGATCAATGCCAAATGCCACAATGGTAGTCATAAAGAAAAATATTAAATGCCAATAGATAGTTAAATATTTAATATTTATCTTTATCAATTGGCATTTAACAGTGATAATTTTAGTTGTCTAATATCTAACCTAATTACAAATGAGTGATCAACTTGGCCAATTAAATTTTGAGATATCTTGATTTTTGTTTAGTAATGAATGCAATAGATAGTTTCCTTACTTCTCAGATTCAAATATTCAAATTTTCTAAAAGCTAAATACCCATATTTAAAGAGAAACTAACATGCACTCAGTCAACATGTACATCTTTGCCGGAGGTATAGGAACACGTATGAGAATTGGGTAGGTGGATACGGGCAAATTCTTTTTGCCCTTGGGTACATGGGTTTGGGTATGTCCATGTGTGTGTGTGTCTCTGACTCTCTCTCTCTCTCTCTCTCTCTCTCTCTCTCTCTCTCTCTCTCTCTATATATATATATATATATATAAAAAAAAAAATTTAATGAAATATATTGAATTGTAAAACTAAATTCATTTGATAGTATGAAACTTCATTGATCAATGCCAAATGCCACAATGGTAGTGATAAAGAAAAATATTAAATGCCAATAGATAGTTAAATATTTAATATTTATCTTTATCAATTGGCATTTAACAGTGATAACTTTAGTTGTCTAAGTTCTTGATTTTGGTCTCCACTACCAGACCCCTATCTAACGAGATCCCACTAACTAGTGGGGGTTTGGGAGTGGAGACCTTAATGGGTTTGAGGGGCAGAAGTGATAAGCTGCACAAGGTGTTAGATGTGAGAAAAACCCAATGACAAAAGGGGTGGTGTGTAATGTCCACTTCTCGTCGATGATCTTCCAGTGGTCCATTAGCCTATTCCTGAGACCCGTAGGCTAGGTGGAATGAAGAATGAGGGTCCGGCATTGATGAGGCGAAGACTTACTATTTTTACTAAGTCAAGGAATGGCTATTTTGGTGATACTGTCCAACAGAGCTCTCCATGCTCTATCACTGGGCGCGAAGATCATGCTTTTCGGAGCATTAGTTCATGACTTACTATTTTTAGTAAGTGGCAGTATGGCATAATTCTATTTCTGGTAGTGGACAGGGTCCTGATCCTGCAGCAGTTCAGTGGTCTTCCTGGCTCAGTTTCATCCTGGTTTTGACAGTAATCAGTACGGGAGTCATATGTGACACAATTAAATATTATTTCCTTATCCTAAAGTTTAATATTTAATTAATTTAATCAATTACTACTGATTTATTGAATTTGGCATTAATGCCTAATATCTCCCAAGTGCTAGGCGAAATTTATGTCTAAGAAGGTAGCGTCAAAATTATTAAGGGAGATATTATTTTATTTTCATCTCTAATGTTTGCCAAGTGAAATATCATGGTCCTTGCTTTTTGGTGTGAGGATTGACTTGTGGGATGGCGCCACTCTTGGGGTCCACTTGAGGTGGAATGAAATGCAAATGGAGAAGGTTGAGTTTGAAGCAATTTGCATTTGGATTTGGTGGTGTGAAGTTATAAATAAGAGCCTTGGGCTCCCATTCTGGTTATCTTGAAAATTTGTAATGTTATGCTGCCGGTTTGGCGACAGAACTTTTGAGGCTTCGGAGTGCGTCTCCCTAGTGCTTCCCGGTTTTGTACTTGAAATATAGTACCTAGCTGTGTGCTGTAATCTACTATATTCTCAGAGCATGTCTTAGTCTTTTTTGGTGTTGGAATGATTTTGGGAACTTGGTTTGCCTGTGGCTGAAGTGCATTTTCGATCACCTCTCTGCTGAAGCGACTGACGGTTATGGGTATTGGCTCTTTCATCCTTCCCGGTACTGGCGATATACTCTGTAAGTTTGTGGCATCTTTAGTTAAGCTTTGAATTTTCTAGGCCAAATCAAAAATCTTGAGCTAGGCATGGGTTTCTGAATTGCATTGGGATGCGTGCAAAATTAATAAGGGAGTTATGGTATCATGTCTTTGGTTGGGTGTCATTGCAGTTAGTCTAGTGTGGGTTTGGGACTAATTTTGGGTGATTTGGATGTATATTAAGAGACTTGTGAGCTTTTTAGAGTTTTCTTAGGCCGCTGGTTTTGCAATTCTAGCCTGTAGTTTTGATATTAGCAGAAATTCATGTTCTTATTGGGATATTCAGCATTACTCTCTTCTCATATCTTCTATTTTTGTAAGGTTCAATAGTGTTGTGCGTTGCACACGATCCCTGTCGCTAACAGGGTCCCCTTTCCTCTTTTTGGCCTTTTCGCCTTCGTCCTGTTGAGTTCCGCGCAGAGTGGCTCGCATCCTTTTTGAGCGTGCCCGTAATTAGTCCATGAGATGATGATGTTATGATCGGAGGAGCCTGTGAATCCATGAGATCAATTGAGCCTTCGAGCATGAAAATTCCAAGGGACAGTTTAAACCTGAAAACCGCCTGAGATAGGCATAGGATGATAGAAACTGGCAGAATGTCGAAGTTTCAAAACCTCCCAAGATCCTAAGATTCGCTCTAAGGGGGAGAAATTACATGAGCTTTTTTTTATGTTTGCAGAATGAGCCAAAGTGCCAAAATTCGCACTTTTAAGTGAAAATGCAAAAAGTTGAAAGTTGGCAAAAGCCACCAAAGTGCCGAAATTCGCGCACTTTTAAGTGAAAATTCAAAAAGTTGAAAGTTGGCAAAAGCCACCAAAGTGCCGAAATTTGCACTTTTAAGTGAAAATGCAAAACGTTGAAAGTTGGCAAAAGCCACCAAAGTGCCGAAATTCGCACTTTTAAGTGAAAGATTTAAAAAGTTTGCAATATGCTTGAAAACCTCGAAAATTGCGATTTGAAGGATAAGTGTAAAAATTAGAAGTTTGAAAAGTGCCATCAAATGCCGAAAATTGGCAAAACACCCAAAAACGCCGAAGTTGGCAAAATAGCTTCAAACGCCGAAGTTTGAAAAGTGCTCCTAAATCCCGAAAATCTCGCTTCAGAGGAAAAGTGCGTGGAAATTAAAAAGTTTGAAAAGTGCATAAAAATGCTGAAAATCGTGCAGGGAGCCCATATTGCGAAAAGTGAAACTTGAAATCCTCTCCCATTTTGCCGAAGTTCGCATTTAGGAGATGAAATGCGAGAAGGTTAAAACCAAGTCTTCAAAACCTCATGAGTGTCGAAAATCGTGAAAGAGGAGAATATTGCAGAAGAGTTAAAAGCTTTAAAGTGCTGAAGTTGGCAAAGTGTCTGAAAATGCCGAAAATCGCATTCCAAGCGATAAGTGAAAGATTTAAAAAGTTTGCAAAGGGCATCCAAATGTCGAAGTTCGCGTAGGGTAAATTCGTGCGAGGCTCTTAATCCCCGCAAGGCTCCCCAAACCCCCCATTCTCATCACGCCATAGAAGAGGAGATCGCGAGTTTTCAAGGTTTGAAAACCATTACCTTTCTCCGAAGTTCACCGGAGGCTGTGTGGGTGTTGGAGTGTGAAGTTTGAAAGGCTCTTCAAGCATTCAAAGCCGCGCTCTCGAACTTTGTAGAAACCATCCAAATGCAGAAGTTCGTGTAGGAAGAAAACCGCGATCCCTAAACATTGCAATCATTCCAAACTCCCTAAGTTTGAAGAAATCGCCATTTCACCCAAGGTAAGAATCGCTATGTCTAAAGTGTTTAAATCTGCACTTCTCTCTCCAAATTTTAGGCGCAAAAATCTAGAATAGGGAGTTAACCGTTAAAATTCAAATTGCAAAACTCTCCCATTCAAATTTGCAAGTTGTGAACTTATCTTTTCAAAATGTAAGGCATAGGAAGTATCATTTTCTCAAATCCAAAAGAATTCATTCTTGCAGGGGAGGTTGTGCGAATTCACGCCATTCATTTTCGCTAGGTAAGTGTGCTTCGCCACTCTTGAAATCATTCGAAATATTTGCAAAACCATATAGATGTGTATGCGGAATGAATTAAAACGATTAAATCTTAAAACCGCCTTTTTTTTTTTCGTTTATAAGACGTCAAGAGCAATTGAAATCAGAGTCAGTTCCTAGGAATCAACTAGAAAATGCATTTTCAAACTTAAGAAAATTTTAAAGCATCGTCTATTTTGAAAATTGATCCTGAAATGCCTAAGTATAAATTCGCAATCGAAAAGCTTCATAAATATCCATGTTTAAATCAATTAAGTTTTTTAGCTAAAATGTCATGCTATCCTTTGAATTCGGTTTTCAAATTGATCCTTGTATGCTGGCATCTCCTTTATCTAACCCGCTTTACTTCCTTTATATCGCCTCGTAATCCGCATCCGGTTGTGCAAGATAAATGCCTAAATCGGCGATAGAATCATCAAAGACACCTGTTGCAGCCGAGACATCACGAGCGTCCAAGTCAAATATCCCTCGCAGAGTCGAAAACATGAAGTATCAATATCAGAGAGCGAGACTGAGGGAATCGAAAGTTCAGAGTGTGTGGGAGAATGTAGGTGATACTGACCTGGGGCATATTGATATTCAAGATTTAGAAACCGAGTTTTCTCTCCTAATGCCTAAGGCAGGCCTAGGCGGATGATGGAAAGTGGCATTGCCCAAGTAGCAAGATTTCCCCCGGTAGTGCAAAACTATGAGCTAGTAGTAGAGGCCGCCCGGCATTACCAACCAAGCTCCAGATTGGTGCTCCTCGAGAACATGGTCCTCACTAACTTCACTCCTGAGGCCATTGGCGACGCATTTGACATTCCCTTCCCGAACAACCCCATAGCAACAACTATAGATGAAGCGCAGAGGGCGTATGATATGAACCCCGCCAGATGCAGAACACTGATAAATGAAGAGTGGTACAAGGAGAGAAGACCTCCAAGCGTCAGGATTGGGAAAAAGACATGAATCCTTCGAACTTCTAGATGATCGTTCGTAGCTCAACAGGGTTCGGCTCATGGGTGTTCTTGGCAACAATCATGGTCTTCACAATGGTATCATGGCATTGAAGAAGCGTAGAATCGTTCTTCTCCAAAGTAGACTAGATTTCCTTCAAAAAGATTTGATGTTTCATCAAAACTTGAATTGAGGCAACTAAAAATTGCTCACTCCTCCACTCATTACAAATCTTCATCTGTAGATCAGCGAGAACTTCTTCTGGTATCAACTCCCCATTCTGACCCATGATATTGCAAGAGGCCTTCTCACAGTGAGAAACAACACCTTGGAATACTTCAACTCGCAATCTCATTGCATCATCAATCTCTTCAATGAGGGATTTGAGAACGGGGGCTTTGTTCTCTAGAAGCTCTTCAAATTCTAGATACATGACCTTGGAAGGAATAATGGCATGCTCCTGAAGAACACTCAATTGTTGTTGAGGCATCTTGCGCCAAACCGTCAAGCTACCTTCAACCCTTTCCAAGTTCTGTTTGAAAGTCTTGGAGTTATGATTCAATTTTTCTTCAATGGTCTCCAACTTAGCCATCATTTGGAATGTCTTTTAGCACTTGCGCACACAGATAATGAAGCCAATCCACCCAAGTGTCCAATGCTTGTACCTTCTGAGCAACTCTTTCAACTCCCCGAATTGATTCTTGTGAACCGGAAGAACTTGAAGGATTACTCCCTTCACCAACAGGTTTTGTGATTTTGAGCAGCTACAACAAGTTGCCTATTCTCCTCTTCTAGCTTGTCTTTCTTCCCTAGAAGTTCATCATACTGCTGTACTAGTGAAGCTACGGATTGCTAGGCATCATGCTTGACCACTTCATGCGTTTGTTTACCCAATTCTATCCATGTGATCCTGTAATCAGCAGCTTGCATTTCCACGTGTGGCTTATCTACAAGGGGCTCAACAATTTCTGCCACTTTCATCTTGTTGTTGTCAACTGTTACCCTTGAGATCGTCTTGGCTCTTTTAGCAACCTTGGGCCTACATTGCTTAAGTTGTTGATAATCAAAGACATCAAGAGAAATTTCCTGTTTCTTCCTCTTGGGAGTGAAAGAACTAAGCCATGGAAGTAAAACGACTGGTTCTCCTTCAGTAGCAGCTGAAAGCAAAGGAGAAGCAGTTTCTATTTGAACAGTCGTGGTCACCTTGGGGGAAGTATCTGTATGGATGGCAACCATGGCTTGTTCAATAACCAAAGGGCATGAAGATTGTTTTATAAACTCCTCAAATCTGGAAGTAGAGGTATCAATCTCTGAAAAATGAATACATGCAGGAGTATCCTCGAAGATTTCCAGCAAACTCTTTTGTTGATGGTCAAGAGGTGGCTCAACTACTGAAATGGGAACAACATTCTGAGGAGACTCATCCACTACTATGTCAGGAAGAGATAGAGGCAGCTTCATGGAAACTGGGGAGGAAATCTCATGAGATGACTCTGAAGCCAGTGACTTAGGAGCATCATCTGATTGTTGTCCTTCCTTTGGATCATCAAGATCAATCACATGAATGTGAATCTGGGACTTTTCTTTCCCACAAACTGTCGCCTCCTCGGGAGGAAGCACCATTGCCCGACTAACCAGCAATTTGATGCTTGTGCCTGGAGATGATGCACCTTCCTTGTTGTCAATCTGAATCTCAGACTTACGTCCAAGAGGCCCCGTAAAATCATCTTCTTTTCCAACCTTGATCTTGATGAGTCTAACACCATTACCTTTGAGCCAAGTGTTGGTGTTAGCCAGGATAGGCTGAAATATTTCAAGAATGGAAGTGCATTCTTTATGTGACCACTGGATTAAAAGAAGTGGGGCTTCATCAACCCTCCATGAGACATACTCTGGATCAAACACATTCCCATCATCAATCATCCCTTGCGGAATGTCCTCTAGGTTCAAATCAATAATCTACTCAAGGGTGAGCTGGCAATAGTCCATATTAAGAACCTCCTTTTTTGTACAGAGATCCACCCAGATATCCTCTATGCGATGCACATGTATGAAGGACTTTTTTATTCTCTCCTTCATACCTCGGTAGTCAAAATCTGCCCTTGACTTGAACCTTTTGATTTTCATCTCCTGCATCTCAGTCTCCATAGCTTTGGCTTTGGTGGATGTGATGATGGAGTACCGGCCAAACTTCAATGGGTTAGTTGTAGAAATCCCCATTCCAACCTTATGCTTGACAGATTGATGTGCATGAACCGCCATGATTTGTCTTCCCAACTTTAAAAGAATAATCTTATCAATTGAGTATCTAGGGAGCATGTATGGCTACCCATTGTAACATCCAACTCTCATGTAAGTGAAAGTTGGGAATTGAAGGAACAAGCAACCATACTCATTCACCCTTTTCCCATACCTCATCAGATATTGTTCTATTCTTTATAGTCTTGTCAAACTGACACATGAAATAACCAAAGAATGCAACCCTTCTGAAATGTAATCTGTTGGGTTTCAAGGGAAGCTGATCATAGTACTCCCACACTGGTATAAGCGAGCGATCACCCTCGGTAGAAAAACCAGGGAAATGTCTAAGTGATGCTACCAAATACACTAAGTATGAGTTCATGTAAAATGTCATAGTGGTAGGGACTGCTGCAAGTTGTTCACACAAAGCATCACTAATAATTTCTCTCCATGAGATGTGATGGGACTACCTTATGAACATGATAAACTGATACATCCAAGGCTCGAAAACATTAGAATGCTCAAGACCTAACATTCAGTTGAGGAGAGTAATGATGTCTCCAATTTCCCACTTGAAGTCACAATGATATAACTTAGCCCACCTTGTAAAAGCGGCTCGTGGCTCATGGATCCATCTGTTAATGTGACATTTGCAATCCTTTTCCGTCTTGACATAGTAATCAGCTGCACTATCCTTGGAAATCTCCATATACACAAGTGTTGACGGTATTCTGAAGCCTTTCTCAATAGTATCCGCATCAAGGTGGATTATTGCCTCCCCATCATCATTTCTAATGGTTCTCGTCTCTTTATCGAAATGGTGAGCGCAAGCAAGAACAAATTCAGGTTCTAAGGAAGCCACTGGAAAAGAAGATGCATGATGAATGTGGCTGTCCAACAAACACTGCATATTACTATCCTACGGATCCTCCACTGTTTTGATGAATTCTGACATGTCAACATGCCCAATTTTTGTATCCTTGATATGATCCATAGGAGAGGAAACCTACGCAAGAGAAACCTCATTCTAGTACTTGTCATATTTATATTTCATCTTCTTTGGAACGAAAGATGATGGTAAATCTGACATTGAAGAACAATCTGGTATGCTACGCTGAAAGTGTCAAAGCAACATCAAGATCAGCTGCAACTATCATCTTTGGGAAAAACTCTAACCCTTGCACTTCACAATTTTGTGAGAGGAAGATGGGAAATAAAAAGGAATATTTGAAACTTGACTTTGACCAATTTCGGATCTTGGGGAAAGTTTTACAAATATACAAGTGGGGAAGGGCAAACATGCAATCAGATTTTTGAAACCCAAATGCAAATATACTTGAAAAAAGGAAAATGGACAAATGAGTGGAAAATGAGATTTTGACATGCGGGAAATGACGGGAATGATATGTACGGATAAAGGCAATGAGTATGAACAAAAATGGAAGGATTTTGGGAAGATCACTTTCAAGAAAATGGGAAGAACTTTTCAACATGTAATCCGGTTTTAAAAATCCGATTTTGAAAGAATGGGTATTTATCAACTTAGAAATTTGGAATTTCACCAAAAGATGGTTAAAATTTTCCAGCCAAAAGGGTAGATCAATTATTTTCATCTTACTTTCAATCGGGATTTAAAATCCCGAATGCAAGTAAAGAGGGAAAATGGGGAAGATCAATGCAATTTACAAATTTCTTTGCAAAGGGGAAAATTTCTCTCACAAAACCGTTTTTAGACAAGAACTATCAAAATAAACATATATGCAACTAGAAAGATCAAACAAGAAGAGAAAATAAACAAAGCAAGAAAGAAAAATGAAAGCAAAACCAAAAGAAATCTTACCTTGCTTAACCAAGATGCCTCTTCAAGAGATGAAACAATCTTTGGAAGGAAGAATCAATCTCTTAAATAGAAATAGACACCAGAACCCTTGCCACGTTTTTTCCAAACTCGGATTTAAAGAATAAACAGCAAAAATGTGTTGCAAAATGCAAGTAGAATGGGTCAAATCTTCAAGGAAATACCACATAGGAGAAGAACAATGCCAAACGCCCAATCATGGAGTGAAATCGTGGAAAGCAAACCCCAAATCGTGGCAAGCAAACCCCAAATTGTGGCATGTAAAAACATCTTTGAAAAGGTAAAACGCAATTTAATGGAGCATGAAACGGCTACCAAATCAATGACAACGTGTTGCCAAACTCACAAAAACTGCCTTGCTATCATATCACCTCCTTGATCCAAGAATTTTGTAATATCCCCTTTTTTTGCTCTAGTTTGTTTTGGGGCCGTTAGCCTATTCCGAAGACCTGTAGGCTAGTTGGAAGCAGAAATTAGGGTTTCCTACCTTTGGAAAGATGTTTCTCCAGTTTTGAAGGTTTGCATGGAATTTGTCAGTTTGGATTCCGGATTCCTTATGGGATTTCAAAAATCTTCACAATGAGGGTACATGCATAGCAAGTTATGGAGTTTGACCGACTTACTATTTTTAGTATGTGGAGGCAGAAGCAATTGAGTTCTCTGGGTTTTTCTGGGTTTTCTGAGAGCTCTGCGAAGGTATAACATGCAAACCAATCTAAGGACCTTTTCAGGACTTACTATTTTTAATAAGCTTAGCAGCTGCTCAAAATGTGGTAAAAATCACTTTGGAAACACTTACTATTTTTACCAGTATGTTATTTATAGTAAATATTATTTTTGGAAGTGCTATTTTGGGCAGGGGTTCTACAACTCAGCTCAGTGGCTATTTCTGGCAGTATTATTTTGGCAAGATCCTGTATTCATTCATATGACTATTTTTAGCAATTCAGTTCAGGGCCCCAACTCAGTTCAGTTTTGGTGATTTCCATCACTTCAGTCTCCAACTCAATTTGGTAATAGTCAGTATTTGAGAACGTATTTTTAATATATTAATACCTTAAGCATGAGGTATTAATATTTGATTATTTTATGGATGTACGACTTAGGAAGGGAAAAAATATTAATTTTATCCTAAGTCTATTTGGGTGAAACTTGTGTATGACATAAAGGGGGTCAATTTGATATTTAAATTATCAACTTATAACCTAAGTCTGGATACCCATGGAGGTATTTTTCATTTAAAAAAAAAAAAGATTATGACTTTACATTATATATTTGGTGATTGATTACTTGGGGGCCACTTAAGGGAGAAATACATTTGTTGCTAAATGAAATATTTTATTACTTGGGCGATTTGGTGAAGGAAGGAAATGAAGTGAAATGAAATGTAAATTAAAGGAAATTTGAATGCCATTGTTTAATCCCATATTGGAGGGAGGAGAAGTTCGACTTGGGGAAAAATTTATAAATAAGAGTGTTGGGCTCTTGGTTTGGTTATCCAAGAACAATTTTATAATGATATGCTGCCGAAATGCAAAGTGAAAGCTTCGGGGAACGCTTACCTCCTAGCCATAGCTTGATTTCTTACTTGAAATACAGCAACTAGTCGAGCCAGAGACTGCTCTTCATTTAGAGGAGTGGATTGAAGATAATGTTGCAGATTTATGTATCAGATTTCTAATATTTGGGAGTGTTGTAGTGTGTTTCCAGGTTGCTATTTTCTAGTGTAGCTAAAGCGTGTTTTCGTTTGTAGCTCCTTGTGTGTGGGTCAGATCATTCTGGGCATTTCTCATTCATTTCCTATGTCATGAGCGATTCATCTTGTAAGTTTTCATTGGTTTTTTTGGAGTACTGAATTTTATTATGCAAGTTGAAGTTTTCTGCTGTAAACGCCTTATGCTGGGAGTGCTTTGGGCTGCATGTTGAGTGTTTGGGGTCATATTGCTGCTGTTTTTCAGTTCGTACTTGGTCACTCAATGCTTATTGTTGGTTTGGGTGTGTTGTTGGGTGATTTGAGTAGGTTTTGAGTGAGTTAGGATATTTTTGGTGTGGATTAGTGTTGCTAGTTATGCATTTCTAGCCTGTTGTCATATATATCAGATTTTTCGAAAGTTCGATTTTTTGTGTGTTTTTTAGAGTAGATTGGGTTGTGTTGACGTGTCTGAAATTGCATTGCTGCAAACTCCATACAGCCAACACAGAATAGAATAACTAGCTGAGTATCCTATCCTCTCTTGAGATAAGGAAGTCCCTAATGTTATTTTCTTTATATTTGATCAAATGGGACAACCTCAAGGTTTCTTTTGTCAAGTCTTGACTGCGGGATTTTTTAGTGGTTTGATGTGTTTATGCTGGAAACACAAAGGGGACTTACAATAAGATAGGTAATTTATAGATAAGTTCCCTGGAATCTTTATGGTCTTTTTTATCAAATGATTTCAGTTGAGTTGATACTGTTTTGAATGGGACTGCAGATTTTCTTGATAAAAAAGGGGAAAAAGGAGGGAAGGATAGGGAGAGAGAGATACATGAAATGTAAATTTTAACTAATATAGCAGTTTCACCAAAACAGACGGACGCTTCCAAATAACAAGACTAAGCATCACCAGCTACTCAAGCACAGTGTTTGCATAAATCTAATGTAATCTTCAAAGGAAAATAGGATTTTCATGCTATCAACTACAACATTAGAACTTTTACATTCATAGTGAGTATCCAATAACCGAACTTAAGCCTATAAAAGGTTCAAATTAACCATGCAGAGAGAAAGGCAATCAGCCATTCCCCAATGATATGAACTGCGAGGATTCTATTAGATGTTTGTTTGAAAATGCTACAGAAAAATGAAAGACATAACGAAATAATTTAAATAGTGAAGAAGGAGACCATGCACTCACAATGAAAAGAAAACAGCCTTAACTTTGCATTAATCGTGTGTAAATTTCACCAGAGCTTCAGCAACAATCCAAGAACTTCTTACAAAATGAGGGAAAACCAATCCCTTAAATAGGTTTCAAAAATGGATGAATGGCTAAGATCTAATCTAAACAAGTGGCCCAGATTCATCCATAAAACATGGTTGCCCATACCCATAAATGGGAGGCAAATATCAACAACCACCCCAAAAGGAGCAATAACTACCCAAAAAGGTAGTTATAGCAATTTCAAAAATAATCCAAAAAGGTGCATTAATAAAATTTTACATTTTTGTTGACTTAGAAGTCAAATATCACCTTTTGGTGCAAAAGTGCACTTTTAAGATTTAAGGAGAAAAAGGCACTTTTAAGAAACCACTTTTTCTTTTCCAGTTTCATATGCCTTCACCAAGAATTGATCCTCTCCATGCAAATATTCTTGCCAAAACTCCCGACCTGCTGTGCGTTCCTTGCGAACATACACCTGGAACCTGATGCATAATTGAAATAGCTGACTGAAGGGAGGCATAGGGGGATGATGAATTTTGTATTGCATGCTCTCTAGATAATGATCTATGTGCTTCAAACCGTCTCGCCAGCTGGACCGATTAGCCTCAAAACTCAAGATATCAGAGTGTAATTTACTAGCAAAATCTAGGTCCTCTGTAGAGTAGGCAACCTTGTCTATTTTTAATCTGTCCTCCCAGTCTGGATGGATTACGGGATCGGACAGATTGTTTTGCCAACCCAAAACCATGGGCCAAAAGATTACTCCACCAAGGTCCCTGGTGTTTCTCAGAATTTCTTCGCATGCCTCTGGTTCTTTGTTAATGGTGGCCTTTGTGTCATTCTTCATGCTGATAGCCCAGTACCATTCTTTAAAAATGCTGACGTCGTGGGGGCCCAAGATGTCAAACAATGTAGGAATTTACGGATGGGTCCAGAAAAGAGCCGTCATGAGGGGAAGAGTCGTAGTAATTGCTTCATGAATTATGAGGCATTCCCGCTTCATCTCGTACAATTTGACCAAAACAGTTTCTCGGTGGTGGGCCATTTCCTTTACATCCTTAATGATCAGCTCCCACTTCGTCTTAAGACTTTGAATCCAATCCCTGACGGCCTTTGCTGTGTCTCGCACTCCTTCAAATTCTGTAGTGGTCCTTTGTGCTAATACCGTCGGGGGAATGTGGGATTCAAAAGCATCGTGCAATGGTCTCAGGAGCTGATCGATGTATCCCTCAGCTTGCTCAGCACGAGCCCGATACATGTTCTTTTCAGCTGTTATCTCTTCAAGCTGCCTGAGTATATTCTGCACTGGGTCTTTGAATTCTTCTTTATCTTGTTCCTAGTGGCTCGTCCAATGGGGACAGTTGTGATGCTATAATACGCCAATGTAATCTGATCTGTTGGCTTGTCCACAGGCGGGGTGGTGTTGTGACGTTTTCACACATCGCCCCATTGCAAATGGGGACCCTTGCTTTTTTGCTTTTTAGGGTTTGTTTTTTTTTGGTCTTTTAGGGTTTTGTTAGCTAGCCTTTGCATTTTGAGTGTCGCCCAGGTGATCACATGGATAAGCAAGTCCGGCTTGAGTGATGTCTTGATTCTGAAATTTGGCTAAGTCTGGAATGTCCTGAAATTTGGGCTAAGTTTGAAAGTCTTGATCCTGAAATTTGGGCTAAGTTTGAAAGTCCTAATCCTGAAATTTGGCTAAGTCTGGAATGTCCTGATCCTGAATTTGACTAAGTCTGGAAACTGAAAAACCTCAAAAAACTAGATTTTGCAATATAACTCCTGGAGGTCTGAAACCACTCTCAAACATCCTGAAAGTATATATGGAATATAACTTAAAGTATAAGAAAGAAGAAAGATAGAAGGAAATGTCACATACACATTTTTAGACCTTGTTTGGACTCGAACTTTTATTCATGGCGTGTAAAGAGATGATAGTTTCCTCAGCGAAGGAAATTTGAAGTGAAAAGTAAAAAGATTTGGCCCTGAGAGCAAAAATCGCTCCTGTCCCTCACTGAAGGACCGGAGCTTGAATTCCAATTTCGCATTATCCTTGCAAGATTTAAGTGGTTTCGCGATTTGAGGAGGTCAAGGGAAGTATGTTTTGCCCGTTGAGTATAACTTAAGTACGCCACAATGAAGAAAATCGGCCTAAGTAACAAGTTCGCCCCTGTCCCTCTCCAAGGGACCAAGGTGACTGGCTAGGGCGCTCCTGTCCCTCTCCAAGGGACCAGAGCGATTTTCCCTCAAGACAAGATTCGGGCAAGAGAAAAACAAGTTTTACGTTTGAGGTGGGTGAAGGAAGACGCAATCGATCCGTTGAAGATAATTTTCGAAGCTAGCAAAGGACGAATTGGCTTGTAATTGCAAAAGTGCTCCCGTCCCTCACTTAAGGACCGGAGCTTGAATTTCAAATTTGCACTGTTCTTGCAGGATCAAGACAATTTTATGATTTGAAGATACCAAGGAAAACATGATTTATCCATTGAATATAATTTGGAAGGCTAACAAAGGACGGATAAGCTTGGATTTGCAAAATAGCTCCTGTCCCTCACCAAGGGACCAGGGCGAAAATGCTTTAAAGTGCACTCATTTCAAAGATCGAATAAATTGAACTCGAAATTCTAAGTAAAAATGCCATCTTGGACGTCAAAAATGGGGTCTTGGACGTAAAAAACAAGAAGTGTGAGGTCTAGAATGAGATCGCTCTTGTCCCTCACCAAGGGACCAGAGCGATCTTGTCAATAGCCATTATTTTTCATGCTTGGGCGCCAAATATCCTTCAAATTACATTAAATGCCAATTTCGCTAGAACTCCAGGATATTTTAAAAATTAAATTGACATTTAATAAGTGCGCATGGTATTTAATAATTAATTTTGAGCCTAAAAAAATTGAATTTTTTAATTATAAAGACATTTAAAATTAATTATTATTATTTTAAAAAAATAAAATAAAATTGGAGCGCTTGGGGTATTATTTAATGTTTTTATCAAGTCGGCCTCTTCTTTTATTAATTTTTATTTATCTTTTGGCCTATTTTTCCAAGTCGGCCCATGGAAATAAAATGGTGAGCGCTCTATATATTTGAGGCATGTTTTTCATTATTCAAATCATTCACTCATCATTTCAAGTGCGATTTGGAAGAGCAATTTGAGGAGCGAATTTCTACCAGGAGTGGAGACTAAGAAGGGCGAAATTCATATTGAAGGCTATTGGAGAGGCGTATTTCTTGCTAGATTGGAGGATAATTTCCAGATCTTGAAGAAGCTAGTGGAAGATGGAGTTCTTTTCCAAGCTAAAGGGGGCGCATTTTGCTAAAGGGAGTCTTGATCTACATTTTGCCTAGCGAATTCTCCTATATTTGCATCATTTTTTTAGAATTAATTCCCAAGTGAAGGTATGGCGTAATCACCTTGGCACCATTTTTGAAGATTTAAATTTTGCTTTGAAAATCCTAAATTAGGAAATGATAACTCAAGATTTATCATGAAGTTTCCTAAATTGGAATCTTGAATTTTCCTTTCTACACTTCAAGATATATTACTAATTTTGAAATGTTGTGTAGGTACCAAGATGGCGACTCCCAAGCTCGAAAGATCCACAAGTCGGAAGACTCTCCTCAAGGAAAATCAAGCCAGATCAAGGACGGTCAAGCAAGGACAAGGGCGACCTCCTCCAGCCTAGCATTGACAAGGACGGCCTTCTTTGGACTAATGTCATCAAGGGCGACCTTCTCCAATCCAGTATTACAAGGCGAGGTACATCATCATCCTGCACATTAAGGACACAAGAGGTTAGAACAAGGGTTCGTTGAAGAAGCAGATAGTTCCAGATGAATTAATTAAAGCTAGCTTCTCAACAACACCAAGTTGAATATTTACCAAGTTACAAGTGTCAGACGAGGTGGCATCCTAGTCATCACTTCTCCAGTCAGTGTGGTCCACCTCAGCATTTCCAGATTCAATGTACCTAACTCATGGAAGGTGGCACAAACTCCGATGTACCTACCCCAGCTATCCATTGGTGGAATTTTCTAGAGAAGACATGTGTCCAAGCAATACAATTTTATCATTGGTCAAGCATTAAATGTTATGTAATGGTTGTAACAAACCCTAATTAGGGTTTTCATTGTTGAATCTTGGCCATTGATCTCGAATTGATCTAAGCCATCAAATTGTATTGAGGGCACTATATAAGCCCTGGCATTTCATTTTGTAAAGGCAATAAATTAGGAGTTAGAAAATAGTTGGAAGCATTAGATAGATAAGAGATAGATAAGTAATAAGATAGAATAGCAATTAGAGTAGAGTAGAGAGAGAAGGCAAAGATTGTTGCCAAGATGTTGTTGTAAAAGACTTGTAACTTCATTGAAGAAATGGTGAAATTTATGGGTCGATTCGACAATTTGCATGGTCTTTATACTTCTCATGTTTGATTTTATGATTAGATGAGTGGAAGAAATGTTCTTGATTGATGGTGAAATTCGTATATCCATAATACTAGCAGTTTGTTGATTGCAGACTTGCCTTGCGTAGTCAACTGGAATCATTCAGCTTAAGCTTAACTTCAATTGTCGCTTCTTCATCGATATGCATCAACCTGATGGTGTCTATGCCTGCAGTGATGATTTGAACATCATAAAGCTTTCCTTCGAAGATCGCACTAACCTTGTGGAGATGTTCCTATGATGTCAAAACAAGACTTAGTTAGAATTTCATCAAAGATCATTCATTGCTCTTACATTCTTAGTGTTAGGATTAGATCCTTTCCTCGCCCTCATCTTTTTTCCTTTTTTCAAATCTAAGCTAGTGAAAATCCTGTGTTCCAGCAATATTCAAAGCAAATCAGAAGTTCAGGCATCAAATGTAAGTCCCCTTGTGATTCCAACAAATCACATCATACCACAGAGAGCTTATCCACACGTAGAGACCCTACATACAAGAACCTTGAAGTCATCCCGATTGATCCTTTTCGCGACATCTTCAACATTCGGAGGCTTTACTCAAGAGAGGATAAGGTACCTTTAGGTATTTTATTCTGTGTTTGATTGTGTACAAAATACACGTCAATAGGTGGCAATGTGAAGAGTGCAGTTCCTTTGATCATCTTTGATCATTCTAGAATATGCCTTGGGTTTTTTCTTCCCCTTAGCTTTAGCTTGGTCTAAATGCGAGAAGATGTCCTCCAGATCAATAGGTGGTTTGGTGGCGGCTTTGCGCTAGGCTTTGGCAATTAACCATTCTTGAGGTACTGCTTGGGCTGATGATATGGTTAAGTTTGCATTCTGTTCTTTGACGTTTTCAGCCGACTCATCACAGATTCGCACTTGTTCTGCTACCGGAGGGGTGGAAGAGGTGCCAAGTTCCTTCCTTGCAGCTGAATTCTCTACTACTTCACTGAACAACTGTCTGGTATCTTCACGTGATGGTTGTTCTTCGGTCCTTTCGAGCTCGCGAGTCTCCTCTGTCCTTTGCTCTCCTTCAATGGTAGAGTCATCTTTGGCTGTATCGTGGAGCAGCAACTCATGGCGACTCTGTTGTGTGGGTTCATGCACTTCGATCCCCTGAATGGATGGAATCTCTCCTTCCTCTATTTGATTACCCGGTTCGGTTGATTCAATGGCTCTTAGCTCAGCTTCTAGCATGTCGGGCGTGGGAGGATCATTAGCTTCAAACGCGTCGACGTCACTCTGGGAAGGCGGAGCAGGTATATAATCCAATTCTACTACATCGTCGAATGAACTAGGGTCCTTTGGCGATGAAGTGACCTCTGGTCTCCTTATAGGAATCTTTTCCCTTCTCGTCCTCTTGGACGTCCGAGTCCCTCTACAAGCCTTAGCCTTCTTTCTTTTCTCTAGTTTCTCAATTTCTTCCCGGGGTGCACTGGATGTTCCCTCATCTTCGAAGGACTGAGAATCAAGGCTACCCATTAGGTGGTAGGTGAATTGGACTCCTTCGTGAATTAGCCTCTCAATCTGTTGATGTAACCATTGATCTGTGTACCTTGCTGGGGCTGCCATGACTGCCTCGAAATCGGTGATCAGGTCCTGGGTCCAATCAACGCCTGGCAAAAGATGCCTTACTGCCTCAAATTCCCGGACCTGGAGGCAATTTCCTGAATCTGTGAGTTGATCTGGGACCCGATGATATTCAAAGAGCCGCATTTGCTGCACACTCAACCTGGAATATTCACGTCTCCGGACCTCATAGTCATCGGAGCAATTTTTCCAATAGTCTTCAACTGATTCCTTTGCTCTATACAGCCTGCCATAGGCTCTCTTCACCAGATTATCGTGGTCGAAATATTTTCTCGGAAAATGGTCCTGTAGGCCATAAGGGGCCATCTTTGCGAGGGATTCCTCTACTAGGGTAGGGGTCTTCAGGTGGACATCCTAGTTGCCTATGATCATGGGAAATGCGAATCCAATCTGCTTGCTTTCTCTGAGTAAGATGTCGGCTGGACGTGACTGCCTTGCGACCTCCATAAGAATTATTTTGTCGGTTGGGTACCATGGAAGTCGGAGAGGGGCACCATCAAAGCCCGCTATTCGGATATAGGAGAACCTTGGGAACTGAATGAACTAGGCTCCATACCTCTGTACTAGAATAGTAGCTTTCTCTGAGAGCCTTATGTGTAATCCTCCCTGCATTAGCCTGACCAGGCACATTGTGAAGGCGTCATTGATGCGCTCATATTGGCCAACTGCATAAGCTGGGCTGCTCTTTTCCCTCTGAGCTATATCTTGGTAATGCAGCTGTGAGTAACAATCACAGACCTTTACCTGACCAGGCCCATTCCCGATTTCACCTTTCATTATCAACCTAGCAGCGGCTGGTTCTTGGCGAACATGTAGACTAGATAAGAGGTCATAGTGAAGTATTTCTTGGTTTCAAGCTCTATCAGCTGAGTGTGGATGTTGTCGCTTATGATCTGGGCCCAATCAAACTTAGACTTCCCAGCGAAGACTTGCTCTGTAAAATAAAACATCCACTCTTCAAAGTAGAGTTGGATTTAGGAAGTCCCATAACCCAGCTAAGCAATGTGACCATATCCCCATGTTCATTATGAAAATCGCTTCTTCGGGTCTTTTTCCCAATTTTGGCGCTCGGAAGCCTTTTCTCCTTGTACCACTCTTCGTTGATCAGTGTTCTGCACCTGGCAGGATTCATATCATATGCCCCTTGTGCTCCATCGATGGTTGTGGCTGTGGGATTGTTTGGGAAGGGAATGTCGAATGCGTCGCAGATGGCCTCACGAGTGAAGTTGGCGAGAGTCATATTCTCAAGGAGCACTAATCTCGAATTTGGCTGATAGTGTCGGGCGGCCTCTACCATTAGCTCATAGTTCTGTACTGCTGAAGGAAATCTCATCGCTTGGGTGATGACACTTTCTACCATCTGTCTAGGCTTGCCATATGCGTCAGGGGAGAAGACCCGATTCCTGAAGTCCTGAATGTCAATATGGCCTAGGTCAGTATCACTGATATTGTCCTAGACGCTCTGCACTTTTGACTCCCTCAATCCTCCTCTTTGATACTAGTACTTCATCCTTTCAACTTTTCGTGGGATATCTGATTTGGATGCTCGCGATGTCTCAACTGTAGCGAGCGTCTTTGATGATTCTACCGCCGATTTAGGCATTTATCCTACACAACCGGATGCGGATTACGAGGCGATACAAAAGAAGTAAGGCGGGTTAGATAGAGAATACTCCAGCATTCACGGATTAATTCAAAATTTAGATTGGACATGGAGCGACATTTCTAGCTAAAAGCTTCATTCGATTTAAACCAGAGTATTCATGAAGCTTTTGATCGCGAATTTAACACTTACTGGATTTTGGATCAACCTTTAACAGGGACAAAGCTCGAAAAATTCTCCTAAGTTTGAAAATGCAATTTTTGGTTAAATCTTAGGAGCAAATTCTAATTTTGATTGCTTTGCACAACGTTTTACGAGCGGAAAAAGATGCGAACTTCGAAAATTTAAGCATTTTAATCAGATTTCGCACATACGTTTATCTGATTTATAAGCATTTCAGATAATCAAGAGAGACAAAGTGTACTTACCTGATGAAAATGGATAGCGAGGAATTGCTCGACTTGCTGCATAAAGATGAATGGACAATTCTGCAAAGTTTTGAATTCCAACGGTTATCTCCTTAATTCAAATTTTCGCAGTTGCTATTTGAAAGGAATTTATCATTTTTAAACGATTTTTACCTTGGGCAACTGGTAATTTGAACTTGAATGATTTGGAATAGTTTATGCAGCATTTTACCTTGAATGTGAATCGCGCGAAATTGGCCGTCTCTCTTTCAAAATCGGACGTGATCCTCCTTTACGCGGAATTCGGCAGTATGGAGGGGTTTTTTTTTAAATGGCTTCGAATTCTTCACGCTTTGTTCTCAAACTTCACGTTTCTTTGGAGGGCTATGGCGCTGTGATCTTTGGAGGAATGGAGGGGTTTGAAATTTGAACTGCGTTTTATCTTCTCATTTTCGGACCTTCTGGCAAGTTTGCGAACTCTGCATCTATCTTCCAACTCGCGATCTTGGGGATATGGAGGCCCTTCTAAAACTTAAACTTTGTTTTATCTTGGGGAACTTTGGCATTCTTATCCCTTTCGCGATTCTTAGCTAAGTTTGGACCATTTCCTAACTTCACTAATCTTCGGAGCTCTTGGGGTTTTTCATGCCTTAAAGTTTTTTTGTTTTTTTTTTCGGACCTTTGGCACAATTTCGTTAAATTTCAGACCCTCTCACGCTTTTGTAATTTTCGGATGCTTTAGAGTTTTGGCAAGTTTCGGAGTTCTCGCGATTTTTTTGCAATTTATCCAAAATTTCGAACCTTTTAACACTTCTTGCAAATTCCACGAATTTCAGACCTTTTGCCCGATTTTGCAAACTCAAGGTAAATTTCGGACCTTTAGCCCTTTTTCGCAAATTTCGGAGTGTTTAGATGTTTTTGCAACTTTATCATTTTTCGAATTTCGGCTCCAAGGTCCGAAATTGGGGAACTTAAGTGAATTTCAGACCTTTAGGAGTCTTTTGCAAAATTAAAAAG
Organism: Cryptomeria japonica; assembly: GCF_030272615.1. Classification (NCBI taxonomy): domain Eukaryota; kingdom Viridiplantae; phylum Streptophyta; class Pinopsida; order Cupressales; family Cupressaceae; genus Cryptomeria; species Cryptomeria japonica. The sequence goes on along the minus strand of NC_081405.1, from coordinate 198,994,952 downwards.
CATTTTCGGACCTTTTGCCCATTTTTGCAACTCTAAAGAATTTCTTCAAATTTCAGCCCCTGGGTCCGAAATTCGGCCCACTAGGCAATTTTGGAATTTTTAACCTTTTGAAATTTTACCCTCAGGGTCCGAAATTCAGCCCTTAGGGCAATTTTGCCAACTTAAGTGAAACTTCGGACCTGTTAGAGGTTTTTGCAACTTTAAAGTGTAATTTTAGAGTTTTTGAACTTTGTCAATTTTCTCGAATTTCAACCCCAGGTTCCGAAATTCGGCCCCCTGGGCGTTTTGCAAACTTAGTGATTTTCTCAAATTTCAACCTTGGACAATTTTGTGCGAGCCTGGGCACTTGGGCGAGTTTGGAGGACATTGGCATTCTACAACGGACTTCGTTCCTCCTTCACTAGCAGGCGAAAATCATCCTTTATTCAAATCCCACAAACATTGCAGAGACAAAACCTATGCAATCCATCTCATCGCCTTCAGGGGAAAAATGACAATTTTGGGTCCTCGTGCGACCTTGAGACGCAGTACTCTTTGCATGGCAGGCTTCGCCATCCTCTATCATCTTACACCCATTCACGGCGATTTTTACAATTTGGAACAATCTTTGGGATTCGTGCCTGAGGGCTAGACTAGCCTAATGGATCCATCGGCTCTTTTCTCTGACATCATCACTTCACGGACCAGTCGCGGGCTCGCTCGAAAGAATACGAGACACTTTATGCAAAACTCAATAGGGCGAGAACGAAAGGCCCAAAAAAAACAAGAAGGGGGACCCTGTCGGCGATAGGGAGCATGTGCAATGCACAACAGGTTGTTAGATGATGTTTGGAGGTCCTGTTGCAGCTGTCAGCTTATAATCAACACTTTGTCATCAAATTTTATATTCATTGTAATGTTGGTTAGTAGTACTAACAACAACATTTTGGCTTTTTGTTGTCCCACTACATAAGTGGAAGAGGCTGGCTTAGCCGCCTACCTTAGATTAGCAATATTTCTTATATTTAGAAATCTCTATAATGAATTGTAACGCTGGTTAGTAGTACTAACAACTATCTTTCTGATTTCTTATTTGGTTCCCACTGCATAAGTGGAAGAGGTTGGCTTAGCCGCCTATCTTGAGTTTGTAATATCGTCCTCTCGCTGCATAAGCAGTTGAGTTGATCGTAATCTCATTTTCAGTCCTCTCGCTGAATAAGTGATGGGGTTGATTGCTATTTCATTTCTAGTCCTCCCGCTGCATAAGCGGTAGAGTGATTGGTCTTCAATTTCTTGCATCATCCTTGGCGGGTGATTTTTAATATTCTCCATATCCCGCTGGAAAGTGGAAGGGGTTGGCTTGCCACTCAAGCATTGTATTATTTCCAGTTATTTGAAGCTAACGATCCCCTCAACACCGTATGCTCTCACCTTCCCATATTGAGTTGTCGGTGATCAGAAAGTGGATGGTTACTTTCAACAGCATTTGGTTTTCATTTCCTAACATTAACAAGTGTTGTGTTGAATGTAACTTTGTGATAAAAAAAAAATTGAGGGGGATATTACAAATTTCTCCACAAAAATCGGGAAGAATTTGTGGCAAAATCGGTTTAGGAGAGGAAAAATACTTGGTCGGGTTCTTGGCAAGGAGTAACAAATTCAAAAATGCCTTCAAACACATGCAATCGGGTTTCTAAAACCCTTTAGCAAGTTTAAAATGCCTTTATTTTCATTCATAAGGCAAATTGGGTTTTTGAGAGATTTTTACAAATCATAATAACTTGTAAGGGGAATATAAAATCCCCTTAACAAGTTTTAATAACTTGTAAATTGTAAAAAGAACTTGTAATGGGGAAATAAAATTCCCTTTACAAGTGACTTGAAAATAAAATATGTAATAGGGAAATAAAATCCCTATTACAAGTAAAATCACTTAAATAGGAACTTTAAAAAAGAATTACAAGTTCTTTTAAATTTATAATTTAAATTTAACTTGTCATATGTCCAAAAAGTTCCTATTATAACTTTAAAAAAATACAAAAAGCATCAAGGGGGAAATAAAAAGTAAGTTACAAGTTCTTTTTTCATTAAGTGAACTTGTAATTAACTAAAAATTTCCCTACAAAGACTAAAACAAAGGAAAACATAAAACTTGCAACTTAAGGAAAATTTTCCACCTGCAGTCAGGGAGAAAAAACCCAAAATTGAAGGAAAAACATAGCAAACAAAACCAGAATGCGATGAAATTTGAAACGTGGTTTGTAGATGGACTGAGGATTAGTCTAGTCAAAGGGTAAGGCGAAATTATGCCTCGGGAAGCGTTCCATGGAGTAAAATTTTCATTTTTTTGACAAAAATTTTATGTAATGGTCCCTCATTTTTTAAAACAAAAATGAGGACAACACAACTACTATAACTTGGAGGGATGGGGACAAGATAGAATGGATAGGGCTTGCTTTATCATAATTCCATAGGCACATATCTGTGCTCATATTTTGAGGGTTTTGACAGAAAATTTTATGCTTCTACTTTTGTCATATGGTATCTTTTGCATATATAATTTTTTAATTTACTCATCCTTAGCATGTGAAACACCTCTTGCATCCAAACTAACATTGAAATCCAATGGCCCACTCTTTAGAAGTGCGAAAATTTTTGCCAATTCAAAAATTTTAGTATTGATGAAATTCTGGAGTTACAATTTTAACTTATCCTAGATAAAACTCTCGATGGCACCAGCCCTCTCATTACTACAGGCTTTCAAACCCTAACATGCAAAAGAGGACAGGATTGGTTCTACTTCCTCTGGTACCCCGATGTGTACTATGAGTGGTGTCATCTAGCTGCAAAGCGATCGCTTTCTCTGGTTTTTAAGGTATCCCATTAATTGGCAAGTGACCCTTTTCTCTCTCTTGTGGAAGCAAAAGATGAAAATATCAATACTAGAGAGGCATTCAAATTAGATCTAGGTATATTTTCTACTAATCCTTTTCTAAGAATTTTTTTGCTTCTATTATTGTGGGTTTGGTATCAGTTTTTAAGAAAATAAGCCTGCAAATCACTAGCATCTAAACCCAAGACAAAGATTAGATACTAAATATGTAGATGATTTCTACATTAACCCTATGAGGAGAGAAAATATGAGTATCCAATTTAAGAAAACTTCAGCAACATTCCGTTATGTAAAACAACACTTAGAAAAGAACAAGAATAAGCGAAGGAAATGAAACAACCATAGACGACAGTGAGACAGCTATACCCTAAGAAAACTCGAAGGAAAAAAAATCACAGAAACCAATGTATTCCCAACAATAATGATGTTAGTGTTACAATACGATATCGGGCTTCATGCCTTCATAGAAATCAAAACTCTTCAATCCTAGAGGAAAAACAGCAACATGATTCTAAAAAAACCAATGCATCATGCCTAGATCTCAAGTCCTCAATATATAGACTTAAGGCATCAAAAAGCAATACAATAGACCCAAAAAAGGTCCCAAAATATCATTTTAAGAATTATCACAAACCAATACAAGAGTGTGGCATCCAAGATAGAACATAACTCCTCATACCTGACAATAATAAGCATAATGGGAAAATATAACTCCCAAACATTCTCCCATGAAGCACTAATTACATTGTATGCCCGCTAAACAAATAAGATGCTCTTGCTATTCCACTATGTAACCCCTTTATCAATGTCTCACGAACAATATTCACAAGTCCATAAAGAATAATGAAATAATAACGTATGTCCCCACCCTCACATGGGCATCCCATTTTTCCTAGTCCATGATTCTTGGAGATGCATACATAATTAACTATCTACAAACAATTAAGTTAACTATATAAGCACCTAATCCTAATATTCTCCCACTTGATATTCACTTTGCAAAAGCATATGGAGTTACAACAAAATGAACCAATCACTAGGGATAGAATGTCCATAGCCAACTTGCACAATCTGAACTTCACTGTGCTCATGGATTTCACCACACAACTATAACAACCAAAACCACACATCAATGTCCACCGATCACATATGAATAGTAGTGAACTTTGCCACATTAGTGACACTTTGACGATCACGATAAATCACAATTATGTCATTTTATAAACCAAAATCCAAACACAAACTCTCAATCCAAACCACAACAAATAGGCCTAAGTAGTTGCCTTATATTCACCTACATAGCTAGAATTAGGACCACAACTCGTTACACACACATCCAACTCACCACAAAAATAAACACGCCCACTATTAGACCTCTTGATATTCGCATATCTAGTCCAACCTACAAATTCAAGTCATTGTATACATGTTATCCTACATAAAATCTCTCTCAATCAGTAAATGAAAGTGGATGCTAAATAAAATGCTTAAGATTAGACCGGGGTGGAGAATTTTCGTCCAATGAGTTTGTTGACTACTGTGAGAGTGATGGAGAGCCCTACCCAAAACTCCTAAGGACAAGCCCAAACAAGGTTAAACTAGTGACCCTTCAAATGACTACAAGGATCTTGCAAGGAAAGACTCCACACCTTGGATGAAACTACACACACATTCACTAGGTTTGGGGCCTACTCAAGATGAGTAGAAGGCTTCAGCTCTTCAAACATGCCTTACCGGTGACTCTTACTCTTAGAGATTTTGGAATTTGGTCAATACCAGACATCTAAGAACTCTTTCAAACCCTGGGTTTGGACTTAGGCATCATTTCCTCATACTTCCTTTGGAAACCTACCCCCTAGGCTTGTAGCCCTATTTGGCGATAGAAGGGACCTTAACTCAAAAATGTTCCACACACCCATACAAACAAATTATCATTTCAGACACCCTCTTAAAAGTTGTACCGATCCCCAAAATGGTTTGGCCAGATCTGCAATTACAAGGTATGTTCCCTTTGGAGGCTAAGAGACCTAATAGGGGCAATTAGCCCTATTTTCCAAAGCAACTACCTTTACCGGTACACCAAATGAAAAATCAACTTTATGGGCATGTGGGGGATAGTGAGAAACCTCTAATTCCAGGGTTGCATGCCTGGAATCCACCACTATGACAACTTATGATGACTGTCCTAAATCTTGTCCTAGGTAGTCAGATAGAGATGCCTACCTAATTCACTTCTAGCGCCACACAGCCAAGTCTTCCTTGCAAAAACCCATGAAAACACTAAAGTACAAAGGCTTATCCTGCATCCCTCCAAAGGAAGAGTCTTCTAATGGATTGGAGTGCAAGATAAGGCCATTTGTTTTCAAAACCCTCTCCAAACCCTCAATTTTCGGGTTACAGTCAAAAGAATGGAGGGTTCTCTACTCCAAAATAGTTAAGACCTCAGACCACCACCAAAAGAAAGCTATCTCATCCCCCTATCTACTCCATGGATGGTGGGATTCAATTCAATCCATACAGGCACGTGCAACTCCTGCAAACTCGGAATTTCCGGGAAAACTGAAGTATTTTGTGTATTATTGCTTCACAAACTCCAAGTACAACAGCAACTCCCTTGGGAATCGTGTCCACAAGGTTTATACAACTCTCCAAAGGTTGCCCACCGAACTTGGAGTAGGTTGGAGCCGTTGAAAGGCTTCCGCCAACCGATTTTCAAAAGTTGCACTTTTCCACTCAAAAGTTGCATTTTACAAAAGTTGCATATTTGCAATTTTGACAAAAAGTTGTCATATTGGCTAAGGTTGGAATCCACATACGTGGATCAACCAAACACACATTAAACATGTCTAAAACCTATCAAACATAAATCTAAACCATTTATTACCCCTTTTTACCACGTTGTCCCAACTAGCTTCTCAAATTGCCTAATTGGTGACATGGGCTTACATGGTGGGGTTTATTTGCATACATGAAACACAAGACACACACTAAGACACCCTAATGATCCTAGTCTTCATCCTTAGGGTCATGAATAGCTTGTTGATGAGGTTACAAGCATTTGAGAGTTTCAAGATTTTTAGGAAGACGGTAAAAAATGAAAGTGGATACTGAATAAAATGCTTAAGATCAGACCAGGGTGGAGAATTTTCCTCCAATGAGTTTGTTGACTACTGTGAGAGACATGGGATCCGAAGACAGTACTCAACTGCAAGGACACCTCAGCAAAATGAGGTGGTAGAGAGGAAAAATAGGACAGTGAAGGAGATGGCCAGAAAAATATTGAATGAGGCCAATATACCGAATATATAATGGAAGGAAGCAGTGCATATTGTAGTCTACACATTAAACCGAGTACAGTTAAGAGTGAACAGTAGAATGACTCCTTATGAGTTATGGAATGAAAGGAAACCATCAATCAAGCACTTCAGAGTGTTTGGAAGTAAGCATTTCATCAAGAGAGATGTTGATGGATTAGGAAGTTTTGATTCGTGGAGTTATGAAGGAATCTTCTTGGGATACTCAACCAACAGTAAAGCCTACAAATGCTACAATAAGAGATTGAGAAGGGTGGTTGAGAGTGTAAATGTGAGAATAGAGGAAGACTCACATAGAGGAAAATTTGCACCGGCACCGTATATTGATAATTCAGATGTTGAATTTCAAGAACAATCTGACAGTGAACCGGTAGGTGATGCACCAAACAAGATTCCCAACCGGTATGTGCAGAAGAATCATCTGGAAGAGCAGATCATGGGAGATAGGAATGAAGGTATGCAGATCAGAAGGAGATTAGCCAGAGAAAGTGAACAGGTAAATCTTTGTCTCATAACTGAAGTAGAGCCCAAAACTTTTGATGATGCTAGCAAAAGTTAGAAGTGGGTAGATGCCATGGATGAAGAATTGAAACAAATTGAGAAGAATCGGACTTGGGAACTTGTTCCTAGAACATGACAAGAATGTCATAGATACCAAGTGGGTCTACCGGAACAAGATGAATGAAGAAGGTGAGATAGTCTGGCATACAACAAGGCTAGTTTGCAAAGGGTATGCTCAAGTAGAAGGTATTGATTTTGAAGAAACCTTTGCACCGGTGGCTAGGTTAGAAGCAATAAGAATGTTTTTAGCTTTCTCAGGCTATAAGGGATATAAAGTGTATCAAATGGATGTAAAATCCGCCTTTCTCAATGGAAATATTGAAGAAGTGATGTATATGGAACATTTAGAAGGGTACTTGTTGCATGAAGATGAGAGTTTTGTATGCCGATTAAAGAAAGCCTTGTATGGTTTGAAGCAGGCTCCCAGAGCATGGTATTCCCAGCTAGACAAATACTTGAAGGAGCAAGGATTCTGGAAAGGGAATGTAGATAGCAACTTGTATGTCAAGGTAAATGGAGATCACATGATTATAGTTGTTGTATAAGTGGATGATATTGTCTTTCGTAGAGACAAAGACATCATGTGCAAAGGATTTGCAGATCAGATGAAGACAGAATTTGAGATGTTTATGCTAGGTGAGTTGTCCTATTTTCTTAGTTTGCAGATCTCGCAACAAGAGAAAGGAATTTTTATCTCCCAAACCAAGTATGCTAAATACATGCTGAAGAAATTTCAAATGGAGGACAACAAACCAGTAAGTACTCCCATGGTAACCGGTTGTAAGTTGAGCAAACTAGATGAGTCCCCAGAAGTTGAGCAAACACTATATAGGTCTGTGACTGGTAGTCTGTTATATTTAACAGCATCTAGACCAGATGTTGTACAAGTTGTTTGCATGGTAGCAAGATTCCAAGCTGCACCTAAATGCAGTCAGAAGGATCTTCAGGTATTTGCAAGGAACTATCAGCTATGGTCTGTGGTATCAAAAGAAAGGAGACTTTTCTTTGTAGTCTTATACTGATGCAGATTGGGCAGGAAGTATTGATGACCGAAAAAGTACAAGTGGAGGTGCTTTCTACTTAGGGGACCGGTCAATATCATGGCACCACAAGAAGCAAGATTCAGTGTCATTGTCTACTTCTGAGGCAGAGTATATAGCAGCTGCCACATGTTGTTCACAAGTTTTATTGATGAAGTAGACACTAAAGGACATACAGGTGGAGATTATGGATCCTATTCCAATCCGGTGTGATAACTCAAGTGCAATTAACATCTTCAAGGATCCAATAATGCACTCAAGAACAAAACACATTGCAATCAAGTATCACTTCTTGAGGGAGAAGGTAGCAAACAAAGAGGTCATAGTAGAATATGTTCCCACAGGAGAGAAGATTGCTGACACATTTACCAAGCCACTTCCTTTGGGCACATTTGAGTAGCTGAGACAAAAGATGGGAGTTGTCCCACCATTTGGCAGCACTTAAATGCATAAGATGATGCATGATTTAGGGGGAGTCAACTATCTTATAACTCTTGAATCATGAAGCATGGATATAGGGGGAGAGTGTGTCATCTGGTATAAAGAAGAATGAATCTAGTATAAAGAAGAATGAACCAGTATGGTGGAAGACACATAAGGTATTGAGAAGAATAACATGAAGTCTTGTCAACCGGTATGGTGGAACACAAGTAGTTATTAAGACTATCTGTGACCTCACCGGTATGAGGTGAGATGCATGTGTGTGTTAGCATGTTGACTCATAACCGGTAGAGCTTGAACCGGTTTGGAGGATTGGCTGCCTATTTATGATGAAGAGGCATAATGTTAAAATGATCACAAACCATCAGAGGAAAAGATGTGCTACCGGTGTAGTATGCACTACCGGTCAGCAGAAGGAGAAGGTTTCACCGGTAAAGGCTGGTACCTGTTGTGACGTATTCACACATCGCCCCATTGCAAATGGGGACCCCTACTTCTTGCTTTCTAGGGTTTGTTTTCTAGGTCTTTTAGGGTTTTGTCTGTTAGCCTTTGGAGGATGAGTGTTGTCGAGGGGATCGTTGGATTACAGGCTTTGCTTGAGCCAGGGTGAGTCCACAGGGCCCCAGAATCAGGGTTTCTTTGAGAGTCTTCCTTAGGGCCTGGTTTTGCTCTTGTTGCTAATTGTGTCTTGCTTTGTGAATGGGTATCATTCTTGAAGGTCCGGGCTAGGTCGAGTTGGTGAGTGATGAAGTCTGAAATGTCATCCTGATCTTCAAATGCCCTGAAATTTGGCTTAAGTCTGGAATGTCCTGATCCTGAAATTTGGCTAAGTCTGGAATGTCCTGATCCTGAAATTTGACTAAGTCTAGAAAACTGAAGAATCCTCCAAAAACTAGATTTTGCAATATAACTCCTGGAGGTCCGAAACCACTCTCAAACATCCTGAAAGTATATATGGAATATAACTTAAAGTATAAGAAAGAAGAAAGATATAAGGAAATGTCACTTATATGGAATATATATGGAATGTTATATTCCATAAAATGATCCTGACGGAGAGTCCAAAATGTCAAATTTTGCTCCTGACCCTTCCAAAGGGTCCAAAGCGAATTTCGCTCCTGACCCTTCCAAAGGGTCCAAAGCGAAATTCTCCATAAGACATTCTACTTTGACCAAAACCTAGAACTAACGCATTCCCAGGCTTGAATGAAGGCAAAAGCACTTGTTTGAATGAAGAAATGCAAAAAAAATGAAGTCAGGATCATGGCCTAAGGTGAATTTCGCTCCTGACCCTTCCAAAGGGTCCAGAGCGAAATTCTTATTTCCTCTATTTTTCTCCTTAGCTTGACCAAGTTTGTAGACTTTTGAGGCATAATTGAGAAGGTTTGATGCAACTTTGCCTTGGAGAGGAGATTTTAGACCTTGGGATGATGGATTCTAGCCTGGGAGAGGAATTTCGCTCCTAACCCTTCCAAAGGGTCCAGAGTGAAAATCCTTATAACTCTCATTTTCCTTCCTTGTTTTGGATGGGCGTTGGTTTATTAGGCTTTGTGTGTGAGTCTTGATGTGTTCTTGCCTTGAGAAGTGTTTTGAAAAGCGAGGATCTTGTCCAAAATAGAAATTTCGCTCCTAACCCTTCCAAAGGGTCCAAAGCGAAATTCTTCATAAGCCTCATTTGCTCCCTTGTTTTGGATACCAACCTTGTTCCATGGGCGAATTTGGGAAGGAAATAACATGTCTCTGCCTTTTGAGGTGATGGAACATAGAAATGTGAAGGATTTTGGCCAAGATTAGGAATTTCGCTCCTGACCCTTCCAAAGGGTCCAGAGCGAAATTCACTATAATCCTCATTTGCTACCTTGAATGGGCTTAAAACCTGGTTCCTCAAGTGGAAAACAATCTATATTTGCCTCCAGGAGAAGATTGAAGTTTGAAAAATGAGCAATTAAAGCCTAAATCAAGATTTTCGCTCCTGACCCTTCCAAAGGGTCCAGGGCGAAAATCCTAAAAACTCCTTTTTTGCTTTACAAAATCAAATCAAACTTGGATTGGGTGAAAGAAGAGAACTATTTCCTAGCCTTGTGAGGTGGATTGAAGTTGGAATGATGAAAAATGAGCTACAAACAAAGAAATTCGCTCTTGACCCTTCCAAAGAGTCTAGAGCGAAAAACACTAAAACCATCCTTTTCTCCAAATTTTGTGCTAAGTCAGGCCTAGACTAGGGTGAGAAAAGCTATTTGGAATGCCTTGGAAAGATGTTTGACCTTCAAAAATGTGAATTTTGAGCTAAAGTTGGAATTTCGCTCCTGACCCTTCCAAAGGGTCCAGGGCGAAATTCTTATAGGGTCTGTTCCTGGAGAAAATCTTGGGCAAGTTTCATGTTGATATCTTTTCGTTGATGATTTAAGTTGAAAATGCTATGTTGAAATGAATCTATCATGTGTCCTTAATCATCTTTTTGTTTGTCTTGCAGTTAAAAGGCGACCTTCTCCAGTCTGGCATCAACAAGGACGACCTCTTCCAGTCCAGCAATTGAAGGAAAGGTACACCATCCATCCTGCACGTCAAAGACAAACGAGGTTAAAGCAAGGGTCCGTTGAAGAAGCCAATAGTTTCAAAAGAGTTAATTAAAGTTAGCTTCTAAACATCACCAAATTAAACATCAACCAAGTGTCGGACAAGGTGGCATCCTAGTCATCACTCCTCCAGTCGGGTTGGTCCACCTCAGCGTGTCCAGATTCAATGTACCTGACTCATGGGAGATGGCACAAACTTCGATGTACCTACCCCGCTTCTCCATTGGTCGAATATTCCAGAGAAGACGTGTCCAAATAATGCAATTATTTCATTGGCCAAAATTGAGTTTGTTGTAACAAACCCTAATTAGGGTTTCATTGTAAAATCTTGGCCATTGATCTCAAATTGATCTAAGCCATTGAATTGTATTGTGGGCACTATATAAGCCCTGACTCCTCATTTGTAAAGGCTAATAGTTAGTCAGGGGTTAGAAGGTGAATAATTAGTTGATAGAGGTTAGAATAGCTAATGATTGATAACAAATAGAATAGCAGTTGGAGTAGAATAGAAAGAGAAGGCAAAGATTGTTGCCAAGATGTTGTTGTAAAAGACTTGTAAAACTTCATTGAAGAAATGGTGAAATCTATGGGTCGATTCAACAATTTGCATGGTCTCTATACTTCTCAGATTTGATTTCATGTTATTAGATGAGTGGAAGAAATGTGTTTGATTGATGGTGAAATTCGTATATCCATACTACTAGCAGTTTGTTGATTGCAAACTTGCCTTGTGTAGTCAACTGGAATCATTCAGCTTAAGCTTAACTTCAATTGTCGCTTCTTCATTGACATGCATCAGCCTGATGGTGTCTATGCCTGTAGCGATGGTCTGAACATCATAAAGCTTTCCTCCGAAGATCGCACTAACCTTGTGGAGATGGTCCTGGGATGTCAAAACAAGACTTAGTTAGAATTTCATCAAAGGTCATTCATTGCTCCTACATTCTTAGTGTCAGAATTAGATCCTTTCCTCGCCCTCATCCTTTTTTCCTTTTTTCAAAAAATCTAGGCTAGTGAAATCTTGTGTTCCAACAATATTCAAAGCAAATCAGACGTTTAGTCATCAAGTGTAAGTCCCCTTGTGATTCCAGCAAAATCACATCATACCACAAAGAGCTTATCCACGAGTAGAGCACCTACATACAAGAACCTTGGAGTTGCCTCGACTGATCCTTTGGCGAGATCTTCAGCAGTCGGGAAACTTTGCTCAAGAGAGGATAAGGTACCTTTAGGTATTTTATTTTGTGTTCACATGTGCATGAAAAACACATCAACAGTACCGGTATGAGTTTTGTGAATGATAAAGTGTAAACCGACCTTGTGTCGGTGAGCTGAGTATGACTAGAGTGATGCCAGGTGGAGCTGAGGTGACAAGCATGCATAGGTCGATGAAGTTTCCATCAACATGGTTGTTGAAACAGCTAAGTCAACATTAATAAAGCAACCACAAATCACGGGATGGAAACTGACTATTGCGGCTCGAGGAAGAAGTGACAGGGAAAGATCAGGGAGTAGTTGGCACCTGGATTGAAGCAAAGAAATCAAATTGTGAGATGACCTCGAGAAGGAAACATCTAGACTGTAAATGAGTCGATAGATACCATCTCCTTCAACCAACACTAACAAGTGCTCTAGATATGACATAGATCTCCTTCCAAATCCCTAAACAAAAAAGCCATCACAACATCTAACTTGCTACACCCTTAATCCTATAGTGTGTATAGGGTTATGAGTAGTTGGCTTGTGGCTTACCTTGTGGTTAGTTTATTATTAATTTTTTGTTCTTGGAGACTTTTGGAGATTTGCCCCCTCAAAGTGGTTTATCATCCTTAAGTATTATCAAGTATTTGCAGCATGCTCCTGTTTTCTACAATTTGTTTCATCACAAGTGATATTAGAGCATGATTTCTTAATTTTGAAGGTCATTTGGGAAGCATGCATCTCTCTAATTTTGGAGTTTATCTTGATTTTTAAAAGGTTTTCCAAGGCCATATTGAAGGTGCTGTAGTATAGACTAAAGGGCATTTGGAGCAAAATTCAAGGAATTATTGCAAAATTAGGCTCTCCACCAAATTCACTCCAATAGCTACAAACCAACAAAATTCTTGGAGATTTTTTCTGTCATCTTTTCCTTGGTAAATTATACTAAATATTTCATATTGATTAGATTTGGCCTATGCGATTTATTGTGAAAATCCGGTTTGTACCGAATTCATTCCCAAGGCTACAAATCAACAAGATTCTTGGATATTTTTCTAGGAAGTGAGATCTAGGCCTTGCTTACTTACAGTGAATATTTCAGATGTATTGGATTTGTTTTGTGTGATTCATTGCATAATTATTTTACCCATCATGGTGCAATCTACCACAAGATACCAAAGGAATCTTGTCACACCTACAAAATATAAGAGTTGTTAATTAACCTCATAAGAGCTGACAATCACCAGCAACCAAAACAACCTTCCACACGAGAGAAGAAATGGAAATGCAATTTAGCCATAAAATTCATTAGATGCAAAAATGAAACTCGTACAATATACAATGAGGAAAGCCTTCCTTGTTATAAAGACGAGGATGAAACCGTACGACTTTAAGATCATGACAAGTTTCTTGATCCTATGAAAGATTAAGTATACAAGTGTGAATATGACCTTATATGCAACTAGTTAGGTAATATACCATATTCACACCAACACACCCCCTTAAGTGAAACGTACAAAATATGAAAAACATGCAAAGATGTAAGGATGGTTCTCGACTACAAGGCTAAATAAATCTCTCACAAATAAAGGAGAAAAAACCCGTAGGAAAAGGACCCTCTCCAAAAGAGAAAAGATGCAAACAGACATGTGCAAGTGATAGGACTCAACATGACACAATTTGGAAAAGGCATACTCCAAATTGGAAATTCAATTGTATCTAGACAAATGCCTTCTCTCTCCTGAAAAATCTAGGATCTTTCACCATATTGCATGTCTATAAGGAATCTAACTCAGAAGCAAACTCTCTTGCCAATCTTGTTCTAGAATAAGATGCAGAAATCAATATTTACACTAATGCAGATCACTACACTAAAGTCAAAATTTCTCACCACATCTACCCTCTAATATCCCCCTGTTCCAAATCATGATTTGGATGTGTGTGCTAATATGTATAAAGATCGATTGCAATCAATCAACAATTCTCTATTTGTACTTACCAAAGGACTTTACACATGCATATTTATTATTTATGGCATTTATGATCTCAACCATGGTCAACAAGGCAACTACTTGTGAGAAATCTGGAAGTAGTTTATATTGCCTTTTATTTTTCCATTGTTGATCATTCTTGACAAATCCTTTTCTCTAATCATGGACTTAAACATCAACATAACCTCCACAAAAGGCATATCTAAACTTCACATAATAGTGAAGGCCAAATCTGGTTTAGTATCCTTCACTATTTAATGGGTTTCAAGGGACGAATTCTTGCATGTGGAGCAACATTACAAAGTGAATTGTAATGTTCTTAAATTGGGATAGACCTGTTTTTGCCCAAATTGACAATTCCAACAATATAATTTATCTTTTAACAATAACATACTAAAGTAACTTCATGTAATCATCAACAAACTTAAGAATCAATGAATACATACATGGAATATTTGATCAAATACATCATATGGAATGATAAACATTATTACTAGCTAACTTTCCCATAACCAATCATAGTTTAGTTTGATAGGAAAACCTCCAAACGACGTGTTGTGACCTTTTCAAACATCACCCCATTCCTAACGAGGAACCCCTTTTTATCCTGCTTTCCGCATTTGTTAGTGTAAAAGTACTCAAATTTATGTTCAAAAGTGGAATGTTAAGGATTTTGTCTTTCTTTTAATTCCTTAGACAATATTCAATGCTATTAATGTATGCTCTCTAGTTATTTCTGATTATGAACTGAAACTTCTTTGTTTGCAGGTGGCTGTAGATAATATTTATTGATTTCGATATTTCTCCAGCATTCTTCACGGCACATATATATATAGGCATTGCCTTGTAAGATCAAGGCATGCCTTGACCGGACATGTCTCATGACATGTCTTGATCAAGGGTGGTGCCTCTTCATAATGCAAATTGATTACTATCGGTTAATATAAATGTCGATACATAACAAATGATAATCGATGCCAATCGGTTTGTGATTTAATGCAGTTTGATTATCATTGTAACCGATAATGAATCGGTTAGATTCTAATGCAATTTTAGTTATCATTAACCGATCACTAATCGGTTATCGGTTAATATAAATGTCGATACATAACAAATGATAATCGATGCCAATCGGTTTGTGATTTAATGCGGTTTGATTATCATTGTAACCGATAATGAATCGGTTAGATTCTAATGCAATTTTAGTTATCATTAACCAATCACTAATCGGTTTATTCGTAATGCTATTTCATAGTAATTGATGGTAAATGCAACCTGATTATGGATCGGTATAAGAGCAAAAATATGTTAATATGATAACTATTGTAGTTATCATATGACAACACTAATTAGTGTTGTCATGTGACAACTCGAATAGATATGCAGAACCGATTACAATCACAACATATAAATGAAATCACTGCATAGCAAATACAATCATGTCTCAATCGATGATAGAAATGCTTATAAAGATGATTATGATGTCTACCATTAGCATGTAGATTTATCGATAGGATAGATGATTGAATGAGAGACTTCATTTATCTCTCATTCAATCATTTATCTTACCGAAGCTACATTGTTTCAACACTCCCTCTTAGCTAGGGAAGATAAATGGAGATCTATGTAAACATTGAAATAATCATCTAATATATAGCATCACATTTCTCATAACAGAATGTATTACATGACCTCGTAATACAAAAGATCAAATCACATATGCTCGTGACATGATGTATCACATAACATGTGATACAAAAATATATCACATCATCTCGTGATATAGAGATATCACATAGCATGTGATATCAGTATCGCATAACACGCGATACCTTGGATATAAAATAATTTGAGAATATTGAATTCTCTTATATCCAGGTTATGGTATGTGCACTGACATTATGTCACATAATGTCTACCATAACATACCATGGCACATCCATGAGTCAAGATGATATCAAGTCAGCATGATATCAACATTACAAGATCGTCACCTTGTAATGTTCAGTACAAGTGTTCATTATCTAAAAAATCGTCACCTCTTAGAAATGGACACAGGGGGAGGAGCCCATAAAGTCATAACACGACAAAAGAAGTTTACACATTAAACATCTTATATATTAGTACAGATTATAAAGCAAATTACAATTCAAAGATACCAAGTCCTTTCCTGAAATGTTCAACTTTTACTTTGGGTAGAGGCTTGGTTAGTATGTCTGTTGTCTGGTCTCCTGTACTGATATACTGCAACTGAATCACATTCCTATCCACCATATCTCTCACATAGTGGTAAGGAATCTCTATGTGTTTGGATCTATCATGAAATACAGGGTTCACGAAGAGTTTTATACAACTCTGGTTATCACAATGAATTATAGTAGGCTTCAGTGGCTCGCCGAATAATCCCACAAGTAGTTTTCTAAGCCATACAGCTTCTTGTGCAGCAATGGAAGCTGCAATATATTCGGCCTTTGTAGAACTTTGAGCTATTGAAGACTGTTTCCTACTAATCCAAGATATCATGGTTGAACCCAAACTGAAGCACCATCTTGAGGTGCTTTTCCTGTCAATCACACTTCTAGCCCAATCTGAATCAGTGAACCCATGAAGATCCAAATCAACTTTCTTATACTTGAGTCCATAGTTAAGAGTACCTTGAAGGTATCTCATAATAAGTTTCACAGCCATAAGATGTATCCCCTTAGGTTCACACATGAACTGGGTCAAGGCATTTACTGGATAACAGATATCAGGTCTAGTATTGACCAAGTACATTAACGATCCAATCATCTGTCTGTAGAGAGTGGGATCTACCAATGGGGAATCTGCTGCTGCCTCCTTTAGTTTGTGAAGATTAGTTTTCATAGGAGAAGACATGGGTTTGCAGTTCATCATACCAAATCTCTTCCATATGTCTAAGATGTATTTTCCTTGATTAAGCACAATACTGTCAGAGTTTTGCCAAACTTCCAATCCAAGAAAGTAATGTAGAAGGCCTAAATCCTTCATATCAAACTCCTTTTCAAGGTCTTCCTTACATTGTTCAATAAGGTGATCTTCTCCTGTAATCAGAAGATCATCAACATATAAGATCAATATCAGCATATCACCTTTGACTTTCTTTAAGTATAGATTCGGATCTGCATCATTCTTTGAGAATCCAAATCTCAGAAGATAGCTGTCAATTCTTTCATACCAGGCCTTGGGAGCCTGTTTTAAACCATATAGGGCTTTCTTTAATCTACACACGTGTCTCTGCATTGTGGATCTCAAACCCTTCTGGTTGTTCTAAGTAGACTTCCTCCTCAATTTTACCATTCAAGAAAGAAGTTTTCACATCCATCTGATGGACTACAACCTTTGGCTGCTGCAATGGCCAGTATTGCTCTGACTGAGGTGTACCTAGCAACTGGAGCAAATGTCTCATCATAGTCTATCCCTTCTTTCTATGAGAATCCCTGAGCAAAAAATATGGTTTTGTGTTTCTCTATGCTAGCATCTGCGGCATGTTTGATTTTGAACAGCCACTTGGATGAAACAACGGATTTCCCTTTTGGCCTAGGAACAATTTCCCACACATCATTGTTAAGTATGGATGTATATTCTTCAGACATTGCATCTTTCCAAACTTGATGTTTAAGAGCTTCTGGTACACTAGAGGGTTCTGATTTGGAGAGATCATTCATAAGGGCTACATAGCTAGAAAATCTTCGGGGCCTCTTGCTTTCTGTAAAAGTCCCTGAAGGAGCTGCAAAGTCCCTTGCATCCTCCATTGTTTTGTAAGCCCATAGAGGTCTTTTCTTAGGGATTTCTTGGGGAGGAATCTGTACTTCATTTTCATCTGAACACTCCCTCTGAATCTCAGGAGTGGGATCCTCTTCTAGGTTTGAAGATGGAGCATAGATTTCTGACTCAATAGAGTATTTAGCCCTTTTGAAGGCTATGTCTTCTTCAAATATAACATCTCTACTAAGTTCAATATTGCTATGTCTAGGTACAAAAAATTTGTCATCTTTAGAGGTTTCACTATATCCAACAAAGATTCCTTTTCTTCCAGAGGGTTCTAGTATTGTCCTTTTCTCTTTAGGTATGTGAAAGTAAACAGAGCAGCCAAATTTTCCAAAGTGGGTGATATCTGGCTTTATCCAGATGAAGACTTCTTCAGGGGTCTTGTCTTCAATGTGGGAATGAGGACATCTATTTTGTATGTAAACAGCAGTGTTGGAGGCTTCTGCCCAAAGGTGAGTTTCTAAGTTCTGATCAAGGAGCATGGCTTTGGCTGCTTCTACAATGGTTCTATTTTTCCTTTCAGCAACCCCATTTTGTTGGGGGTTGTAAGAAACAGTGAACTCCCTCTTAATCCCAGCTTCTTTAGAAAATTCCCTAAAGATGTCTGAGGTATATTCCCTCCCATTATCAGTTCTTAAGACTTATATTTTCTTTCAGGAAGAGTTTTCAAAGAGGGATTTGAATTCCTTAAATCTCTTGAGAACCTCTTCAGATTCTTTACGTTTAAGGAAGTAGATCCAAGGCATTGATTGACTCTCCTTTGTTCATACTTACATGATTTATTTCTCTTTTTTGGGCCAAGGTTCTACTTGCATTGGTTATCTCAAATGCACTTTCGAGTGCTTTGAACATGTGGTAGGCAGTTTCATGTTTCGTTATGATAGGCATAATATGATTTCTCACTCCATCAACAATGATTTTCATGGCTTTTTCATTACCCTCGATCCATGTCGATTTGTCAAGTTCATTCTCAGGTTCTTTAGATTCAACTCTTACAAATGATTCAACTTTATTCTCTTTTAGAATCATCTTAATTCTGAATTTCCATGCTGAGAAATTGTCGCCTCCTTCAAGTCTATCCTCAAATCTGATAGCATTAGCCATGGAAATGTGATGTCTATATCCTCGATTTGAACTCCTCAAATTTGAATGCCTTAGGTTCGATCAACCTTGCTCTGATACCATGTAAAAGTATTCAAATTTATGTTCAAAAGTGGAATGTTAAGGATTTTGTCTTTCTTTTAATTCCTTAGACAATATTCAATGCTATTAATGTATGCTCTCTAGTTATTTCTGATTATGAACTAAAACTTCTTTGTTTGCAGGTGGCTGTAGATAATATTTATTGATTTCGATATTTCTCCAGCATTCTTCATGGCACATATATATAGGCATTGCCTTGTAAGATCAAGGCATGCCTTGACCGGACATGTCTCATGACATGTCTGATCAAGACATGTCTTGATTGTTTTGCCAATAAAGTGTAATTCAATGCATTGCAGAAGTAATAGACATAACAGAATACAACATGACAGAATATAAAGAAACTCGGATCTTCATTGATTCATAATAACGTCAGTACAATGACAATGACCATACTAACCCTCCCTCCATGACCAAGGACTCGCTAATATATAAAGGTGACCGGTCAGTTACCCGGTGTCAACTGTCGACAACCGACGGGTTAACTGCCGTCATTAACTCTAATTACATTAAATGTCTTATTGCTTAATTACCCGACAACATCATCCCCCCCAAAAAGAAATGTCGTCTCCGGACGACAGACAACAAAATGGGAATGATATGCCTACAACAGAGAACAACTACGAACCCCACAAAATTACAACTACACACAGACTACTGAGGGGGTAAGGGAGGCATCCCTGGTGGTGTAGGGGCTGGGACTACTACTGCCAACTGCTCCCGAAGCTGTACCATCTGGTCGGTCCGGTATCGGAGGTCCTGCTCAACCTGCAACTGCCGCTCCCGGAACTCCTCACTCGAAACACTGCCTCCATCAATTCCTGATGCTTCGCCTCCAACTCGGCTGCCAAGGTAGCAACTCTCGATTTTGCTAAGGCTCTCTCATTTGACTGCACTACCAACTCTGCCTTCACGGCACTCAATTCTCCTCTCATGGTGGCAAGGATCTCATCTGTACTCCTAGCATGGGTGCGTTGCTGCTCTAACTTTGTCTCCAATGCAGGGATGCGAGTGGCCAACTCCTCCTGAGCCCTATCCGCCCTGAGCTGAGTCTCTCGAAGCTCGAGATACCTATCTCGTACAGCCTGCTCAATCCGTCTGACCATAGACTATCTGACTCCCTCTGGCCACCTCCTGGCTCTGCCACTCTGCTCGCATCTTCGGAAGATTAAGCGTTGGCCATCCATGCTGCTCAAAACACTGCTGAAATGCCACTGCTACTCTAGATGTAGCAAACACAAGGAGTCTCCGCAAAGTGAGCTGTCCGACAGACTCCTCTACTGTCGAGGCAACCAGTAACTGAACCTCCTCCTCCATCCTGGCTAAGAATTGCACCATGGCAGTAGGTCTCCCCTCTCCAATCCGTCCAACCTGATGTTGCTGCTGCGGTGATACCGCCCCCTCCTCCCCCAGCGGTGTCTTTCTATCGCCCTGCTTTCTAGTGCCACTATCCAAGTCGATAACCCCTGGAGGTGAAGGAATACAAGGGTAGGAAGGTGTGGGTGGTGCCTGCCTGCGTGGGGATGAAGGTAGAGCCGCATATCTGTCTAGCCATGAATCGACATCGTCCCCCGCCGGCCTCTCCTCGACCGTCCTCTGGGCCTCCTCTGTCCTAGGTTCCATCAGGATGACGGGCATGCATACTGGTGCACTCGCTGGTGTCGTCATCTTGGTTGTGACTGGCGATGGCTGGACTGGTGGAGGCCGAGGATGCATTTGACCAAACCCAAGTATGGGGATGGTAGAGATGGTACCCAATGTGACTCCAGATGATGCCAATGGTCCTCCCTCTCCTCCGACGGTCAAGAATGCTAGAGTAAATACCGCCTGGCCGATCCTGCCAGCTCCCCCTCCAGGCATTCCACAATGCCCCCTCGATACACTTGCCAACGATACTATCTGAGTGGTGGGGGTCTCCTGCAGCGGTACTGGCTGCTCGGTTTGTGAAAGCCTGAAGGTGCTATCTTCCTCTGAATCATCCGACCCCTCACTTTCCTCCTCACTAGTGCCATGTCGTCCTGAATCCGTGTTACTGGCTGACACCACTGCATGGACCTGTCTCCTCCTCTTCCTGCTAGTCTGTCCCTTGGCAGTAGTCAAAATATCCAGCTCTGACCAATAAAATATAGCTGGCTTAAGGGAGTCGATGCTATCGCGCGGCTGCCATCCTCTACGGTGTGGTGGCACCTGTACCTGCACGGAATCTAAAAATAATCCGATAGCGTGATGTGACATATAAAATACTTTATGTTTCAGCATCATACAGTCATGGGCTCTGTCTGACAGTAGACTAGCCCAATCATACACCGTGCCCTTTCTGAGTCTTGCCATCAATGCGATCAAAGGTACTGCCGCGTCCGACGCTCTGCTAGCGCCAGTCAGCCTGCTCTGTACTACGTCAAGTAAACATTGCCAGATGCCAGATTTTAAAAATGTCTTCTTCAGACCTCTTCCCTTCGGATCCAAGATGCGACTCCATTCTTCTGTAGTCAAGTTGTCCCTACACATTTCTTTTAATAGCTGGGTTCTTCTTTCCTCGGACAACTTTGTTACCTTTTTGTCAATCTTTTTACCCTTGTCAGGAATGCCAAATACTCTCTCAAAATCAACAGAGTTAAATGAAACAATGATGTCAGTGTGCTGGAAATTAAATGACGATGTGCAAAGTTCAGGATCATATGTTTTAATCATTTGTCGTAGGCAGGGTTCGAATTCCTTAATATTAAAAACGGGCATCTGAATAGCATCATGGACCCTAGCTTTTGTTAATTCAATTTTTACCTCAATATCTAATGGGCTCGTGGCATTTTCCCACCATTGCCTGCACACCGTTCCAGCCAAACCCTCGAATAGAATTGTATCTGCGGTGACCTGCATAACTCTTCCCTTTCCTGCATCCTGTGCAATTGCTTTGCCCTTGTCTTGGTCGCCCATTGCTACAGCAGGTTTCTTTCTAGCTTCCTTCTTGGTTTGCTCTTCTCTTTCTTGCAATTTCTTCCTCCAGTCTAGCTTTTTCAATCCCCTAGGTTTAGTCGCCATTAATCAAAATAAAATAAAAAATTCCTTGTCTGGGGTTCAATTTGTAACTGTTTCGAGCCTTAACTGTCTTTCGTTTTGTACGGATTTGCCTTGCTAATGTGGTACGGCTGATTTGATTATACGGCTATCACTCGACAATTTTCTAACTTGGCAATTTCTTGAGTATTCATGCCATATAAAACACTTAATGACAAAAAAATAACTTTAACTTTTTTCTGTACGTCCCTTTTTTCTTTTTTCTTTTTTTTTTTAACTCAATTCTGTACGTCTGTACGGCCTTTTCCGTACGACCATACGGATTTTTTTAAAAACTCAATTCCATAGTATGGCCGTACGAACCCACTGTACTGTTATTTCCGTACGACAGAATTTTTATATATTTTTTTTTTAATTTTTTAATTTTCCGTTTTTTTTTCCTACGGCACTGTACGGGGTCGTACGGACCTACCATATGACCGCACTTACCTTTCCACCTGGGCGGACCTCGTCTCTTGCCTCCGTTGGTGATAGATTTTCAACTTGGAGCCATTTACAGCATCAGGCACCTCCATCCCGTCCATCGTCCACAGCTTGATGGCTCCGTTCGCGCCAACTTCGCGAATCTTAAAGGGACCTAGCCATTTTACCCTGAACTTGCCTGGCTTAATTTCATTTCGACCATTAAACTTCAATACCAATTGCCCCGGGGTGAACTGCATCCTTCTTAAATGTTTGTCGTGCCAGGCTTTCCGTCATTGCTGAGCTGTCTCCGTCGCCCACTGTGCCATCGTCCGTCTTTCATCCAACTTATTCAGGGCGTATAGTCTCTCCCAGAGGCTTTCCATGTCACCTAACATATTCTCAATGGTAATTCTGAGACTTGGCACCATGAATTCCACTGGCACCACAGCCTCCTGGCTATACATTAATTGGAATGGTGTCTGCCCAGTGGTTACCTTGTAAGTAGTTCGGTACGCCCAAAGTACCGACGATAGACGCTCCTCCCAATCTTCCTTCTCAACCCCGCAGGACTTATAAATTACTGACACCATGATTTTGTTGGTCGCCTCAGCCTGGCCGTTTGCCCGAGGATAGTACGGACTTGATAGAGAATGGAAAATTTTGAATTCGGTTGTCAACAGCCGGATAATGTGGTTTTGCCCTCCTCTATCACTTGTCAACTGTATAGGTATTCCGTACCGGGTGATAATCTGTTCATAAATGAATCTCGTCGTACTAACGGCGGAGTTGTCTGCCAAGGCCCTCGCTTCGACCCATTTGGTCAAGTATTCGGTTGCCACGACAATGTATCTACATCGTCGGGCCCGACTTGGTTTCAACGAACCAATGAAGTCTAACCCCCATCTTTCGAACAGCTCTTGAGCATTCGACGGGTTGAGTGGCATAAAATCCCTCTTTAACGGTCGTCCAGCGCGTTGACATGTATCACAACTTGTCACGCATTCTCTGGCGTCATTATGCACTGTCGGCCACCATAAGCCTACTAGTAAGACTTTCCTTGCCGTCGTGTACGGTCCGATGTGTCCTCCTGCGACCCCTTCATGTGCTTCTCTTAGGACTCCTGGGATTTCCTCTTCCAAGACGCATCGTCGTAGGATCTGGTCAGGTCCCATCTTGTAGAGAAGGCCATTTATAAGTTGGAACGTTCTGCTTCTTAGTACAAGTTTTCGTCTTTCGCCTGACGACATTTCCTTAGGAAATTTTGAAGTTGACAGGTATTCGCCCTCACTCGTGTACCAGGCAAGAAGGACGGCAATGCGGAAGAGATGGGTGTCCGGAAAATCCTCGTTAACACCTTCGACCGGCTCTCCAGACTTGATCCGTGATAGCTGGTCGACGATGACATGGCTCTTGCCAGGTCTGACAATGATGTTGAATGTAAATTCTTGTAACAGCAATAGCCATCGGCTAATCCGCCCCTGGATGATTGGTTTGTTCACCAGGTACATCAACACCTGGTGATCCACATAAAATGTAAATGGTGTCGCCAATAGGTAATGTCGGAATTTCTGGATGGAGTATACCATCTGGAGGGCTTCTCTCTCCGTCGTGCTGTAATTCTTCTTTGCTTTTGACAAGAGTCGGCTTGCAAAATACACTAGGTGGTCCAGCTCGTGGCTGCCAACCTGCGCCAGTGTGGCCCCTATGGCAAAGTTGGATGCGTCGACATGTACATGGAACTCTTTGTCCCAGTCTGGATATGTCAGGATTGGCGCACCTACCAACCGAGACTTTAACTCCTGGAAAGCCTCTTCTTGGGCCGTCCTCCAGATGTACTGCTCCCCCCTTCGTGTCAGCATATCAAGTGGGTATGATACTTGGGCAAAGTTCTTAATAACCGGCCTATAATACCCAATGCGTCCAAGAAATGACTTGACGCCAGTGACATCATCGGGGGCCTCCATCTCCACAATGACCCGTACCTTGTCAGGGTCAGTCTTCAGTCCGGCCTTGCAGACGATGTGCCCTAGTAACTTGCCTTGAGGCACCATAAATCTGCATTTCTTGGGATTTAGGGCAAGGCAGGCTCGTCGGCATCTTTCCATGCATTCGCCAAGTGTGGCGAGATGTGCCTCTTCCATGCTATAAATGGACCAGTCATCCAAGAATGCTTTGAAGTTTCCTACGGACATTTTGTCGAAAATATGGAGGATTATCCGTTGGAAGGTAGCTGGCGCGTTGCACAACCTGAATGGCATCCGGTTGTATGCATAGACGCCATCTTCTACGACAAAGGTGGTCTTCAATTTGTCCTCCTCTGCAATGGAAATTTGATTATATCCGGAGAATCCATCCAGAAATGAATAAATTTCATGGCCCGCTACTTCCTCGAGGATGGTGTCTGTGAATGGTATGGGAAATGGATCTTTAATTGTGACAGCATTCAAACACCTGAAGTCTACACAGATTCTTATCTGATCAGCCTCCTTTTTCAAGGATATCACAATGGGTGATACCCATTCGCTAGTCTAGACCTTGAAGATGATTCCTGCTTCGAGCATGCGGTCAATTTCGTCATTTACCCTAGTGGCATAATTTTTGTTCATCCTGTATGGCTGCTTCCGTACAGGCACGGCTCAGGGAACCAGAGGGATCCGGTGTACACAAAGTTCTTGTGGTACCCCTTTGAGGTCTTTATACGTCCAGGCGAACACATCCTTGTACTCTGTGAAAATTTTGAACGCCGCCGTCTTCAAGACCGGATTCCAGTCGTCGCCGACCAGAATATTTTTCTATTCTAAAGTTTCTCCAAGGTTTGTAATTTTAAGTGCGGATTCCTCGTACCTTATGGGCTTACTCTTGTCGAACTGGTGCGCTGGTGCGTCATCCACAGGGGCATCCCCTTCCTTGTATTGTCCGTACTCTGGCGGGAACTCGTTCTCGTCAAGTTCTTCTTCGATCTCCAGCACATTGCACCCGTACAATAATTCATAGTCTTCCATTTGCCAATGGAAGAGCCCTCTCAAAGAATCCGTCTCGTCCTCAGAACAGGCTTGAATTCCTAAGATGCCTTCGTCATCTGGTTCCCTGCCATCCTTCCCTTCGTCCGTACCGTCGTCCCCGTCGGACTCTGACTCTGATGCCAACTCTTCACTAACCAGTTGGGTTTTGAGGTCAATGATATATCTTCTGCCAGCCTTTTCCATGGACAAGGTGTTCTTTTTCCAATTGTGGTTTGCTTTTGCCGCCACCAGTCAGCCTCTGCCAAGGATGGCATCATATCCCCCCTTCTTCAATGGGATGACCGCAAAGTTCAAGACAAATGGCTGTGTTCCGATCGTCACTGGCTGCGCCATGAGTGTGCTAAGCGGCTTGATGCCGTGTTGGTCTGCTCCCAATAAATTAAAGGTGGATGGCCAGAGAGTAGGTTTGCCCAATTTTTTCCATGTTTCCTTTGGCAAGACATTTACTCCCGACCCGCCGTCGACAATGGTGTCGGTCAAGATGGTGCCCAGTATACCCATTTCCACCACTGCTGGGTGTCTACCATTGTTGATCGTCAGGGATAATGGGTCTACCGCTGTCTCGCCAAGGTTGTCCCTTCCATGTGTTGGTCGGCCGACTGGGGTTATCAATACGGATTGCAGAAGTGTCGTCCGCAAGTGTGGCATACTTTCCAGGAGATCCTTCATTTTGACAGGTATCTCGACCTGTAGCAGTTGGTTTATAATATTTGTTTCTGCTTCAGAGTGAGAAGTACCTGCAAGCCCGTGTGGGTCCTTGTTCGTCGACATCTCCTTCTCCAATTCCACTCGTGCCTCCAGTGCCTTTCGTTTTTCCATACGAGGATCTGGGTAAGTGGCCACTTCCGTCTTGGATCTTGTTATGGCAAGCACATCCTCCGTTTCTACATTCAACAAATTCACTCCAGATTTCGAACAGTTGCCATCGTCATGGTCCCCCGGACCGCACCACTTGCAAAGTTTTTGTGGTACTTCCTCCGCCGTACAATCCCTGGCAAAATGCCCCCATTGGTTGCAAGCCCGACATTGTATCATCAGCGGCCCTTTAGCGTCGTATTGGATTCGGCTTCTATTATTAGTATTATTATTATTGCCTCTTCCTCCTCGCCTATTGTTCCGATAGCCACCAGATGACGCATTGTTGATCGCAGGCTGGGACGTGCCGGCTGGCGCAGACGATTCCGTAAAGAGAACCTGTTGGTTACGGGTCCTCATATTGTACAGACAATCCTTGGTAAGGTGTCCGGCAATCTAACAAATATCACAAAATGCTTTCTTCGAACAAGACCCCTTGGTGTGTCCGTTGCTGCGGCAGTCCGTGCACCATAAATCCCCTTCGTCGGCTTTGCTTGTGCTTCCTTTGGTCGCCTTCATCTCTCTCATCATTCGCTCCATATCTTTCTGGAGAGCCCGTACCTTCCGATTAGACTCGTCATCACTGCTACTACTTTTGTCAGAAGAGGAATCGTCGTCTGACGAGGATTTCTTTTTCTTTTTCTTGGACATCTTCTGCTCGCTTTCTAAATCCATTGCCCTATTATAGGCATCGATATATGAAGAGGGAGGTACGATCTTCATTTTCTGACTAAGAGACCTCTTCAGACTTTCCACGAACCACCGTTTTTTCAGTCCGTCTGCGGGCTGGTTCTCCATTTTTCCTAGCAGCTCTTTCAGCCGTCGGCTGTAGGTTCAAACCGTCTCGTTCTTCCTCTGTTTCGTGCCATAAATTTCGGCTACGAACTCATTATCGTCTTTTAGGAGACGAAACTCCGCTTGAAATTCCTTCTTCAAGTCAAGCCATGTGCTAATTTTAGCCTTCTCCATATCGGAGAGCCAGTCAATGGCCACGCCCCTTAGGGTTGCGGGAAACTGTGTTACCCACTCGTCCTGATCGGTAACACCATTCGCTCCCCAAATTATTTTACAAGTGCGACAGTGGCGGACAGGGTCTTCTTTCTCATCCCCATGGAACTTTGGAAGTTTTTGTTTTTGCGCCATGCCTTGTCTTTTTACTACTGGTGGTTGTTGTCCTACTCCGGATGGGTTAGATCCTGTAAGAGGTGCTTGACCGCCATGCCCCAGTGTCCCTCCGACACTCCTGGCAGTCCCGGTGTCTTCTCCCTCCCTTGCCTCCTCCCCACTCCGTGGAGTTTTCCTAGCCTCTGGTGTGCGTGACAAGTCCGTCAAGTCCCTCAACTGAGTTTTAGTACACTCTATCCTGTGGCGGGTTTCCGCAAGTAACTCCTCCCGACTCCGTGGGTGGCCGTCGGCCTCACCATCCCCTTCAAAGCATTCCTCCTCCCTTCGCTTATACCTCTGTCGCCTTTCCGCTTGTTGTTCAAGGATCAAGGCACATTGGGCTACTGCACATTCATCTATATACTCTTACTTATTTTTGTCTTTATTCAATGTATTGGGCATTAATTCCCGTACGGCTTTATATATAACAACGACATATAAAAAGTAGAACACTTTTATTCATTCATCCTGTGGGATACAAGTCTGTCAACAATATGACATAATTATTACAATGAGTGTTCTTTATTCCGCCCCGTACGGCTCAAGGTTCAAGTGTCCCGTCGCATGCCATCCTATTGCGCTTCCCAACGACAGTTGTTTTCTTCATACTGTAGGAGGATCTGTTGGCGTCGTTCTTCGCAAGCAATTTCCTCCAGGCGAGCCCGCTGTGCGAGTGAGACCTGTGCGAGCAATCGGGGGAGGTGGTTCATCAACTGATTCACCGCAGGGCTAACTTCCAGTGCGGTCCACACGACACTTGTTGGAACTTCCGCCTCCGTGGCCTCTCTTCGGACGTAGGTTTCGATGACCACCTGAAGCAGGATTGACGTAGGTTTCGATGGCCACCTGGAGCAGGATTGAAAATTCCCTCGTTGTAGTATCTTCTCCGTCGTAGAGCTCTGTTCGTGCATCGTCCGCCTCAGGGTTAATCTTGCTCGCGGGTAGGCCCATTGTGTCCGTACGCCATCCACTCCTTTTCCCGAGTTTGTCTAGGCAGCGGCGCCAAATGTTTTGCCAATAAAGTGTAATTCAATGCATTGCAGAAATAATAGACATAACAGAATACAACATGACAGAATATAAAGAAACTCCGATCTTCATTGATTCATAATAACGTCAGTACAATGACAATGACCATACTAACCCTCCCTCCATGACCAAGGACTCGCTAATATATAAAGGTGACCGGTCAGTTACCCGATGTCAACTGTCGACAACCGACAGGTTAACTGCCGTCATTAACTCTAATTACATTAAATGTCTTATTGCTTAATTACCCGACAACATTGATCAAGGGTGGTGCCTCTTCATAATGCAAACCGATAACTATCGGTTAATATAAATGCCAATACATAACAAATGATAATCGATGCCAATCGGTTTGTGATTTAATGCGATTTGATTCCGATAATGAATCGATTAGATTCTAATGCAATTTTAGTTATCATTAACCGATCACTAATCGGTTTATTCTTACTGCTATTTCATGGTAATCGATGGTAAATGCAACCCGATTATGGATCAGTATAAGAGCAAAAATATGTTAATACGATAACTATTGTAGTTATGTCATATGACAACTAGAATAGATATGCAGAAACAATTACAATCACAGCATATAAATGAAATCACTGCATAGCAAATACGATCATATCTCGATCGATGATAGAAATGCTTATAAAGATGATTATGATGTCTACCATTTGCATGTAGATTTATCGATAGGATAGATGATTGAATGAGAGACTTCATTTATCTCTCATTCAATCATTTATCTTACCGAAGCTACATTGTTTCAACAGAGAAGATGAATACAATCTAGAAGTATGATCCACAACTCCTGTAGCTATGAAATCTCTAGTCTCCATGTCCCTAATGTAGACATAATCAGGAGTAAACTCCACCATCTTACCTTGTGCCTCATGAGTAATTTGATAAATTGAAAGGAGGTTAGTGGTCAAGGATGGTACACAAAGAACATCATTAAATGTCCCCTCTCCCACATCAATAGAACCTTTCCCACAAACCTTCATGTATGTGTTGTTACCCACCAATATGTTAGGAGAATTACAAGGCCCAAAAGAAGAGAACATATCCATGGAAGATGCCATATGACGAGAGGCACCTGAATCAAGAAGCTATCTCCCATATATAGGATGTGTAATATTCATGAGTGCATTACCCTTCATCAATGCCATGTGAAAGTCTTGTGGTTCTTGACTGTGTAGATGTAGAAGCTGCCGATTGTGATGATGGAGGAGGAGACACTGATGAGGGCAACTTGATGTTGTTCTTTTGAAGAATGTGTGTAAGCTTATCAATCTTCTTAGTGTAACACTTATGCTCATCATGTGCTTGTCTTTTGCAATAAGCACATTTCATCTTCTTCTTGTTTGATGAGTCCTCTTTAAAAGAGGTCTTGGACTCAGGAATATGCTTGCAAGGAGAATCCTTATCTTCCTCATTAGACTTAGTATCCTTATGTTGTTACTTTCTTTTACCACTTGAAGCCTTTGGAGTGGAGTCCTTTGTGAGAAGTCCTTGAGGTTTTGAAGGCTTCAATGTACCCATTTGTGCCAACTTTGCTTGTTCCCTTTGTTAATGCATGAGAGCCTCGGTAAGATAAATGATTGAATGAGAGATAAATGAAGTCTCTCAATCAATCATCTATCCTATCGATAGACTATGATGAAGACTTCAAGCTATTGTTCCTTCATTTGATGATTATTCTTCGATTTATATACACTCAATCCTACTTGCAAATTCCGA
The DNA here is from genome assembly GCF_030272615.1 of Cryptomeria japonica. Taxonomy (NCBI): domain Eukaryota; kingdom Viridiplantae; phylum Streptophyta; class Pinopsida; order Cupressales; family Cupressaceae; genus Cryptomeria; species Cryptomeria japonica. The sequence goes on along the minus strand of NC_081405.1, from coordinate 198,964,674 downwards.
TCAATATTGGTTTCTTAATCAATACTTAAACTGCCGATAATTATCGGTTATAAATATCATAGCACAGAATACCGATTGGTATCAGTTCACATTGAATCGTATGACACCGATTGTTATCGGGTTTAGTTTATAACTATATACACCGATTGTTATCGGTTGACTTGCTTATAGTATACACACCAACTAGTATCGGGTGATTTGCTTATGGTATACACGCCGATTAGTATCGGGTGACTTGTTAAATACACCGATCGGTAAATACAATGATAATTGAAAGGTGCGATCAAGTAATATCTTGATCGGTCATGTCTAACGTCAAGGTATTGCTTGATCTCCCTTGCATACATATATATATATCAATCGGCATTTGTGAGAAGGACATTGAAATCGATAAATGCTCCTCCTCTATCCGCATCATACCAGATAATAATCAGATCCATTATTTAAGAAATAACATATACATCAAAGAAGATAACTAATCTTGAATATAACTTGCATTTTGGAAATTGAAAATCGAATAACATTTACACCCTTGTAATTTGAGCTGCAAATTCATCAAGAGAAGGCATTTTGTGTGCACTACCAAGAGCATCTATAGTAGCATAGAATGTAGAGGCAAAAATTGAATAATCAGGTCCAAGCTTAGAAAGAATAGAGAGAATCAATTGTTCATCTTCTTTAGCTACCCCAAAATTAGATAACTCCAATCTAAGAGAATTGAGCTTAGACAAGAAGTCTTGGATATTGTCAAAATCACTAGAATTTAGACTCATTAGTTCATTCTCCAACTTGAATTTCCTCATCTTACCAAAGAGACCCTCTAAGATAGTCCAAATAGCAATAGGTGAAAGATCCCCAACCAAATCTGATCTAATTTTTCAGATTTTTGACTTTTGCTGATTGAAGGTTTTGGGATATTCTCAGGTGTTTTTGTTTGAGTTTTAGACACCAATGATTGAACAAGGTTTAACCAAGAAACATATGCCAAATAAACAGTGCCTTTGAACCCAATTGGTAAAAATATAATGAACTGATATAAATTTCTGAGTTCTGATTTTAAGGACAGCAAGTAAATAAATTCAATTTAAAGAATTGGAAACCCCAAACAACATAGTCTCATACCCGGAATTCCAATGCTCAACCCCTTGCAAGTTTTATTGATGAAGCCATGAGAAATACAAGAGAGATGCACTGAATTTGCCAGATCTGGTATTATTTTAGTCAGCAATAATTATGAAGACAAGGTCTGAAACAACATTGCAAATATCAAACCCCACACCTGGACTTGCAAGCAAGACCAATATCCAAAATTGGTATTATTCAATATGCTTAAGAACAGCTCCGACAACTTATTATGGCATCCAATGGAGATCAAACAATTGATGTGAATTCTGATAATGAAAACCCTTCACCAAATCCCAATCAACCTCTTCATGGTACGACCTGTTGGAAGAGAGGTACGACTGCCTTAGGAAAGAGTATGGCTGGAAGGGAAGACCACAAACCACTTCAAATCTACCTAGGTTGATCCAATGCTGCTGCAAATAATTTTATTTGAAACCCTAATGAAAATGGCAACCAAACAATTTCAAATCGACCTCCAGGTAGCACCAAAATAATAAGCAATTCTGATTTCTAATGCACCAAACCCTAGGTGCCTTGAATATGAATGAAACTTGGAAATATCAAACTGAAAATGATCCAAAGATGCACTAATGAAAACCTTGTGTAGATTCCCCTCAATGGTGAACTGGGTTTCCGTCCAATTCATGATTCTCAATGGGAATTTTCATTCCCAGAAGGCTGATCTGCTGCTGAAACCCTTCCTCAAAGCTCAAAGAATAGAATGCCAAAAAGTGCCTCGTCATGTTACTTTATTGACCTCTTAAAGTACAACGCCCTAATTAGGCTTTCTTGCATACTTTATTAAATTTTATTTTATAAAATAATTCCTCCTCAAGGTTGGGTGTTCACCTTGGGGCCTTTTTACAAAATCAATAAAGTCATTTAAATAAAATAATGTCTCCTCAAAAGTGGTGTTGCATTTTAGGCCCATTATGCAATTATTAAATCATTTTTATTCATGAGCTAACACCCCTTCAATGGCTCTCTTTTAAAACAACATTTTCTCAACTAGGACAAGGGGTCCTTTATTACTTTAATAATTTATTATAAAGTGACATTAATCACTTTACTCTATTTTAATTGAATATTAAAGTCAATACTTTAATATTTAATTTTTGTTCAAACCACATCACCTAGTCATCCTGAACTGAAAATTGAGAATGCACATGCCATCCTAGTGATGTCTAAATATAGTAGGGCCACTGCTAATCCCCTCCTAAAAAATAGGGATCCTCCCTAAAAATAGGAACTACAACCAAAGCCTCCAAAATGATCCCAAAGGTCTCCTGATGCGTTTTGGTGAACTTCCAGTCAATCCCAAAAAAATAGGAATCCTCCTAAAATTTAGGAAATTGTCCTTGATCATCCAAGACTACTCTAAAGACCTCTTGTTGTGCTCCCCACCCTCTAGGTGGTCATTAGGGCAACTATCAGTCTCCTAAAAATTAGGAACCTTCCTAAAAAATAGGAGACTTCCTCAAATTGTTTGGAATGGCTCTTTAAAATCCTTGCTAAGTTCCACAGCGCCTAGTTGGGTCCCCTAACCAGTCTACTGACCTATGGGAACCTTGATAGTAGGTCAACCTATGCTATAGTCTAAACTACCTAAGGAAGGGACATTACAGTCCTCCCTTCTCGGAGATTGCTTGTCCATAAGCAATGCATCACTGTATCACTAGGATTCCACACTAATCGTAGGTAGAATACTGTATGCTTCCGCTGCTTCATTCTGATATAAATGCCATATAACCTCAATACCTGAAGCAACTCACCATTATCTTGAAGTGCCAATGCAACATTGAAGCCAACTATCGGATCCCAAACCAGACAATCAAACCTATTGAATGAGATGAAGTAGAAATATCTCAACCAAACACCATGAAACAACCACCAATGGGGGTAGACCAACAAGAAAATGTTGGAATGAACTCCCACAATCCAATAAACCAACACTATTGGCCACCTAGCATCGCTGTTGTAACTCGGACCAACAATCTAAATGACATCATTGGTGTTATCATACCAATGCAAACCAAAGAATCCCATCTCATACTCCATGTTCATCCAATAAACATGCCTGCAGACATTCCCAAGTAACTGAATAGCTGATGTAGACCATGAAAATTCAGGAATTGTAATGTAATTCCAACTAGGACAACCACTATCCCGTATAGAATCTATGAAGAATAAATCACCAATCAACAAGTAGATCGCTGCCATGTCATAAGAAATCGATGACATAGCCAAAGATGAGTTATGGATGTTTTCAATGCCCATTGTAGACAACTCTTGAGTGGCTGGCCCACTAGGAGTGTTGTCAATAAAATCATCATTACCATCAAGAAAATGATCAACATCTGATTTTTCTGAATTGGCCAATCTTTGCTCATCATCATGTAAAGAGTGGTGAATGTCACAAATGTGTTGAAATGGAGCTTCGCTTGATGGGCCAATAACTTGGCTTGCTTTTCCCTTTCTAACCAACCATCATTCAATTTTTGAGACTGCTCTATGTCAGCTGCTCCAAAATGTTTTCCCTAAAAACATTCTCAAAGGACTTTTTGAATTATCATTTTCAAATATTTCATTTAAGCTCATTAATAAAGTGACTTTTTTAACATGTGCTTTTAATTTCCACTCAAGTCACTTTGTAAAATTAATTAAAATAAAGCTATCCGCAAAAAAGTTACTTCATGGGACAACTTTAAATGATTAATTTAATTTATTCCCCTTTTTATTTTGACATTAGCCTATGAAAATAAAATAGGCTAAACAGTCACCACTAGTTACTCCTCAAAGGGGACATTACATAAATTTTGCAAACCCCCCAAAGAAAGCTCCAAATTTTTCCAAGGCCAAATCCAATCAAGTTTTTTTATTGATTTGTAAGTTTTTAGGCATTTTGAGCTCATGCACCGAAATACACCATTTGAAAGCTCTTGTCCAAAACTCTCCATAAAGAAGGAGGGGAATGGCAAATCTAGAGCTATACTACCATGCAAGAGTTGTTGATAAACCCCACACAAGCCAAGGATCACCTACAACCAAAACAAACTTCCACATAAGAGAGAAGCAATAGAAATGCTATGAAGCCAAATAATTCATTAGATGCAAAAATGAAATTTATACAATATACAATGAGGAAACCCTAGGACATACTAAGATTGTGACAAATGTCTTAACCCTATGATGTAAGACACAAAAGGTAAATGACCTTAGTAGGTTTAAGCATTAAAGTGAGAAAAGGACCTAATATCAAACTAGTTAGGTTATATACCACGTTCACACCAATAAAAAATCCTCAAACAAGGATGATATAGAAATTGAAGAGATTTCTCCCAATTATATCAAGGATGAAATCACCAAGTTTAAGGCAGATATTTTATTAGCGAAGGCAAGTATCAATACATTATTGAGGAATATAGATACCTTGTGAGTGGTATGAACCATAGCAGCAAAAATCATTTGGGGAAACAATTGGCAAACTAAAAGTATAAGATTTTTTGAAAAAAATGGATTTAAAAAAAAAACATTAAAAAATGTAGGAAAAGAGACAAAAATAGAGATATAGAGAGCAAATAAAATACAGTTTTGACCCATGAATTGTAGAAAATAATTTTTTGTTGTTTATATCATATTGCTGATCACATAGGCAAATATTCAGTTAACTTTTTAAGAGGGCAGTCACCATATACACCAAATAGTTGTCTAAGTCCGAGATCAAATATTAGCTAAGTTTACGAAGTAACTGAGATCAAAACTTAACAGACAACAATCCAGCTAATGCTAGGAATTTAGTAAAAGTGGAAGCCATTTTGAAGTGATCCAAGAATTTCGCTGTGATTGAGGCAAGGAATTTTGTAGGGTTAATTCAATATTTTAGAAAACTTATCAGATCATATTCCACAATTGCAATGCTTTATATCATAGCAGCAGAAATCGTTTGGGGAAAAAATTGGCAAACCAAAAGTATAAGATTTTTTGAAAAAATGGGTAAAAATTTGGATTTTACAAAATCGTGAAAAATTGTAGAAGAATAGACACAAACTACTTTTTTAAATTAGGGCATTTACATAGCATAGAGATATAGAGTGTAATAAAATAGAGTTTCGCCCATGAATTGTAGAAAATAGATTTTTGTTGTTTATATTCATATTGCTGATTACATAGGCAAATATTTAGTTAACTTTTTAAAAGTGCAGTTACCAAATACACCAAATAGTTGTCCGAGATCAAAGATTAGCTAACTCTATGAAGTAGCTGAGATCAAAATTTATCAGACAGCGATCCAATAATTGTTAGGAATTTAGTAAAAGTGGAAGCCATTTTGAGCTGATCCAAGACTTTCATTGTGATTGAGGCAAGGAGTATTCCAGGGGTAGTTCAATATTTGAGAAAGAATATCAAATCATATTCCATAGTTGTAATGCTTTATATTCCCTGATGGCAATTAGTAAGTCTTTTATATGGGGTAGAATTCAACAAAAGGGATTTGTTTAGTTGACATAAAAGATTAGCAAGCCACTAGCTTTGGCAATACCATGCTTGCAACTACTATTTTAGGTAGAGACAAATTTTAATGATTATGTGTTGGAAGCTGTTTTATTACACGTATGTAAGATTGTTTGTTGACATTCAGATTTATTTCATGGAGCACTTTGGATATATTGCTCACATAATGAATTGTATGGCTTTGAGCAAAAATTAACTATATCAATTATAAATTATAAATCATATATCTATATCTATATATATTATATATGTCTTCAGACGTTTACTGTCATGGTAGAAACACTCTATTGGCGAGGCAGCCACCAAGATTCAAACCCCCATTGGGCCATTGAGCTCACAGGCCTTCTACCTTTGCTGGGCCATTGAACTCGCAAGCCTTCTACCTTCACTATGCCATTGACCTCACGAGTTTGAACAAGTGAAGTGTGAGGAATGACGAACCCCCCAAAAATGGCCTCGTGGGAAGAGACCCTCTTTAAATGGTCTCTCTTATAATAGTGCATAATAGTATTAATTTTAAAGCTAGTGTAGAATATTAATTATATACTTGTTCGCATCAAAATCCATGAGGCGGTGTTTGCAGAGAGCTTGAGTCATATTGAAGCTGCAATTTAGAGCAGATATGCCAGCTGCTTTGACACTATCTCATATGCCCCCCACAATTTAGGATGATTGAAGCCCTTTCAAATTCGGTTGGTGATCGACATTGCTCCTCTCACTCTTTTATCTAGGGATTTTTAGATGTCAGAAAGAAAACTAAGGCACAAAATACAAACTGTTTCAACGTTGATTCCACATTGACTTTGATTCCGTCTCGAATCAACCCTATTTTTGAGCAATTCAATAATTTCATGAGTTTTCTAGGGTTTTGTGAGTTTTTACAACAATTTTTTTCACTTTTTTTGCCATTTTTGGGGATTTTTAACATGATTTTAATGCAATTTAAATGCAAAAAAAAATTAAAATTGGGTCAACGATACTTTCGTGAATCAGATATTTTTGGGGGATAAATCGGTTGGCTCCAAGATTCGGGATTAATCGGATATAATCGTGATATTTTGCAGACTATTGCTTCTTTGGTATGAACTCTAAAAGGCAGATTCACATAATAAGAATGGGGAGAAAGATGAAGTTTCTAGGGGATGTACTGCTTGTGGATTTGATTTACAATTCAAGCTGGACATCGCTTAAATAACTCTGCGGCTAGGGACTTCACACCAAAGATGGATACATGTAAGTTCAATGACAAAGATCCAACTAATTGGCTTTGAGAGCATTTCTTTGATCTTCATCATGTTCACTGTCAACAAGAGGTTGTGATGAAATTCTTATACTTAGATCCTAACCAATTCATTTGGTATTATTGAAATGTGAAGAGAAGAAAAAGAAGAGATGTATTGTTATATCTATTTTCCAGGAGGCACTCACTACACATTATGGTGACAATTTCATGGATAGCTACAGCCAATTTACAAGTTTAAAAAAGGTATGGTAAAGGATTATATTCATTAAATTTCCAACTTTTCTTTTATGAGTGGAGAATGATGTAGATGAAAATTTGAAGGAATTATTCCAAGGAGGTTTAAAGGACAAATTTAAATATGAGGTATCCATATTCTATGTCACATGCAATGATTATTGCAAGGCAAGTGGAAGAAATGTTTGAGGCAAATAGAACGCAAGGTTGAGTAAACATAAGAGATAAAATATCCCCTACACAGTCAATTCCTTAGCCTACTAGGCTGACTCCACAACAAATTGAAAAGAAGAGAGCAAAAGGATTATATTTTAATTATTGATAGCAAATGCAGTTGAGGACATAAATGTACTGAAAATAAATTGGTGTATATTGAATGGCCGAATGAGGTAGACGAGGAGCAATATTAGACAGTGAGAATGAGTCAGATTAGAAATTTGAAGATATTCAATCAACCACTTCTTGTCATCCACTTGCTGGAGTTAGCACCCCAGAAACTCTCAAGTTGGTGGGATTCCTACAAAATGAGAGTAACAGTATTGATGGATTTGGGAAGCACTCACAAGTTCATTAACAAGAAACTAGCTACTTGTCTAAATTGTTTTATATGTACTGCTCCAAAATTTCAAGTCCAAATTGCAAATAGGGTATTGTTATAGCATTAAATTGACTACATGAGAGTATGACTTGTTTGCCCAACGTTTGTTATTCCCATGGATATAGTAGATATAGAGTTGGGTGTAAAGTGGTTCACTACATTAGGAACAACTGAAATAAACTTCCAATAACTATTCATTAGATTTCACTCAGAAGGTGGGATGATTGAATTAAGAGGGTTGTGTGCAAAGTGCATGCAAATAGTAAGCTCTCTTCAAGTTCAAAAGATTCTTAACAAAGGGGCCAATGGATTTGTGGCCCAATTGTTTTCATTAGCAAACTATCAATCAAATAATCCTAACCAACACAATTTGCAAGCAATTATAGATCATCACTCAATGGTTTTTCTAGATATGTCTAAAAGATTTCCTCCTAAAAGGAATCATGATCATACCATTCAACTAGTATAAGGAGCCAACCACCCAACATTCGACCTCACAGATATACATATATACAAAAAGGTGAGATTGAGAAGATGGTTCAGGAGATGCTAAAGACAGGTAGCACCAAGCATCATGCCACATGTTGAATATTAATTTATTAAAATGTATTTAATTTTCAGTATCCAAACCCAAAGATGCCTACTCTGGAATGCGGAACACATTTTGGAGACAGATGCACATCTTTGAGACAGGTAGACCTGCAGGAGATGTCATAGACTCATAGATAACATCTGTCCAAGGCAGGTGACAACTCAAACGATACCAACCAAGCCATTTCTAACTTGTTCAAACAGAAAATTACAAGAAAATATGAATGGCATGCAAAACATGTTAGTCGGATTTACTGGACAGAGAAAGTAATTTTTTTCTTTTTTAAAATCTAGTTTAGGCAGCACTGATTTGTGAGGAAAATTATCATAGTGTGCAATAAGCTTTGAACAATCACCTCAATAATAAGAGAAACTTTAACCTTTTGAATTCTGTTTACTTTTACTATCAAATGATGTTTCCACAATAATTAAGCTGGAAAAATGATTAGCAACCACACTAAAATAATACTTCCATAAACATGATGCCAATCAACAAAATCTGTGATGATGCCTCATTTAATAAAAATGCTAGACATTGGTTTTGCATGTGCCTAACTCATTCTTCAACTCAGAATCTTGTTCCATTGTTTATTAAATTTCCTTGGAACTTGATTACTATATTATCTGATTGCAAGCATCAAGTTCAGTTCGAAATTATCAGAAAGAAAATGGGAAGCAAAACTAATATTCAACGAATTTGATCATAAGAAAATATAATATATTAGAAAGCTCCAAAGAAGTATTGGAAAGCAATTTCATACCAGTAACAAAAGGCTACAAACACAGAAGTTGCAGCTCATGGTATAGCTGAGAAATTTAAGATCCCTTCCAGCCTGTTTGAAGAAAAAATATATCAATTGCTATCAAATATGAAAACAAAAATACTGCAAACATGATTCATCATATAACAGAATTAAAAGTGAGTTTATGATGGCAAGTTATCTGCAATAAAAGTAAAATTGCAGAAAATCATTGTAAATTTTGAAGAGTCATATCTATCTGTGTCCGTACGAGGAAGGAATATTTGAAAAAGAGTCAGACAGGAAATATCATCAGGATTTGTCTTAAGGATATAACACAAAAAAAGAGATGTGGAAAGAATGTCTCTCTAAAACCATTGGAAAACTACTCGTTTTTTCCTTCTTCAAATTGTGCTTGCACAAACCAAAAATGAAAAAAATATTATTTGATAGCCTGAGAGAAGAAAATACTTTCTAATGGGGTAAGGGAGAATGCTTGCTTCAAAAATTATTCTGGCACACTTGAACGAATGGAAGGGCTTCCAGGATTTCTTCATTTTATTATCTCTGACTTAAAGGTATGTTAAACTGGATACCAACCAGATTGCTGCAGACATGCACAGATTTCATTTACATACCTCTAACCTGTTAGTTGGCTACCAGTAGTATACTTGGACAAATGAAAGAGATTCCAGTAATTTCATTCATTTTTTATGCCTAACCTTGTGTATGAAACTGGACACTAATCAGATCGCTAAAGAAGTGTGCATAGCTTCCTCGTCTTCGTTACTCTAGCCAGTTTGCTACCAAGGCTAACTGAAATAGTGCCATACAACTGCTAAATTTTCGTAAGTTACCAATTGGAAATAAAGTGGGAGTTCTGTGTTGATTGATATATTTATTTTATTTTTCTCAACCAAATATTTATATTTTACTTGTAGCTTATCAATTTTCATCACCCAGGATAAAAATGAGCATAGATTGAAAACTCACATTCAGTAAAAAAACAGAAGCCCAAAGATTTTAGACTTGGGACTTGGCAAAACTTCTAAATAAAAAAGTACAAATAAATTCATAAAATAAATTTAAAGAACATGCCAATTAAAATTAAAAGCATAAGAATTGAAATTATAGAATACACAGATAGGGAAAATGTTGAAAAATAGTTCAAATCCACATAATGGAAAAATAGAATTATGGAATTTGGAATTTTATTTTAAATATAAAATTTTCTGCTTGCCAGCTAGTTTCTAGTAACTCGCTGAGCCTAGTTGTGCAAGTACTGTCTGTTTGTAGCTTTCTCACTTTGCAATCAAGGCTAACTAATGACATTTTGATGAGTTCAAATTTGGAATAACATGGTATTCCTTTAGTTGAATGGTATAGTTTTACTAAATCTAAATATTCAGTATGCCACTTACTAATTATCAGGTTTCTGCATTCACAATAACAAGAAGAATGAAAAACATAAGATCGTGAAAAGTTGATTGAATATAGCAATAATTGAAGACAGGCAACAAAATCAGGTTCCATATGCAAACCTATGCATCTTCTTTGAAAAGGAAGCATATGAACTGAACTAAAGATTAGCACAATGTTAGGATGATAATTGTCAGGTATAAACTGTATACAAAAATTGAATGATTTATTAAAACACTCTACATTTATTTATCCCTTGTGGTTGAGCTATTAGCATTCTGTATGAGAAAGAGAAACATATACCAGCAGGCTTCCTTCCAAGCTGTGTGTAGGAGGAGTTACAATTAGACCAACAAAAAAAGGAAGAATCACTTGATGCATCTGTCACAAAACATAAAAAAATTAGTTACAAAATTAGATAAAAATGTACATGCATTTTCCCAATTGATGTGAAATAAAACCACCACAAGTACCTCCTTATTTACTCAAATATTAAGTATATAACTCAAATGATATGGTAACAACGACCCTCACAGTTCAGATGTTTTGACTCCCTGAACTAAAAGCTTGAATGTGACCTTGGGATAAAGATGGATTATTAAAGGGTTGCCTACAATCAGTGGAAGCTTGCATGGGATTGTTGATTTACCAAAAAATGATCAGAGCTATCTCAGGGATAGCCATGGAAACAAATGATTACAGCTCAAGAAGATGTTTCAATTTTCCTACAGGAATCATTCTTTGCAGAGTAAAGGAACTTCCTCAAACAGAAACAAATGTTATCCATGAAGGATTTCCATAATAATATTAATAACATTCACACATTTGGTGTTGTTGACCTAGTAGAATAACACAGAAGTCTGAAAGAATGGAACACTCAGTTTGAACTTTTAAAATAGACACAAAGAGTAGCATTAAAGTATATTATTGAAGTATGAACTATGAAGACAATGTATGTAAAGTGGAGAATGAATATAGAGTAATTCAAATGTTGGAAATAGAGAGTTACCAGATCTCTGCATTTCATGACACTTCCAAAAAAATGAAAAGCTATGTGAGAAAAACATCATAGGAGGGTTCACTAGCCAAGTAATTTATTTCTCAAAGGATGACTGGAAGTGGAGTTTCATGAGGAGCTATCCAAGCATATACAAGACGTCATAGTGGCCATCTCATGGATGTAAACCATCATTGATTTTATCAAGATATTCCAGATGAATTTTTTTAAGAATGTTTCAATCATGCTATGAATCGACTCAGGACTTATCATCTGAATATTTGAACTTACATATAACAATATAACGAGTAATCATTGATGTGATACTATAAGAAACAATGATCACTCACACAACAGAATATAAGCCAATTCACATCTCATAGAGTAGTTCACTGACAAGTAAAGAAAGATTTCTACTTCTAGCAAAGACAGCCAGGGAGTATATAGTTAACGTCTGAGTAACTATGAGGGGTGAATAATTACAGTCCAAAGTGCCTGCTGACAGATGCAATTGTTGATGAAGCATTTGTTGCAATAAAAATGCAGTCTGGTTCTAGAATCTTGCTCATATGACCCAAAGGACAATCAGAGCATATTAGGTGAGTCAACTAAAGCGTTGCTACTGAGACAATGACAAAGCCTGATTTTTTCATAGTTGACAATTTTTTTGAAAAATGGCAAACGAAGATTAGGTTGTTCTTATGCCATGGATGAATCTAACATGTTGATACACAGTTGACTTCATTCTCTATAGCTGGTATGTCACTTATGCAGGCAAATTATATCCTCAGACAACACTAGGTCTTCTTCAAAAGTGTGTTTTCATGTAATTTCTAAGATCTCAGTGTGCCCAATGAATGCAGATTAATAGGGCTTGTTTAAGATCCTCAGTAGTTTCTGTTTACCTCACTGGGTAAACAGGAAGAATACAGAAATCGAACAGCAATGCACAATGCAAATACAAAAGAAGTACCAGAATAAGCTTTCCATTAATGTCAAGAGATGTTCATATTATATTCTGCCGTCAACATTACATGTCCTCCAACACTCGGAGGTGGTACAATATATGACAGCCGAAGGGGTGCGACACAACCGTCGCGACTCCAACTACCTACCCGTCGGCTAACTAACTGACTGCTGTAACTCATTATTACCGACGACAACATAAACATAATATACCAACATAACATAATGATTATTCCCGTCAACATCATCCCCCCCAAGAAAAGAAGTCGACTCCGACGACTTAATACAAAATAGAGATGAACGGCAGGAACTACTGACGCCTGTTAGGCCCGGATCTTATACACTTCCTGCGTCCTCGCCTGAAAACCCTTTTCTGCTACCATTCGATGCTCAAGTGCGGATTTCACCAATATTGCTTCCTTTGCCATCACAGTCCTCCTGGGCCTAACCCAAACTTGTGTGCAAAACACGTTTTTCAGCTTCCACCAACTGCTACTCAAATGATTCTGTCTCCCTAGCCAATTTGTTCTCGATAGCCACCCGTGCTGCTCTCTCGGCATCCAACTCCTGGGTACGCTGAACTAAGTCTCACGCGACTATTGCCTCCAACCTGGTGGTCAGCTCCTCCCGAGCCCTCTGTGCATCCACCAAGGCAACCTCACGTCCAGCCGAGACATACTCCGAGTTCCTCAAAGCGTACCAGTCATGCCTGGAGGTGGCCACAATCCGTTGGCACAAATGCTAGGAGCCACCTCAAATCCTCCATCACACTCCCCAAAGGCTAAAAACTGAACTGAATAACTCCCTGTTGTCGTACGACTGCACGGACCTGCAATGCCTTCCCTCAAACTCTGTTTGTTCGCAACCTCCAAATCCGTCTCCCTCTACGGCTTATTTCTTCCCCGCCAATGCTTAGCTGCAGGCTTCTTTCTCACAGTACGGACAAGCAAGCACAACACTTCCCGTGTTTTGTTTTGTTTTTTTTTTTTGTTTTTTTTTTTAGGCACTGTAATGTCCCGCCATACCACCTCCAATCGTGCGGCTACTTGGTCTACCTGTGGCGATCGTTTTGCCCTTATGTGGCTGTGTGGAATTGTACGAAATCCCGCTCTCCCTAAGCGGCGGATCAATCTGTAAGAACCCTCGACCCCATCCATCCGCTTCACTCCCTGCGGTAGCTCTTTGTTTCCTTTGTGCGGCTTTATTTTCACGGCTTCTTCGACTGCTTTTGTTTTCCCTTCGGTGGTGCAGGGTTCTTTTTTCTTTGGCTGCGTGTCCTGTTTTTCCCTTCGGTGCGTTTTATCTCCTTCGGCATGTGCGGTGATTGTCTTTCCCTTCGGTTCACGCGGCTTCCACCGCACGATGGGTTCCACCTTCGGTGGTGCCACCGCACGGTGGCTTCCACCGTCGGTGGCTTCCACCGTCGGTGGCTTCCACCGTCGGTGGCTTCCACCGCACGGTGGGTTCCACCTTCGGTGGTGCCACCGCACGGTGGTATCCACTACGTGGCCACCGTACGGTGGTCTTTTTTTCCTTCGTTTTTTTTTTTTTACCATACGGTCGCTGTCGTACGACCGTGCGATTTTTTCCAAATTTTTTTATTTTTATTTTTTTCAAGTTGTCTAGAGAGTCTTCGGCTCGAGTCCCCTGTCTCTGGGATCGCTCTTCATCCTTCTCGGTTTTCCTCGCCCAAAAGTCTCCTGCTTTTGTCCCGTGCCTCTCGGGTCGCTTGCCCGGCCTCTCAGGTCCACTTCCATCCTCTTGAGTCCCCCTCCGGACTCCCGGGTGTCCTTCCGGCCTCTCGGGTCCCCTATGCGCCTCTCATGGTAGGGTTTCAATTTGAACCTATTGGTGGCAAGTTTATTTTCCATGGCCATCCGAAGACCTGGAACCACAAATTCTACAGGGACCATGGTCTCCTTCCCGTACATAAGAAGAAGAAGAATAATAAGGATTTTGAAGATTGCGGTCTTCCACACAGGGTTCCAATCGTTGCCAACACTCTTCGGATTATTTACGTCGCCAGGGTTTGGGGCATCTCCCTTCCAATATTCTTTGTATTCCGGCAGGTACACCTCTATTGGTTGCTCTGGTTCCTCTACTTCGAGCCTGTAGCTTTGGAACATTTCGTAATCCTCCATTTGCCAGTGGAAGAGCCCGTTAGTCGAGCATACCTCATCTTCAGAACATCCCTCCAATTCTAGCACCCCTTCACTGTTCGGCTCCATCGCGTTCTTGCCCTTACTTTCATCGGGACCCCCTTCCCCTCTATTAGAGTCCTCCGAGTCGGAAGAGGCGAGCTCTTCGCCGACATTTTGGGTGTGTAGGTCAATGGTATATTTCCGCCCTCCCTTCTCCATGGAAAGTGTATTTTTCTTCCAGTTGTGGTTTACCCTTGCATTGATCAACCACGCTCTCCCCAGGATGGCGTCATAGCCTTTCTTCTTCGAGGGAATAACCACGAAATCTAACAAGAATGGTTGTGTACCAATTGTCACTTGCTGGGCCATCAACAGGCCGAGTGGCTTAATGCCGTGTTGGTCCACTCCCACCAGGTTGAATGTGGGTGGCCACAGGGTGGGCTTCCCCAGCCGCTTCCATGTTTCTTCTGGTAGTACATTCACCCCAGATCCACCATCCACAATGGTGTCCTTCAAAATGGTCCCACGGATACCCATTTCTACCACAGCTGGGTGTCTACCACTGCTCACGGCTAGTAACATCGGGTCAGTCGAAGGGCTGACGGAAACCTCCACCTGTGGTGTACTCTTCGTAGCGGTGGCGGGAACCCCTACCTGTGGTGCACTCGACGATGCGGTGCTTTGCACATTAGTGAGGATGGCAGTCCTCAATTGTGGCATAGAGTCTAGAAGGTCTTTTACCTTTATCGGCACCTCTATCTGCAAGATTTGCTCAATGATATTATTTTCCGCTTCCGTACGGAATGATGTACTCGCCACCTCGTTGTCCCGTCGTTCGGTCATCATCTCACGTTCAATATTGGCCTTTGCCTCCCGTAATCTCTCCTTCTCCGTACGGGGGTCGGGATAAGTGGCTTTTTTCGTCTGGGCACGGGTGATCGCCAGTACTTCTTTCTCACCAGTCTTCTCAGCCTTCTCAATGTTGAGGAGATTAACCCCTGCCTGCGGGCAATTTGCGTCCTCATGGTCGCCTGGCCCGCACCAATGGCAGAGGTGCTGAGGGGTGGCTTCCTTCATGCAATCACGGGCGAAGTGCCCCCACTGATTACAGGCCCTACATTGGATAATTGGCCGGCCCTTGGCGTCATACTGGATACGGCTTCCGTTATTGGTATTGTTGCTATTCCTTCCGCCTCCGCGTCTGTTGTCCCGGTATCCTCCAGATGATGCATTATTGTTTGCCTCCGATGTGGATGGCTGCTCCTGCGCAAAGAGCACTTGCTGGTTACGTGCCTTCAGATTGTATGGACATTCCTTCGTAGAATGCCCCATAATCTGGCAGATGTCGCAGAATGCCTTCTTGGGACAGGCACCTTTCATGTGGCCGCTCTCCTTACACTCCGTGCACCATAGTTCATCGTCCTTACTTGTAGTCCCCTTCATTGTCTTAAATTCTTTTAACATCCTTTCCATATCTTTTTGAAGGGCTGTGACTTTCTTCCTCGGCTTCTCGTCACTACTACTCTCTTCTTCCGATGTGTCATCATCTTCAGATGATGATGAAGATCTATTCTTCTTCTTTTTGGCCGTCTTATTTTCACTTTCCAGGTCCATGGCCCGGTTGTATGCGTCGTCGTAGGATGTTGGAGGCACAATTTTCATCTTCCGTCGTAGCTTAGGGTTCAAACCCTCGACAAACCACCTCTTCTTCAAGCCATCGGTCGGTTGGCTTTCCATTTTCCCGACTAACTCTTTTAGTCGGCACCCGTACGCCCGTACGGTCTCCTTCTTTCCTTGCTTTGTTCCGTAGATTTCGGAAACTATCTCGTTATCATCCCGGAGAAGCCGGAATTCCTTCTCGAATGCTTTCTTCAATTCATCCCACGTAGTTACACTGGTTTTATCCAAGTCTGCATACCAGTCAATAGCCACTCCTCTCAGTGTGGCGGGGAACTGCTTCATCCATTCACCCTGGTCAGTCACCCCGTTGGCTGTCCAGATGGTTTCGCATGTACGGCAATGCCGTGCGGGATCATCTTTGCTATCCCCGTTGAATTTGGGTAACTTCTGTTTGGTCGCCATTGATGGAAATCGTCTACTTGGAGGTGGTTGTGGCTGTGTCTGCCCTCCGGTGCTGCTCCCTCCGATGCCGCTGATGCCTCCTGTGGTGGTGACCAAAGGTACGGTGTTCTGCCTTGTACCTACCGTGCGGTTACTTCCTCCGATGCCGCTGATGTCTCCTGTGGTGGTGACCGAAGGTACGGTGTTCGCCTTATACCTACCGTGCGGTTAACTTCCCCTTCGTCGTGACCCATGCCAGGCTCCCTTCGGTGATCCTCCCTTTGTGGCGCTTCGTCGTCACCCGTGCCCGGCTCCCTTCGGTGATCCTCCCTTTGTGGCGTGAGAGATAAGTTTTTGAACCGATCTCAAGTCTCTTCAACTAGTTCTCTCCGTAACCTAGTTTCCTCCAGAAACTCTTCAAGGCTTCTCGCTCTACCATAGTCTGGCGACGCGTAGAAATTCCCCTCGGCTTCTGCACCTTCCGTGACACCTCCTTGGTTCCCTTCGGGCAACCCTTCGGTAGGTCGTCCTTCGGCAAGTTGCCTCAGCCTCCGTCTACGTTCTACACGTTCCAGAATCAAAGCCTTCTGCGCAGCCTCCCACTCGTCGGTTTCTAATTTCTTATTTCTGTCTTTATTCAGTAAATTGGGCATTAATTGTGATACAATTTCATGTTTCTCAACACATAAATCAAAACACAACACGTCTTTATTAATTCATTCTTTTGTATACAATCAACATAATTCTTCTGCTTCTAACAGTGTTCTTTATTTCTCTCCTTTCACAATTTAAGGATTATTTGTCCTTCGTCGGTCTTCCCTACGTCCGTCATCCTGGCGCTCATGAAATTCTCGTAAAATTTGCTGTCGTCGGTTCTCACGGTAGGTGTCTTCTCCTACGTAGAGTTTTGTTTGGGCATCGTCGACTTCTGGGTTTATTTCAGCAACGGGTAGGCCCATTGGGTCTATGCGCCATCCGTGTCTTCCGTTTCGAGTTCGTCTAGGCAGCGGCGCCAAATGTTTACCTCACTGGGTAAACAGGAAGAATACAGAAATCGAACAGCAATGCACAATGCAAATACAAAAGAAGTACCAGAATAAGCTTTCCATTAATGTCAAGAGATGTTCATATTATATTCTGCCATCAACATTACATGTCCTCCAACACTCGGAGGTGGTACAATATATGACAGCCGAAGGGGTGCGACACAACCGTCGCGACTCCAACTACCTACCCGTCGGCTAACTAACTGACCGCCGTAACTCATTATTACCAACGACAACATAAACATAATATACCAACATAACATAATGATTATTCCCGTCAACAGTTTCTTTGATTTTGGTAAATTTTTCTATGAATTTAATCAAACCTAGAAACAGCCATCTGTTTTGAAATATCATTCATACTAATATCTAAACATCATTGTTATTCATGTTTAAAATTTGACAATATACATTTTTCAAATGCTTTTGAATTATTTTAAAACTTTGACAAAGCTTGTGACATAATATGATAGTAGAGGGATTTCATTCTGAACATGCTCCACTCACTGGGATATGCACAATTCATCATATAGGTGGTAACCACTTTTCCCGAGGCTTCATCTGTAGAGCGGTTGATGGTTAACTTTTAGATCTCATTCAGCCACAAATATAAATCTGCAAGGATGTGCCCACACACACTTCACCCTAGAGCCTCCAAAAACTCAAAATTCATCTTCAAATTGTAGTTTGAATAGGTATGCACTTAAGCTCCAGTTGCAATCCTAAGGTTTAGCACGCGAAATACAATTATTGCAGTTGTTTAGACATGCATGTCTGTGTCTCACATCCACACCCTAATGCCTCAAACACACAACTTTGCTCCTACAATGTGCATGTGCCTGTAAAGTATGATTTCGACTGACATTTTCCTTTAAATAAGGCACGTGCCTTTGGTAGCTGCATGTGCTCTCATGAATACCAAGAAGAAATGAAAGTTCATTTTTTTGTTGGATTTTTCTTGCACACTTCTATTCATGTTGGCCATGATTTTGATAATTGAAAACTCATTTTCTTGCCTATATTTGTTGATATGGCTGCAATTTTCAGATTTCATTTTGCTTCATGCCCTAGACTTCTGCACATAACTTCATAGGCATTGACTTTTCCCTACCATCATAGCATTCAGACATGTATCCAAACTCTAGTGAAGGACTCTATCTTCACTTGATGTGATTTACATTACTCGGTCATAACATGAACATGCAACTTTGATATGTACCCAAATTTCCTTTTAACCTGGCACAATTTATACTTTTAAATTGAAGTCTTTCTTCAATAAAAAATGAACCACTTTATAGACACAAAACAAAAAAATCCATCTGCAAACTTTATCACATTTTATTTATCCTCGTCAATATTTGAACCAAATTCCATGCTTGTTGAAGCCCTTATCATGCTAACAATGACTTTCTTAGTCCTATCTTCCTTTCATTTGCCATTGCACTCTCTAGTAGCTCCAAATTGTAGTCAGCATCATCTAGACCTAGTTTATCTCAATCTCAGAGCGATTGATCTGAAACAACAACCTCTCCATTCGACTAGAAACAACTATTACAATGGATTTCATTGGGTACAACCATGAAAACAACTTCCAAGAAATGACCAATTGGCCATGTGAAGAGCAGAAAAAATATATGCAAAACAACAGAACACAAGTTATATACCCTAGAAACCCAATGTGGATAAAAATTTCAACAGTGGGACTGTGGGCAAAAAATAAAAAAATAATTGATCAATTAGAGATACAAAGAATAGAAATCAATCTCAGAGAAGGAATTGGATAAATAAAATAAATCCTCCTCATGGTGACGAGAAGTCAACCTGGAGTGCTCTAGAAGAGGCCAAAGACTAAGCATTAAATTCATCAGGAGGATTTTCTATGCTGATGTTCATGAAGTTTTTAACTTGGGCAGCAAGGTAAAAGAATGCCTTCATTATTACAAATTTTTCCCAGGTTCGTGCAAATTTCCAAAAAATTTACATAAGGTCCAGTCCAAAGTACTCCCCCAACAACATCAATAGCCAGGTTAGCTTTTGTGGTGTCATCAAATAAGAGAGCCAGAAAATTAATGAGGACAAAAGGGCTACTAAAGATAGGAGAGCAGAAAAAATCAGAGAGGTACAATCTTCAAAGAAGATTGAGTTCAACTCTAGAGAGCGTGCTCGGGTTCTTCTTTTCCTTGAAGCAAACTATGACATTTTCAATAATGGCATGCTGGATCTTTTGAAGTAGATCTATTATTTGGATGGCTTTGTCTCTAAAGATTTTGTTTTTCCAATCCAACCAAATATTCTACATGCAGAAAAAGGGCATAGAAGACCATAAGAACTTAATGAGAGGCTTACCTTTTTAAGAGTTGTAGTCCATATTTAATCTATTTACAAAGCAAAGAGCAAGAGAGATCCAGAATGTGGGTATATCGTGATAGTCAAAGAAGAAGTGATCTTGCATTTCACTACCTCTGAAGCATATGTAGCAAATGTGAGGGCCCATGATGCCTCTTTTGACAAGATTTTCTTCAGTAAGGAACTTTTTTTTGTCTAACAAACCATTGAAAGTTTTTATTTTAGGGGCTACATTTTGGCTATAAATGATGTTCAAATGCCTATCAATGGGTTCACCATCCTATAAGTGATGGGCTGTGGGAATCATGGTGTAGTAGCTAGAGTTGATTTTACCCTAAATAAGACAATTCTCCCTTTATGGATCAGTAGGAAGAAGGCCAAAAAAAATCATTTTAAGTCAGGAGCACATCCTATGTACCAGGTCCAAGTTCCTGGGTTACCGGGTTCGGCACTCACACACCCAAATACTGGTCCGGGTTCGAGTTGGGTCCTGTTTCGAGTTCAGTTCGCGTCTGGTTCGGTTCAAAACAGCAGTCAGTAAAGTCAAAACAGTTGCAGTTGCCGTAAGTGGACAAATGAGCTATTCTTCCCAGCTGGGTAGCCCCAATCCGTCGCAGCATCTATCTGTCCCTTAGTCGCACGCAGCATCTATCTGGCTGGGTCAGGTTGTTCTTCTGCATCTCTGCTTTCGGGGGCTTACCCTTGGCTTCTGATCCCCGAAACCACAATAGAGAAGGATTTCCCGCTTAGAGGCTTTCAGCAGTTCTTATTGAAAGGAAGGAGTCGGAAAGTAATCGATGAAAACACTTGTAATTATTATCTAATATAATATAATATATATAATTACTATATAATATAATATAATATTATATAATATAATTTTTATATTGTTTTTGTACTGACGAACCCAAACAAACCCAAACCCCTTTTCAAAATTTTGCCGTACCTGTTCTTCGAACCCGAACCGGCAACCTAGGGTCCAACCCATTAAGGTAAAATCTATGTAATGTCCCCACTTTTAAATATAATTTAATAATAAATAATAATAATAATAAAATTAAAATACAAAAGAACAAAAATTAAAATTAAATTAAAATATGAAAGAATATGATTAAATATAATTAAAATTTAATTAAAGTTAATAAATGGTCAAAAGGCATGAAATGATAAGTTGTGACTCCCCAAAATATGAGGTATAAAAGGGAGAAGAGAACTCATTTGAAGGGGGCGATAATTTGGGAATCAGAAGTGCAGATTTGATTTAAATAAGAAGTGCAGATTTGATTGTGAAAGGTTGTATCCTTTTTCAAAGGGCAGAAATAATGAAAAGTTGCACTCTTTCAAAGGGTGCTAATGGTGAAAGGATGTGTCTCTTGCCAAAGGGCATGCATGATGAAGAGGTGTGACCTCTCCCTCACAATGATAGATATAAAGGAAAGGAATCAAAAGTATCTAGTGACATCACCATCGATCAGATCAGATCAGAACTGTTACTAAGTTACAGGCAGTAACATCCTTGTTCTTGGTGGTATGCATGTGGATGTGCTTAATATATATGTGTAATATATGAAGACTGATAATGTTCTTATGCAGAATTTAATAGTACTATTAATATAGACTGCAATATGTATGACAGTCATAATATACATCCACAGTACAAAGTGATATTGCCATAACTTTGTCCTAGGTCATAAATCTATTCTAATCCTTCTATTCCCCAAGGGAGATGGGTGCTGCTAGGGAAGGGCAGAGTAAAACCACTTCAATAGAAAGCCCAAAGGGTGAAAGGACTCCTCCTGAAACCTTAGCTGCAGGCCCCAAGGGTGAACGGACTGAGTTCTGGTAATCTAGGCTACATTTAAGGAGGTGGTGTCAAGTGCCCTAGGCAGCCAAGCCATCTTCTGGGAATGGGATCAGATTGGTTTGGGTTTAGGCATGGTTTTAATGGCATCATAAGTTATATTACAAAGAATTAGTTACTTATGCTCAATTAATAGTGATAAAAGGTAGTAACATGGAAGTTGCTCTTGGGAATTGACACTGTATAAATAGGGGACATTACAATCTATTTGGGTTGAAGGCCATCCCAAGTGAAGGGTTGAGCAAGATTTTTGATGTCAGGACGAAGTATGATGTGAAGGAGGTTACTAGAAATAGAAAGGATTAGAGGCTTAAATCCAAGGATGGACTTGTCCCAACAATTAATGTTGACCCATTTACAAGAAACTGTGAAATATTATCTTTTATTATACCAGTAGGTGAGACAATCAAGGACAAAATTTTGGATATGCATGTGGCTTCTGTAGATGTTGAGAAGGAAGGTTATTCAAACCATCTCAAATTTGTAAGCAAAAAAGAAATTCAAAAACTAGTTGGAGAGTTTATCAAATACCAAATAAGCTTAGCCCCAAGCGCCTTGCTCATGACAGAAACAGTACAACTATCCAGATCCAACTTATTAGATGAAATCTTTTCCAAAGAGACTTTTTACCTCCTTGCCATAAAAAATTCCTGGTTTTTTACCTAGATCAAGAAGGATATTGAAAGCTAAGAACAAACTCTAAAAGAATGATATTGAAATGGCCTCATAAACTTAATTATGAGAAAGATCTAACCATCCTACCCAATGGTGTGTGAGTTAAAAATATTTACAAACCTATTGTGATAGTGGCCATATAGCCCAGCCCACTGAATTAAAGTTCTAATCTGCGCAGTGTGGGTAAAAACATTAGAAATGCTAGAAAAAAGAGTTGGTAGACATATATCAATAACATTGACTCAACTATTATATAAATGATGAAATTATAAACAATTCACCTGACCAATGACTGCAGAATCTCTAGTGAAAATGTGAGGGAAAAACAAGGAAACAGCTGTGCCCATGCACCCCAATGTAAAGCCAGTTATTGCTCCACATATAAGCAATGATTTAAGTAGTGACCGTGCCTGTGTTCAATTAACAGTAAAGCTCATTTCAAATGACATGACATCTTACATTAATGAAAAACATAGCTAAATATTATATTGCAAAAAAAAAACTAGAACTGGTTACAAAAGGTACAATAAGCAAAAGTTAAGATGACATAGATACAAGTATTAGGTATGAGGAAACCACAAACACATTGGCATTGATTACTGATATTACAGAAGCTATTAAAGCATCAACAATTATACATACCAATACAAACAAAATCGAAAAGGATATCTTTGTAAATAAAATATTCCAGTTTTTGCCAGCTTGTATTAATTTGCTATTTTTCTAAAACTGGAATTTTGGTATAATAATAAAAACCTGCCTAAAACTTGAGTAGCTGCAAATGACTTTCGGCATTGAAATTTTGCTTATTTAATATTTATTGTGTTACTTTACCATCTTATATCATTTCATACATAGAAAAGTTGTTAGTTTGTCTTATAAGCATTGGTAGGTTTCTTATAAATATAGTTGGAATTGTAGAAAACACGCCCTTCTAAAATTCATGAATTGAATAATCTTTTACAGCTTATTAATTACTTTAAAATGTTTATAAGCTATTTTATGGAAAGTTGCAGCTCGAAATAAATTCTGAATTGGAGGATATAAGTAAACTATTGATTTTGCCTTTCACATTTTGAAAAATTTTCAGCCCCATCCCATTATTCAATCTTTCTATTACATTCTTGTTTTGCATTGTGATATTTTTACACCATTTTACAAAGAATGGCACTTAATTCTAGCAGTGGATCCATTTCCTTGATGTGCTTGTGTGCTCAACGAGAGAGTCTTCTTGATATCTCAAGGGCATGCTCATAATCCCTTCCTCTCGTTGCTCTTTTGCCCCCTGAAAGTATGTTATTCACATTTCATTGCAAGGATTTGAGACCTCTTTCTCATCCAGTCTTGTTGCTCATTTCATGCAAATTCAATTGCATTGTCTTCTTTCTGGGGCTCAAAAGAAACAAAACAAATATTTTAGAACTACTACAACAAACGATGAAAATTGATATATGGCAACGATCAAATGACCCGTCCACATGATTTGCACAAAGAGCATCCAAAAGATTAGAATTTTTACAGAAGGATGATTTGGATAAAGAAAGTTCTTTTAGATGATTAAATGCAGTTTATGTGTCATTTCACAGAAGAATTCTTCAGCAGGCAATTAGCAACAAAGGTGAAAGCATAAACACAGAGGCACCAAACCTACTTTATTTTTCCACTTTTTTTCTGGATCACAAATGTGAATGTCAATTCTCATATTGAGGAAACTTATTTTAAACATTATGTCGACATATACACATTAACAGAGGCTTCATGATGCTGAATAAGATTTATAGAGTTCCATAATGATAGCCTAAATGGTTTACAGCATTGCAAAAGAAGACATTAATACTACATTAGATCTGCAATATGTGGCATTACAAAGAGAAATATGGGAATGAACTTCTACAATTTGTAAAGAGATAAAAGTTAAAGAAGACCTTTTTCAAGTTCCGATTCATGCCATGAATTAGTGCTGGCATAAAGGCCTGGGCAGTTTGCGACAAGGGTTCTCCCCAAACAGTACACATGCAATATACTCCAATCATAACCTACCATGATAAGAGAAGATTATAGTGGAACAAAATACTAAACGATAAACAAAGGTCAAGTTTTAGGCATCAATTTCTAAGAATAGACTCAGTAGAAATAGTTCAAATAGGAAAACATTTTCCTAGCTAATGGAGGCTGAAGCAAAGATTTTTTTAGTAATCTATGAAGTGAATGTATTAGACCTTAATCCTATGAAGCAGAGAAAAAACAGGATAAGAGTACCTGGTGGGCAGCAAGTTTCTCAGGTCCCATTGATGTTGCGAAGTATGTAATCAGAGAATAGAAAGCAACCTAATAATCAAAAAAGCACATTATAGGTACATAGTGATATTAATCCTTAATTGGGAATAACATTTAACTCTCTACACTATAAATTCATTTTGATTAATTGAGACAATACATTCTTAGACACCAAAATACAAGAAAATTTAATATGGTTACCTTGCTTATCATTGTTATGAAAACCGGAGCAGCAATTTGGATTATTTGAATTAAATTTTCTGAGGAAGGGACTGAGAGTGCGAATGCATTATAGCCTTTCTTGTTAACTGATTGAAGCATCATAAGGACTGCAACAAACTGTTAATTATTTCAAACTTGTATTGGTTAAATTTGAAGATATTGCATTAATCAGAAGACAAGACAGTTGAAAGATAGCATTCAATTGGTGCTCCTTAATTAATTAGTTAATCTGCATTAGATATTAGAAAAAGTTCTAAGAATTTGTACATGATAGTTCTTATAATCTCACCTGTGAAACAGTTGTTGCCCAAGCAGCACCAGCAATGCCATAGCCCATGAAACTACATAAGAGGATGTCCCCCACTCCGTTTACCAAACTGGCAACAGACAACACCTTCAAAGGGCCCCAGGAGTCTTTCATGCCAAGGCTACCAAGAAAAGAATCAAGTCATATTTCATAAGCATAGGTTACACATACTGGAAACTTCCTATCCAGATCTTGTTAGCTGAAATTATCAAAATCAGCAAGAAATAGACAAAAATGATTTCCAAAATGCCTAGGCAAGGACACTGATGCAGTCCCTATTTTTATGGTCAGTTCTATCTCAATTGAATCTTAATAGACAATATCCATATCTAAGGCACATGGAAGAAAATTATTACTTAATGACTCTTGCAAGCTTACTCTAATGCAGTAGCAAAGAAATTGACGAAAGATAAAAATCCTGGTAGGTCATAAAAATACATATAGTTTAATCCCAAATGCAATGCAGTTTCTAGACTATCCCAGGCAAGAAATAAAAATTTGCAAGACAATTGCATCCATGGATGGTCAACATAATTGGAAGAAATCTGAGTAAAGCTATTTCCAGTGTAAGACAAAAAGAAAGTGAGTTACGCTATGATTTTAGAAGTCCAATTTCAGTGGACTATTATGCCAAGAAGAGATCAGAGACACAAACATCATGTTAACATATGTAATGGCATCCTACTGTTGTAAGCAGTGTACAAAATAGAATCTAGTGTGATCACCAAAATAGAAGGTTTGGGACCTAGAATCATGATGATGCCCTTCAGTTTTAGATGGGGTGCTCATTATTTCTGTTGCAGTCCCCATGCAGAGTCAAATGGCAGCCCCTTGAAGAGTAAGCAGCATTTCCACAGCTTCTTCACCCTTAGCAAAATGCATAGTGTCAACTAATGCCAATGGCCTGCACAGGGCATCAACCTCCCAGTAACCATTTAAAGGTGAATTTATTCATCTTCCCTAGGTGTTTCTTTACTGCTTGTTCTACATTGTTTGTATTAAAAAACTTCCACGCTTGGGAGAGATAGATCTGCAGTGCTTTGCATCTCTTCTGATGGATCTGCATTGTACAAACTACAAAGTCATCACATGGAAAAAAAAACTACTTCAGTGCATATCTTTTTTTTTTTCAAATTCTTCACAGTTCCATGTTCTCTCGTTGTATTCCACTGTGTAAAAGGGAATAAAAATAAAAAATTTGGTTTAACTTATATAACATACTAGATTCTGTAATTTAGTGTGTTGTCCCCCTGATTGTTCCTGGAATCCAGATCACCATACCAAATACTGAATCAACGGAGCACTCAGTGTTTGCAGAATAAAATCATCCCTCTACCTCTGTTGGGCAGCACCAATCTGCTTCATGATAACCATAGAGTTCAGAGACGACATCTCTCAAGTCCTTACTGTTGTGCCTTGCACACACTCCCTGTCGCCGACAAGGTCCCCCTCTTTGGTTTCCAGCCTTCATCCTGCTGAGTTTCGAATTTTGATTTTTGTCCGCCGTCCCTTTTGTTGGGATCCAGGAAGTGGTGAAGCAATAGGCTTTGTGGTCGTTAAAAGAAAGGGCGTGTTTGGATTTTAAGTCGCATGGCCTGGGAAGTTCTGCGCAAAGAATTTCGCATTTTGAATACCTAAAGTCAATCCAAGGGAAACCTAATTTTAAAGCCTAAGAGTCTGCTAGGTAGGCAGGAGTGTCAATTCCAGAACCTTGCAAAATTCCTCAAGAGGCCGAATTTCGCCAAATGGAGGAAAACGCCTAAGTTTCAAGAGTTTGTAAAATTCCTCAAGAGCTCGATTTTCGCCAAATGGAAGCAAAGCATCTAAGTTTTGAAACCTTTTCAAAACACCCAAGTTGGCCGATTTTCAGGGGCTAAAGCTCAGATACCGGTTCTCCCCTATTTTGGCTGGGTCCTGGTCTTGGTCCATGCCCGGTCCTGGTCCTAGTCCGGTTCGCTCTGGGTCCCACCCAGGTCCTGCCCAGGCGGCTGGGTTCCCTGTGGGTCCTGCCATGCAGGACCCACAGGGAACCCAGCCGCCTGGGCAGGACCCGGGTGGGACCCAGGGCGAACCCAGGAGGACCCGGGTGAACCCAGGAGGACCCAGGTGAACCCAAGCCCGTGGGTTCCCAAAAACGGGCCCCACGGGTTAGCAAGCATTTAAAAACAATAAAAAAACAATATTTTTAATCATATTCATAATTTGCAAAAAAGATAATATTCAAGTTTCAAGTTTCAAAATGTGAAAATGTCATGACACAATAAAGTATAAAGTTAAACATTCAAATTACAAGCCATCTATGGGATTTAAATTCCATATTCATCTTCATCTGAAGCATCCAACCCAAGCCATTAATTCAGAATATTTATTGGCATTGGCAATTATGGATTTATGATTTATTGATTTATGATTTATCTGTTATCATCTATGTATCATTGTATGGGAAAGTTACATTGTATGTTTGATGTTTCATATTTGTATGTTTGAACTGTGAACATATATAATTTTGATGTTTGAAGTTTGAACATATATATATATATATATTAAAAAAAATTAAAATATATATATATATATGTACAAACGAACCCGTACCCGTACCCAAAAAAAATTTTTTTTTGCCGAATCCGCGAACCCGTACCCGAATCCGAACCCGAATCCGAACCGGAACCGGTAACTTAGGGCTAAAGGGTAAAGTGAAAATAATTAAACCTTTTCAAAACACCCAAGTTGGCCGATTTTCAGGGGTCAAAGGGTAAAGTGAAAATAATAAAACCTTTTTAAAACACCCAAGTTGGCCGATTTTTAGGGGCCAAAGGGTAAAGTGAAAATAATAAAACCTTTTCAAAACACCCAAGTTGGCCGATTTTCAGGGGTCAAAGGGTAAAGTGAAAATAATAAAACCTTTTCAAAACACCCAAGTTGGCCAATTTTGGGGGGCCAAAGGGTAAAGTGAAAATAATAAAACCTTTTTAAAACACACATCTGGCCCGAAGTTCGCCAAACCAAGGTAAAAACGTCCAAGTGTGAACTTTTCAAAACTTTGCAAAATACCCAAGTCGCCCAAAGTTCGTCGAGCAAAGGTGAAATAAAAACTTAAAAGCTTTCAAAATTGCCATTTAGGCCGATTTTTGGGGGCCTAAGTGAAAACATTAAAATTACAAAAGCTTGCAAAACACACATCTGGCCCGAAGTTCGCCAAACCAAGGTAAAAACGTATTAGTGTGAACTTTTCAAAACTTTGCAAAAGACCCAAGTCGCCTGAAGTTCGCCGAGCAAAGGTGAAATCAAAACTTAAAAGAGTTTACAAAAGTGCCCTTTGGGCCAATTTTTGGGAACCAAAGGTAAAACATCAAAACTTAAAACCTTTCAAAATTGCCATTTAGGCCGATTTTCGGGGGCCTAAGTGAAAACGTTAAAATTACAAAAGCTTGCAAAACACACATTTTGGCCAAAGTTCGCCAAATCAAGTTAAAACGTCAAAACTAAGAAAACCTTGCCAAATCGCTATTTATCCCGATTTTTGCCAAATCCAAGTGAGGGCATTAATATTTAAAACTTTTCAAAACGTCTCCTGGCCCAAAAATCGGCGAGACAACTCGAAATCACAAATAAAAAGGAAAGCGTCTTTTTCGTAGGGTTTGCAAAACCGCCTTGTAGCTCGAAATTGCCAGTGGTAAAATCGCAAAGGTAGGTAAAGACGTCTTGAACTCTAAAACATTCTGAAAATGCCGAAAATCATGAGAGTCATGATATTTTGGTTAAGGGCGCTATAAGTTTTAAACCTTGCCTACCTTTTCAGTCTTCCCAGTCCGAAATCGCAAATCAGGAGGAAGGCATTGAAGGTTGAAAGTTTGCAAAAGCTTGTTTTGCCCCGAAATTGGGAGTGTCGCGGTTTTTCAATCGGGCGTTTTTTTTAAACAAGCTTGCGAAGAGTACCTCCAGTTCGAAAATCGGCAAGTATAGTCCAGTATCGCTTAAGGCATAGGGAAGAACGTTTCGGTAATCACAGAGTTTGCATTTTTCATTTCGCCCTCCCAGTCCAAATTCGCACGGTAGGCATTTTACCTCAGCAAGTTTGCATTTCCTTGCAATCCAATATTGCGCAAGAGGAAAAAGGCAAGAGGGCAACATTTTGCAAAACCACCCAAGTCTCCGAAGTTCGCTCATCAATTAGGCAATTCGCCAGGTATGATTCAATTCTTTCCTTCAAATCATTATTTATGCAAAATTGGTTGTCTATTTGAAACATTAAACATGGCGCAGAGGCGAACCTGCCAAAAATTAGCCTTGCAAGACAAAATTCAGACTTAGAAAATTTTGAACATTTAAAAAAAAAAAATGAACTTAAGACTTTGAGTGCAAAATTGGCAATCATTGAACATCAGAGCCCTGAACCGCAGCCAAGTAGCAAATTCTAAACAAAGAACTTAATAGCATTTCACTTCCAAATTAATCAAGCTTTTTTGTTGAAGCATCGTACTTTCTTCAAATTTTCAGTTTTCCCATTGATCCTTATGTCCTAACATCATCCTCTATTTTGACAAACCTGTTTGTTTCCTTCATCTCGTCTCGTAATCCGCGTCCAGTTGTGCAGGATAAATGCCTAGATCTGCAGTAGAATCCTCAAAGATGCCTGGTGCAACTGGAACATCTCGGGTCTCTAAATCTGACATTCCCCGTAAAGGCGAGAAGATGAAGTACCAGTACCAGAGAGGAGTGAGGGAGTCAAAAGTCCAGAGCATATGGGAAAATATAGGTGTTACTAATTTGGGCCACATAGACATTCAAGACTTCAGAGACCAGGTATTTTCTCCAAACGCCTATGGCAAGCCCAAGCGGATGATGGAAAGTGGTATCACTCAGGTGGCAGGTTTCCCTCCATCCATGCAGAATTATGAGCTAGTAGTTGAGGCTGCCCAACATTATCAGCCAAAGACCAGATTAGTGATTCTAGAAAATATGGTGTTAGCTGATTTCACACCTGAGGCCATTGGGGATGCATTTGACATCCCATTTCCTGATAATCCCATTGCTACAACCATAGATGAAGCACAAGTTGCTTACGACATGAATCCTGCTAAATGCAGGACATTGATAAACGAAGAATGGTATAGGGAGAGAAGGCCTCCGAGTATTAGAATCAGTAAAAAGACCCCCAAAAGTGACTTTCATAACGAGCATGGTGATATGGTCACCTTACTCAGTCGGGTTATGGGACTCCCTCAGTCAAACTTTTTTGAAGAGTGGATGTTCTACTTTACGGAATAGGTCTTTGCCGAAAAATCCAAGTTCAACTGGGGCCAGATCATCAGTGATAATATCCATACCCAGTTGGTCGAACTTGAAGAAAAGAAGTACTTCACCATGACCTCCTACCTGTCTATATGTTCGCCCGACACCAGCCGCTGAGAGGAATAATCAAGAAGGGTGAAATCGAGAATGGGCCCAATCAGGTAAAGGTGTACGACTGCTATCCTCAACTACATTACTATGACATAGCTCAAAGAGAAAAGAACAACGCTACTTATGCAATTGGTCAATATGAGCGTGTCAATGACGCCTTTACAATGCGCGTAATCAGGTTGACGCAAGGGGGATTGCACATAAGGCTCTCAGAGCAGGCTACCATTTTGGTACAAAAGTACGATGCCTAGTTTATTCAATTCCCTAGGTTCACCTATATTATAATACTCGGCTTTGAGGGAGCTCCGTTCCGACTTCCACGCTATCCCACAGATAAAAGAGTCCTTCTGGAAGTTGCAAGGTAGGCACATCCAGCGGGCAGCTTACTTAGAGATAAGAAGCAGTCCGGATTCACCTTCCCTATGATTTTGGGTGCCCTTGATGTCCATTTAAAGAATTTAGTACAAGCTGATGAGTCACTTGCTGAATTAGCATCTTATGGCCTGCCGGAACATTTCCCAAGGAAATGTTTTGATCATGACAATTTGGCAAAAAGAGCCTATGGCAAGCGCTATAAAGCAAAGGCATCGATTGAGGACTATTGGAGAAATTGTTCTGATGACTATGAGGTCCGATGGCGTGAATATTCAAGGCTAAGTGTGCAGCAGATGCGGCTTTATGAATACCGTCGGGTCCCAGATCAGGTGACAGATTCGGGCAATTGCTTGCAGGTCCAAGAGTTTGAGGCAGTAAAGTACCTCTTGCTGGGAATTAATTGGTCTCAGGATCTGATTATTGATTTTGAGGCAGTTATGGCAGCTCCAAGAAGGTATACCGATCACTGGTTATCCCAGCAGATTGAGAGACTAACCCATGAAGGAATCCAATTTACATACCATATGATGGGCACTCTCGATTCCCAGTCTTCGGAAGATGAGGGAACCTCAAGTGCACCGAAGGAAGAGGTTGAGAAGCCCGGAAAGAAGAGGAAGAAAGCCAGAGCTAATAGAGGGACTCAGGCATCAAAAAGAACTAGAAGGGAAAAGATCCCTATGAGAAGGCCTGAGGTCAATTTGTCATCCAAAGACCCCAGTTTGGAAGATGACGTAGTTGAGCTTGACTATATACTTGCTTCGCCCTCCCAGAGCGATGTTGATGCATTCGAAGCTAATAATCCTCCAGCACAAGATGAGCTAGATGCAGAGGTCAGGATCATTGGTTCTAGTGAACCTGGAAATCAAGTTGAGGAAGGAGAAATTCCGCCTAATCAAGGGGCTAACAAGCATGAACTCACCCAGGGGCGTCGACATGAATTACAATTGAATAGCGCCAGCAAAGAAGACACCACTGTCGAAGGAGAACGCAAGGCGGATGAGACCCACAAGATCGATAGAACTGAAGAGCAACCATCACAAGGGGACACCCGACAGTTGTTCAGTGAGGTGGGGGAGAACTCGGATATAAGTAAAGGGCTGAATACTGCATCTGTTCCTTCTACGACAAATCAATTGCAAATAGGCACTGGGCCAGTTGAAACCTCTAAGAAGCAAAGTGGGAATTTGGCCATAACATCCAGACAAACCATTCCTCAAGACTGGTTAGTTGCTCGTGCACAACGGAAGGCAGCCACCAAGCAACCTATCAACTTGGAGGATATCTTCGCTCACATAGGGGAAACAAAATCCAAAGGCAAGAAGCCCAAGACCTACTCCCGGATCACCAAGGATGTGCAGAGGAACCACACCATCCATATCACTACCCCACCTGTCGATAAGCTAGCAAATCAAATTGCATTGGCCGATTATAGCGTTACAACCGTCCCGATAGGGTGAGCCACCAAAGAGCAAGAAAGGGAAGAGTTCAAGGACTCCGTGCAGAATATGCTCAGGCAACTCAAGGAAATGATTGCTGAGAGAAACATGTACCAAGTTCGTGCTGAGCAGGCTGAGGGGTATATTGATCACCTGCTAAAACCATTGCAACATGCCCCTGAATCCCATGTTCCCCCATTGACATTGCCACAAAGGACTACAACAGAATTTGAAGGAGTACGTGATACCGCCAAAGTTGCCAAGGAATGGATTCGAGACATTAAGGAAAAGGGGGAGCGGATCATTGAAGATGTAAAGGAAATGGCCCACCACCGAGAGACCATTCTGGTCAAATTGTTCGAGGTAAAGAGGGAATGTCTCAAGGTTCATGAGGTGGTTGGTACAATTCTCCCCCTCATGAGGGCTCTTTTCTGGACCCACACGCAGATTCCCACATTGTCCGCCATCCTAGATCCTTATGACATCAACATTTTTAAAGAATGGTACTGGACTGCCAACATGAAGAATGACACAAAAGGCACCATTAATAAAGAGCAGGAGACATGCGAGGAAATTTTGAAGGACATGAGGGATCTTGGTGGAAGGATCCTTCGATCAATGGTTCTGGGCTAAAAAATAGTTTGTCCGATGACCAAGTACAACCAGATTGGGAGGATAGACTGAGAATTGATAAGGTCGCATACTCCACGAAGGACCTAGAGTTTGCCAGTGGATTGCATTCAAACATTTTATGTTTTGAAGCTCATCGGTCCGACTGGAAGGATGGGTTAAAGCATGTACATCGCCACTTGGAGGGTATGCAATATAAAATACGCCATCCTCCTATGCCTCCAAGCATGGTGTTGTTCCAGCTATGCATCAGATTTCAAGACTATGTTCGGGCAGAACGTGCGGCAGGTTGGGACCTCTGGAAGGAGTATTTGCATGGCGAGGATGAATTTCTGGAAAAAGGGTCTACAGCAGAAAAGGAGAAAGTGCTTTCATAAAGTGCAAATTTCTTTTAAAATCTTAAAAAGCACTTTTTAGCCATAAAGTTCATTTCTAACTGCCAAAACAGTTGTAAATCTTGAGCTCCGTGCATGTGCACTTTTTGAAGCAGCTTTTTGGTAGTTATTAATTACCTTTTTGGGTAGTTATTGTTTCTCCTTTTGTTGTTGTTGATATTTTGCCTCTCATTTATAGGTATGGGTATTTTTGATGTAGGATGAATCTGGCCCACTTGTTTAAGTTTAAATCTTGGCCATTCGTCTGTTTTTGGAAATCTATGTAAAGGATTTAGCTCCTCTTTGTAAAAAGGAAGTCTAAGATTGTTGTTGAAACTCTGGCAAAATTTATGCAAAATTAATGGAAATTAAAGTTGTCTTATTTCTTTGTGAGTGCATGGTCTTCTTCTTCACCATTTAATATTCTTGTTATGTATTTTGCTTTCAGATAGTATTTTTTGGGATAATATTTGATAGAAACCTTGGTGTTCATACCATTAAGAATTGGCTGATTGCCATTCCCCCCTGCATGGTTAGTCTGAACCCATTTATGTGCTTAGTTCGGTTGTTAAACATCAAATGAATGGATGTCAAATTATGTATTTATCTAAGTTACCGGTTCCGGTTCGGATTCGGGTTCGGATTCGCGGATTCGGCAATTTTTATTTTTTTTGGGGTACAAGTATGGGTTCGTCCATACATATATATATATATATTTTTTAATTTTTTTTTTATATATATCTGTTGAAACTTCAAACATCAAAATTATATATGTTCACAGTTCAAACATACAAATATGAAACATATAATGTAACTTTCCCATACAATGATACATAAATGATAACACATAAATCATAAATCATAAATCCATAATTGCC
Organism: Cryptomeria japonica; assembly: GCF_030272615.1. Taxonomy (NCBI): domain Eukaryota; kingdom Viridiplantae; phylum Streptophyta; class Pinopsida; order Cupressales; family Cupressaceae; genus Cryptomeria; species Cryptomeria japonica. The sequence continues at coordinate 198,930,217 of NC_081405.1, read as the reverse complement.
AATGCCAATAAATATTTTGATAAAGATATATCGTAAATCATAAATGTAATATCATATTCATAATTTGCAAAAAAGATAATATTCAAGTTTCAAGTTTCAACTGATTCAAGTTTTAAAATGTTAAAATAAGATTAAAAAATTTGTTTTTTAATTGTTTTTCTTTCTTTTCAAACCCGTGGGCCCCATTTTTGGGAACCCACGGGCAAGACCCACAAGGAACCCAGCCGCCTGGGCAGGACCCGGGTGGGACCCAGGTCGAATCAGGCTCGTACCAAGACCGGGCATGAACCAGGACCAGGACCCAGCCATTTTTGGCAAGAACCGATAACTGAGGTATTTATGTTTAGTAGCATGAAAATCCAACTCCCTTCGAAGATTGCACTAGATTTTACAACATTGTGCTTTATTAGCTGATAATGTTAAATCTGGTTTTTTAAGGTTTCCGTCTATTTTCCTGAATATTATCTTAGGTAGATTAATTAGATATTTTCTCTCTCTTTTCCCTTCCTTTTTTCCTTTTTTATCAAAGAGAAACCATACAATCAAGCTGAAATAGTATCAATCAGAGGCAAAATCAGATGATATAGGACTGATGAACTTTAGGGAGCCCGTTTGAAACCGATTCCGTCCAACCTTAAGTCCCCTTTGTGTTTCCAGCAAAACACATCAAACTGCTAAGCTATCCTGCAGTCAAGACCTGACAACCAAAACATTGAGGTCATCCCCATTGATCAAATTCACACAGCATTAGGGATTTCCTTATCTCAAGAGAGGATAGGATTCTTAGTATTTCTATTCTGCGTTGGCTGGATGAAGTCGTAAGTATCCGCGACTTTAAACGCGTCAACAGAATTGGCGCTAGAAGGAGGGCAAGCTGGAACAAATTGGATCGTTCTCTCCGGAGAGATTCGAAAGAGTCCTGATTTCCAGCCCAGAACGGGAAAGATTCGCTAGATTTCAATTCTATAGGCGTAAAACTCACCGCTAGGTTCCAGACCCCAGTGAACCCAGTTCGTCAAACCAACAATTTGCTGTCCTAGAGAGCACGGTTTTCACGACCCCAGTTGCTACAACTCCAGTTCCCCCTTTGGTTCCATTAATTCGGCCACAGATGGCACATAATCAACCTGGTTGGTGGACAACCCGTCACCAATAATTTTCGCCAATTACCATGTGTTGATGTGTATTTTGTACACGACCAAACACAGAATAAAATACCTAAAGGTACCTTATCCTCTCTTGAATAAAGCTCCCGAATGCTGAAGATATCGCGGAAGGATCAATCGGAGAAGCTTCAAGGTTCCTGTTATGTAGGATCTCTACTCGTGGATAAGCTCTTTGTGGTATGATGTGATTTTGCTGGAATCACAAGGGGACTTACACTTGATGACCTGAACGTCTGATTTGCTGGAATCACAAGATTTCACTGGCCTAGATTTTTTTTTTAAAAAGAAAAAGGATGAGGGCGAGGAAAGGATCTAATTCTGACACTAAGAATGTAGGAGCAATGAATGATCTTTGATGAAATTCTAACTAAGTCTTGTCTTGACATCCTAGGACCATCTCCACAAGGTTAGTGCGATCTTCGAAGGAAAGCTTTATGATGTTCAAATCATCGCTACAGGCATAGACACCATCAGGCTGATGCATATCAATGAAGAAGCGACAATTGAAGTTAAGCTTAAGCTGAATGATTCCAGTTGACTACACAAGGCAAGTCTGCAATCAACAAACTGCTAGTAGTATGGATATACAAGTTTCATCATCAATCAAACACATTTCTTCCACTCATCTAATAACATGAAATCAAAACTGAGAAGTATAAAGACCATGGAAATTGTTGAATCGACCCATAGATTTCACCATTTCTTCAATGAAGGTTTACAAGCCTTTTACAACAACATCTTGGCAACAATCTTTGCCTTCTGTTTCATTAACTGACTTATTCACTATTTCTAACTATTCACCTAACTCCTGACTAACTATTAGCCTTTACAAATGAGGAGCCAGGGCTTATATAGTGCCCACAATACAATTCAATGGCTTAGATCAATTTGAGATCAATGGCCAAGATTTTACAATGAAACCCTAATTAGGGTTTGTTACAACAAACTCAATTCTGGCTAATGAAATAATTGCATTACTTGGACACGTCTTCTCTGGAATATTCGACCAATGGAAAACCGGGGTAGGTACATCGAAGTTTGTGCCATCTCCCATGAGTCAGGTACATTGAATCTGGACACGCTGAGGTGGACTAACCCGACTGGAGGAGTGATGACTGGGATGCCACCTTGTCCAACACTTGGTTGATGTTCAATTTAATGATGTTTAGAAGCTAACTTTAATTAACTCTTCTGAAACTATTGGCTTCTTCAACGGACCCTTGCTTTAACCTCGTTTGTCTTTGATGTGCAGGATGTATGGTGTACCTTTCCTTCAAATGTTGGACTGGAAGAGGTCGTCCTTGATGATGCTGGGCTAGAGAAGGTCGTCCTTGTTGATGCCGGACTGGAGAAGGTCGTCCTTGTTGATGCCGGACTGGAGAAGGTCGCCTTTTAACTACAAGACAAACAAAAAGATGATTAAGGACACATGATAAATTCATTTCAACATAGCATTTTCAACTTAAATCATCAACGAAAAGATATCAACATGAAACTTGCCCAAGATTTTCTCCAGGAACAGACCCTATAAGAATTTCGCTCTGGACCCTTTGGAAGGGTCAGGAGCGAAATTCCAACTTTAGCTCAAAATTCACATTTTTGAAGGTCAAACATCTTTCCAAGGCATTCCAAATAGCTTTTCTCACCCTAGTCCAGGCCTGACTTAGCACAAAATTTGGAGAAAAGGATGGTTTTAGTGTTTTTCACTCTGGACCCTTTGGAAGGGTCAGGAGCGAATTTCTTGTTTGTAGCTCATTTTTTTCATCATTTCAACTTCAATCCACCTCACAAGGCAAGGAAAAACTTTTCTTCTCTCATCCAACCCAAGTTTATCTTGATTTTGCAAGGCAAAATAGGTGATTGAAGGATTTTTGCCCTGGACCCTTTGGAAGGGTCAGGAGCGAATTTCCTCTTCTAGCCTAAAATCATCACTTCTGGAGACAACCATCGACTTAAGGGCAATCACAAGGGCATCTTTTACCTTGGTCTAGCCATAGCTTAGCATAAATTTGAAAGGAATAGGTAGATTTTAGGATTTTCGCTCTGGACCCTTTGGAAGGGTCAGGAGCGGAAATCTTGTTTTAGGGCTATTTCACCATCCTTTCAAATTCAAATCACCTACAAGACTTAGAACACCTTGTCTTACTCCTCTCCAGGTCATAAAAACCAAAATCTTGACTTGATTTGCAAGGAAAAAGGGTGATCTTAAGAATTTCGCTTTGGACCCTTTGGAAGGGTCAGGAGCGAAATCCTTAAGATCACCCTTTTTCCTTGCAAATCAAGTCAAGATTTTGGTTTTTATGACCTGGAGAGGAGTAAGACAAGGTGTTCTAAGTCTTGCAGGTGATTTGAAGTTGAAAGGATGGTGAAATAGCCCTAAAACAAGAAGGGTCAAGAGCGAAATCCTTGGTTTGGGCTAATTTCCATCATTTTTCAACACCATCTAACTTCAAAAGGCAAGAACATCTCTCCTCGCACCCATCCAAGCCATGAAAACCTAACGTTTGACTAGACTTGCAAGGAAAATAGGTGGTTTTAAGATTTTCGCTCTAGACCCTTTGGAAGGTTTAGGAGCGAAAATCTCATTTGGCTTCAAAATTTACATTCTTGGTGACCAAAATCCACTCCAAAGCAATCCAAATGACCTCTCTCATGCTTGTCCAAGCTTGGCTTTGCTCAAAATTTGGAAGAAAAGATGATTTTAAGGATTTTCGCTCTGGACCCTTTGGAAGGGTCAGGGTGATTTTACCTTATCCCACACTTGATCTAGCAAAACTTGATAGCAAAAAGAGGTTTTGAGAAAATTCGCTCTGCACCCTTTGGAAGGGTCAAGAGCAAAATTCTCATTCTTGACCAAAAATCATCATTTTTTTCAACTTGAAACTTCTTTGCAAGGTAGGATTTCATCTTTCATTGCCCTAGAAACAAGGTTTCATGTCCAAGAAAGGTTAAAAAGTAGGCTTATAAGGAATTTCGCTCTGGATCCTTTGGAAGGGTCAGGAGCGAAATTTCCTTTCCTGGCTAAAATCCTTCATTTTTAATGTTTTCAAACACTCTCAAGGATTCCAAGAATGTCCATCCTTCCTTCCAAGATACCCTGCAAATCAAAAATTAGGCAAACTTAGGAGGAAATGAGCTTTAAGAAGATTTTCGCTCTGGACCCTTTGGAAGGGTCAGGAGCAGAAATCTCATTCTAGGCTAGATTACTCACTTTTCAAACTTCAAACCACTTCAAGAAGCAAACTTAGATCATTTTCCACCTAAGGAAGAAGGTTTCAAGGTCAAACAAGGTAGCAAATGAAGTTTATGATGAATTTCGCTCTAGACCCTTTGGAAGGGTCAGGAGCGAAATTCTCCTTTAGGCCAAAATCTTGTTTTTCAAAATCAATCAAACTCCCTCTCAAGGCAAAAACATACGCATTCATCTCCCATCAAGCCAACGCCTAGCCAAAATAAGGAGGAAAACAAGAGTTATAAAGATTTTCACTCTGGACCCTTTGGAAGGGTCAGGAGCGAAATTCCTGATCTTGGCCAAGATCCTAACTTCATTTTCACATTTCTTCATTCAAACAAGCGTTTTTTCCTTCATTCAAGCCTGGGAATGCGTTAGTTCTAGGTTTTGGTCAAAGTAGAATGTCCTATGGAGAATTTCGCTCTAGACCCTTTGGAAGGGTCAGGAGCGAAATTCGCTCTGGACCCTTTGGAAGGGTCAGGAGCGAAATTTGACATTTTGGACTCTCTGTCAGGATCATTTTATGGAATATAACATTTAAGTATAAGAAAGATTTCTTCTTTCTTATACTTTAAGTTATATTCCATATATACTTTCAGGATGTTTGAGAGTGGTTTCGGACCTCCAAGAGTTATATTGCAAAATCTAGTTTTTGGAGGATTCTTCAGTTTTCCAGACTTACTCAAATTTCAGGATTGGGACATTCCAGACTTAGCCAAATTTCAGGATCAGGACATTCCAGACTTAGCCAAATTTCAGGGCATTTGAAGATCAGGATGACATTTTAGACTTCATCACTCACCAACTCGACCTAGCTCGGACCTTCAAGAATGATATCCACTCACAAAGCAAGACACAATTAGCAACGAGAGCAAAACCAGGCCCTAAGGAAGACTCTCAAAGAAACCCTAATTCTGGGGTCCTGTGGACCCTGGCTCAAGCAAAGCCTGTAATCCAACGATCCCCTCGACAGCACTCATCCTGCAAAGGCTAACAGACAAAACCCTAAAAGACCTAGAAAACAAACCCTAGAAAGCAAAAAGCAGGGGTCCCCATTTGCAATGGGGCGATGTGTCAATACGTCACAACACCATGATATGCCCAAAAGTTCGATAGATTTTGTTCGATTTTTCATGTAAATGATTTAAACAGAAAAGCAAAGGAGCATATCAAAATATTTGAAGATGTGTTGCGTAACAAACGGATTGAGTATGCAGACGTTGCATGTAGACTCTTCCCTTACTCTTTAGGAGAAGACGCATTTTACTGGTTTATCCACTTGCTAGTATCATCTATTGATTCTTGGGAAAAGTTGAAGACGACTTTTACAAGAAAATATGGTATTCCCACAACTCCCACCGAGCTATACAGATAGTTCGTGGAAGTGAAGAGACAAGGCCATGAGCCAATTAGTTCCTTCAATAACAGATTTCACAAGGCCTTCACCCGGTTGCAAGACTCGTATGTGGTAAGTGATGCTTCGGCAAGGGAGATTTATTATTCAGCTCTGGATTATCTAACAACAATGTTTGTCAGATAGTCCCAACCTGCACCAACTACATTAACAGAGGCATATGCTAAGGCTATGGAGATCAATAAGAGCGTAGGCCAAAATATTGCAGGACCATTGCTGCAACTAGGACCTCCCGCGATGCCCAATCAAATTCAAGAAATTAGTCAGGCCTTGGCTCACCAAACGCCTATCATGAATCCAATTCCGCAATTGGCATATCAACCCCCGCAACCTGCAAATCAGTTGGTGCTCCATCCGAGACCACCAATATCTCAAATCCCTCCTAAGAAACACGTATATAGGCCAAAATATTGCAGGACCATTGCTGCAACTAGGACCTCCCGCGATGCCCAATCAAATTCAAGAAATTAGTCAGGCCTTGGCTCACCAAACGCCTATCATGAATCCAATTCCGCAATTGGCATATCAACCCCCGCAACCTGCAAATCAGTTGGTGCTCCATCCGAGACCACCAATATCTCAAATCCCTCCTAAGAAACACGTATATAGGCCAAAATATTGCAGGACCATTGCTGCAACTAGGACCTCCCGCGATGCCCAATCAAATTCAAGAAATTAGTCAGGCCTTGGCTCACCAAACGCCTATCATGAATCCAATTCCGCAACTGGCATATCAACCCCCGCAACCTGCAAATCAGTTGGTGCTCCATCCGAGACCACCAATATCTCAAATCCCTCCTAAGCAACACGTATATCTACAAAATACCGCAATATCTTCTAGAACGCAAGAGGAGAAAGATGAGATGCGGGAGTTGACTGATCAAATGAAGAATCTTTCCTCTAAAGTTACTTATCTGCGAAACCAGAATAATCAATTGCAAAGTAACCAGAGGAATCAGCATCAAGGTCAACACCAAAAAAAATATCAAAACCAAGTTTATCAAAGGCCTTCTAGAACATGGAATACCCGTCCTAACAATGGTGGAGTCCCCACTCCGCTAGATAACCCACCAGCACCAAAAAGCAGGCCGACAGACAAGGTATTTTTGGCAAAGGCAGCTCTATCCAATTGGTGCAGGTTGCATAATACCAACCAACACTCAGAGTTGCAATGTGATGAATTTTAGGTGGCAGCTAATGTATTCCAGCGGGAGGTTGAAAACACAGTATCTCAACCAATGCTTCCTCCCACCGGATTTGAGATAGTCCCGTCGCCAAGGTATGATACAACCCTTGTTCTGGAAACCTATATTCCACCCTTCTTCCCTAATCAGGACGAAAATGAAGTGGCAGATCCAAACCAGCCCGCAGATGTAAATGCTTTCCAACAGTACCAATGCGGCAACCGGGGGTATTATAACAATAATAATCAGAACAGCAATAGTGGCCCCTATACTACTTCCACGCCTCCAAAGGATATTCAAGTTCCCCCAGATCAGAATGCTAATAATAACCCAAGTTATCCCAAGGCGCCACAGCAGTATGCAAGCCAAGGTCATCCCCATTGATCAAAATCACACAGCATTAGGGATTTCCTTATCTCAAGAGAGGATAGGATTCTTAGTATTTCTATTCTGCGTTGGCCGAATGAAGTCGTAAGTATCCGCGACTTTAGATGCATCAACACTTACTAAGTCCTCAGAATTAATGTCTATTTCCAACTTGAATATGTGGAACATATAGATTGGGCCATTAAAAAAAACAAGACATAAGCAACAAGTGGAATGGATAGATAGTGACAAGCAATTTATTCATGCTAAGCTAAGTTCCCAATTTAGTAAAGGATCAAGTACGAGTGCGAGATACAGGTACAGTGGTGCAGCAAAAAAATCTTGGGTACAATGTGTGTGCATATAAATACAAAAAAAAAAAATTTAAAAATATACAGAATTGTAAATGGATTTGATAGTATGATGCTTCATCATTGATCAATGCCAATGCCAAAATGGTAGTCATAAAGATAAATATTAAATGCCAATTGATAGTTCAAATTTTCAATATTATGTCATATGCCATATACAGGTACACAGGTGCAGCAAAAAAATCTTGGGTACAGTGTGTGTGTATATAACTACACAGAATATATATATATATATATATATATATATATATACAGAATTGTAAATACATATGATAGTATGATACTTCATCATTGATCAATGCCAATGCCAAAATGGTACTCATAGAGATAAATATTAAATGCCAATTGATAGTTCAAATTTTCAATATTATGTCATATGCCATATAAATATATATCATATATGTCTAGGGTCATGATCCGAATGAAAATCATTACAATTACAAAATTGAAATAAGTAAAATAAAAAATAATAATAGTCTTCAATCTTAATCAATCATTAAAGGATCTAGATCAAGGTCTATCATTTGGTTCAAGTTCAACATCATTTGAACCACAAGTAAATGCATTGTGACTCCCACTAGGTGCATCATTTGTAAGTGTCTCATCATTATCATCATCATCATCATCATCATCATCATCTATAGCGACTCTAGGAAGCTTTGCAATATATGTATCCAAGTTTGTACACTCAAGATCTATGTCCCAATACTTTGTTGACCCACCCTTGTAGTGTTCTTCCTTATGCGATAGAAGATGCAAATAGGATTGGACATAAACCAAGTGTTTTACTTTTTTTCGCAACCAACCAATTATGCTTCATTGAGTGGATAAAGGAGTATGTACTCCAATTCCATTCAGGTGAAGAAGAACTTACAACCTGTTGAAATTGGAGAGAAAACCAATACAACTTTAAAAAAATGCAAAATAATTTAATTTTTCAAGTATGGTAAGTCCTAAAATCTACAACACGAATGCTAAAAAATAAAAAAATACTTGTGATAGAATCTTGATTGTAAGAGATTGAGAGAACAAATAATCTTTCCCATGAAGGTACCACCATGTACGAGCATCTACAATGTATTGGTCTTGACTAGCACAGATACTATGATCTCGTCTTGAGATAAACGAGCCAAACTCTTTCCTAACATTTTACACCACTTCTGGATTTGAGAAGAGCCTTTTTAATGCTCGCTTGTACCCATTAGCAACTTCACTATCTCTACATGGTGGAGTTCTCCCAAGCAAAGCAAGTATATGTGAGCTATAGTATTTGGGAGATAATGCATATGAAAGGAGGTGCTATGGTGTGCTCATCTTCTTCCACCGATGATAAAAAGGTTTTTTCCACACTTCAGAAAAATGTTTCTTCGAGCTCATTCTCTTTCTGTGCTATTTGATCTTTATTTTTTCAATCACAAGTCAATGCCATCACAGATTGCTCCAACATGGCCAATTCGAATTAGCAAACCTAATCATACTCATGATAGGCTCAAGGAAATTCAAGACATTCCACATGAGCACACCAATCATCATCTAGGATCAATGACTTGACGTTTTGGGCCCTCTCTAAATTTTATTGCTTCCAAATACTTCATTGGTTGCTAATAACCATGGCACCCAATGCCTCTCGCACCTTCACAAGTCATCTCAAAATAATTGTAGGTGATGAAAATTGGGTCTTAGTAACCTAGGATCGAGTAAAAAATATGTTAATACCGCATTATAATATATTACATACGTATTAAACATGGCATAAATAAAATTAAATAATTAAATTAAATTTACCTTCAACAATCCCAAATTCAAGAAAATCTTGAAAATGACTTGTGACATATGGTGGTTTGTCACAAACATTTGTATCTCCTCACCCTCTTGGTATATAGCCTTCACCCACTTTATTTGAGTGTCAATTTCTTGCATCAACAAGTTAAGGGAGTGTACAGTGCATGGTGTCCAAAATATGTGTTCATACCTTTCTTTAACCAAAGCACCTGCCAATGTTACAGGACTCGCCTAGACTTGCCCAGACTCGACAAGTCCAAAGGCGACCTTGTTGAGTCCAAGAGACTCTAGACTCGAACTCTCTAAGTCTCATCGAGTTTTGGCAAACTTGCCAAGTCTACAAGATTCACTACACTCAATGGTTCTTGCAGGCCAGACTCGGACAAGATTGGGGGTTAAAAGATTAAAAAACAAAATTGTAAAGCATTATCTAACATTTTAGTTACTTTTACAATAAAAACTTACAACCTTTCAGTTTATGACACACCCATTTAGGATTATCCCCATGTTTGTCTTCAAGTCAGTATCATTCTCTTCATCAAAATATAGACATGAAATATAAATTTAAGTATAAATCATGATATGTGTTTTTCCTTTCTTATACTTAAAGTTATATTTCATGTCTATATTGGCAGGATGTTTGAGAGTGGTTTCAAAGCTCTACAAGTTATAATGCAGATTCTAGGTTTTAGAAGATCTTATAAATTTTCAGAAAGTCGAATTTCAATAATCGGCAGACTCTTATCAGCATTCTCTCGCTCTCTCTATCCCACTCTCTTTATCTCCCCTAAACTCTAGACCTATCTCTCTCCCGATCACTCTTCCTCTTATCTCCTTTGTGTACCTTTCTCTATCTCATTGTTTCCTCTCTCCCCCAAGATCTAGACCTATCTCTCTACCTCTCTCTCTCTCACCCCCAGACCCCCATGAGGAATGCTTCCCGTTGACATATTTCTCATTGATGTTATCCGATCCTATCAGATTTATTTGTGAATTGAATATACCAGTGACATTGTTAAAAGAACACATTCATTTCCATCTGAAGATACGTTGGTCTGATCAAAGATTATATCATGGACTGAGTTTATTATTTAATAATGGTTTGCAATCATTATTCGGTTTCATTGGTTATATAGTTAGAGCAGTTACCAATTGTTTATAAGAATATTTTGCAATCATTATGACTGCCGTTTTGAAAGCATTCTTCAGTATTAAAAGATTGGATTTGTTGTAAACAGTTTTGTCTTAACTGCCAACTAATTCAATTGTAACTATAACTATCTCAAACAGTTATAAACTGTTTGGAACTACACAACCAATGGAAAGGAAGAAAGAAGTTCTATTTATTGAAGTTGGAGTTCGATGATTTTTTGGTGGTTTGGAGATTGGTGTGAAATGTTAAACACATTATTCATCGTATGAATTTTATAATGAGATTTTTTTATACCAATGAGAAAGAGTTGAAGAATAAATAAGTGTTCCATTGACAGAAGAATGCCACGTCAAACAGATTTCAAATTTTGTAAGGGTTGAATAGATCAGACAAAGACTTCAGATTTGAGAACAATTTCATATATTATTATTTTGACAGTGTATACTCCTAAAGTGCTCATATAATATGTCTGCAAACAGTTTCAGATTTGTTGGAATGTCTGTATATTGATGCTGGTAATACTCAGAGAAAGCATTGCAGTTTGTCAGTATAAAGAAGTGGATCTTCATACAGCATGTGCAAAAGGTCAAACAATCAGTTCATAACAATCTGATATTGTGCTTTGTCTTCGGTTAAGAATTTAGTGAGATTATAGTTGACTCAGCAGACATTACTGTAACTGTGCTGATGTTCATATTGACTTGCAAGATAATCAAGGATAACATACTTTCAGATTATACAAGCTTATTTGCAAGTTAATATATTTGTGGTGTGTGAATCTGAAAAGCACTTTTGAAAAATAATAACATTCTGACTGTAACACATTGTAGACTTTCTGTATCTTCAAAATTGTAATACCGTGGCAAGCAGATTCAAAATCAGAGAATAAGTTTCATTTGTATATCCTTTGGGTTGGTCCCATAGGGATTCTGAGTTGGTCCTCAAATTGTGGTGTTAGGGTGTTGAAAGAGTGGGTGCTCTTAACATAGGGGTTTGGTGACTCCTTAAGGTTGGTGCCCTTAAAGATTGTAATTGATTTTAACTGCAATGCTGGATTAGGACAGTAGATCCTAGCAGCATTACTCTCAATGGTTTTTCCCATCATGGGTTTCCACGTCAAATCTTGTGCAGTTGTTCTATATGTGATTGCTTTGCATTGTTATTTTAGTTTCAGTTTAAAAGCAATTTTACAAAAGGATTTAAATGGTTTAAAAGTTTTAAGATTCATTTGCTACTAGTTCACCCCTCTCTCAATAGTAAACCTATGTTCTACGATTAGTATCAGAATCGGCACTTGTTAAAAAGACATAATCAATCTAAGCAGATCAAGTCATAGAACACATGGCTAATCTAGAAGGTTCTTCATCAAGTAAGGCACCTTTGTTTGATGGCACTAATTATGGATTCTGGAGCATTAGAATGGAAAGCTATATTTCTTCTTTAGGATTTGATATTTGGATGTCCTGATGTGGCTAAAGTCGCATCACTATAACTCTATCCAGCCAATGCAAAATAGAATGATCTCGCCGAGTATCCTATCCTATCTTGCATAAGGAAGCCCTAATGCTATTTTTAATCGATCAAAGGGGACAACCTCAAGGTTCTAAATGTTAGTCTTGACTGCGGGATAACTCAACGGTCGATGTGTTTTGCTAGGAACACAAGGGGACTTACGTTTTGCAACAAGCTGGTCTATATCTGAAATTATGCTGCGGGAGAAATAAATGCAAAGGAGAAGGGTTCAGGAAACCTAAAATTAACCAGGCTGGTATGCAGGTAGACAGATTTAGCATCACCAATCCCTGCTTGGCCAGAATAACTCACAACCTCACAGGAAAGGTACAATCTTGGAAGATTTTCAGACTACAGGAGCATGGCTAAGCACCCAATTCCGACGCAGCTAAGACGGACACCTGCAATTGAACTAAGCACAATTTACAGGCTCAGGCTAACCATACACAAGGATAGACAATCAGCATATCCCCAATGGTATGAGCCCGAATCCATCAGATACCTACACACCCAAAAAACAAAGATCTATCTAAATTGCTGAAGGAAACCATGCAAACAAAATGAAACCAAGATGATAAACACCAAATCAATGTCCATATATTAATTTCAGCTGCTATTACAACAATTTCTGCAACATTTCTATACTACTAATTTGAAAATTGCAACTACTTCTAACTCCTAAAAAATCTAACTAGACTATCTAACTATCTAACAATATAACCCTTTACAAAAGAAAGGCCTCAACCTTTTATAGATTTTAAATACTGAATCAAAGACCAGGATGGATTGCATCCAACAACTGTAATCTACCTTCCAGAAGCATGGCAGCTTTAACCCATGCCTACTCAATTCTCAGTTATCCCTTCAACCACCCTCTTCAGCTACTGATCACTATATGGCATTAATTTGGTCCCCCTGGTAGTTGGGAATAACTGACTTGTGTCCCTTCATTTTGAATTCATTAGACAAGGCCCACAAGTAGTCCTTTACATTTAAAAAACTCAGTTTTTTAAACTAATTTTTCTGGAATTTCTTCCTGCTATGCATTTCTGAAAATGCACGCACTCGTTGCATTCTGAATGTTCTTCGTCCTCGGTCTGGTTGGTGGACTTTCACTTGTCATCCGGTGGCGCGCTTCCTCGTTGTGCCTTGCACACACTCCCCATCAACGACAGGGCCCCCCTCCCTTTCTTTTCGTTGTTTGCCTCGTCAAGGTCCTGAGTAGGAGTTTTGCAAGTAGGTGGAGTGGATAACAATAGTGAGAAATCTGAGCTTGGAGAAGATGATTCAACCTAAAATTGAGCTAGCCTGAGTCATAAGTCCTAAAGATTTCGCACATCGAAAATAGGGATTTGACAAGCACCCTGGATGCATTGAAATGTTGATTGCAATTCCTTTTGCAAGGGAAAATGGAACCAAAAAGTGTTGGTGTTGGAAATAAGCCACACCCGGACCAACGATGGACTGGTCCAAGAGGGGCTAGTAGCTCCGTGGTAGAGCACTCCAGCAGCATGTGGAAGGTCCTAGGTTCGAGTCCTAGCTGGTCCATGTCTCAACATGGTATCAGAGCCAGGTCCAGGCTAGGAGCCCCAAGCACACAAGAGGTGTGGCTTTAGGGGGGGTGTTGGTGTTGGAAATAAGCCACACCCGGACCAACGATGGACTGGTCCAAGAGTGGCCAGTAGCTCAGTGGTAGAGCACTCCAGCAGCATATGGAAGGTCCTAGGTTCGAGTCCTAGCTGGTCCATGTCTCAACAAAAAGAACCTAAGGGAAAACTGCAAATGTTGACACAAAAATAAAACAAGTCAAAAATCTCGCAAAAATGCCAAAATGGCCGAAATTTGCAAAAAAAACTCACAAAAATGCCCAAATGGCCGAAATTTGCAAAAATCTCTCAAAAATGTCAAAATGGCCAAAATTTGCAAAAATCTCACAAAAATGCCAAAATAGCCGAAATTTGCAAAAATCTCGCAAAAATGCCAAAATGGCCGAAATTTGCAAAAAATCTCGCAAAAATGCCAAAATGGCCGAAATTTGCAAAAATCTCTCAAAAATGCCAAAATGGCCTAAATTTGCAAAAATGACAATGGCCGAAATTTGCAAAAAATATCGCAAAAATGCCAAAATGGCCGAAATTTGCAAAAATCTCTCAAAAATGCCAAAATGGCTGAAATTTGTAAACATCTCTCATTTTGCCTATTTCACCCGAAATTGAAAAGGGAGGCATTTTAATAAAAAGAAAGATCTCTCATTTTGCCTATTTCACCCGAAATTGAAAAGGGAGGCATTTTAACAAAAAGAAACATCTCTCATTTTGCCTATTTCATCCGAAATTGAAAAGGGAGGCATTTTAACAAAAAGAAACATCTCTCATTTTGCCTATTTCACCCGAAATTGAAAAGGGAGGCATTTTAACAAAAAGAAACATCTCTCATTTTGCCTATTTCACCTGAAATTGAAAAGGGAGGCATTTTAAGAAAAAGAAACATCTCTCATTTTGCCTATTTCACCCGAAATTGAAAAGGGAGGCATTTTAACAAAACAAAAAGCATCTCTCAAATTGCTTAGAATTCCCGAAATTGGTAAAGGAAGACATTTGTTGCAATCCAAGTTTTAAGTTATCTCGCATTTGACCCATTTTGCCTGATATTGTTTGAAGTGGAGTAAAACTTAAAACTAAAAAATCTCTCATTTTAGGCAAATGGCCCGAAGTTTGAGTAAAGGCATTTTAAACTTCGAATGAAATCTCACAAAAGGTGTCTAGTGCCCGAAATTCATTGTGAGAGAGGCTCGACGTTAGTGAAAATTGAATATTTGTTAAATTAATTTATTTAATTTTTCAAAATGATTAATGCGTGTCAAAATTGATTGTTTGTGAGACGTCGGAAAGAACCAAGAGAAAGCCTAAAACGCAAATTGAAGAAGGATCGCGATTAGAGCCAAGCGTTGGAAACTGGAGGGGAAAAAGATGCAGGAGCACGAGATCAGAACCAAGCATTGGGAAGCGTGCTACTGGACCCCAAGTTGAAGTCCACCACCGAGACGAAAAACCGACGAACATTCAGAATGCAACAAGTCTATGCATTCTTGAGAAATACACAGCTGGATTTAATTCCAGGAATTCAGTTATACACAGCTAGATTTAATTCCAAGAATTCAGTTTTAGGAACTGAAATTGTTTTAATGTAAAATTGCTTGTGGGCCCCACTTAAGATATTTTGAAATAGAGGGGAAACAGGTCAGTTGTGGACACTTATGTTCAACTACCAGATAGACCTAAATTAAAGCCAAATAGTGGTTGGATAGATAACTGAGAGTTTAATGGGCATCGGTTAAAGCTGTCAACTTCTGGAAGGCAGGTTGCAACCCTTGGATGCAATCAATCCTGGCCACCGGTTCAGCACGTAAAATCTATAAAAGGCAGAGGCCTTTCTTTTGTAAAGAGTTAAAGTTTTGTAGTTAGATTTTAGAGTTAAAATATGTTAGATTTTAATCATAGCATAGAGATGCTGCAAAAATTGTTGTAATGGCAGCTGAAGCAAATATATGAACATTGAAATATGGTGTTTGTTGTCTTTGTTTTAGTCTGTTTGCATGGTTTCTTTCAGCTAGTTAATTTTAGAGTGCAGGGATTTTAATGGTGAAGTGTAGAGGGGTATTTGATGCATTTTTGGTTCATACCATTGGGGGTTTGCTGATTGTAGATCACCGTGCATGGTTAGTCTGAACCCAAACTGTGCTTAGTTCAACTGCAGGTGTTCGTCTTAGGCTGTGCGAGAATTGGGTGCCTAAAACGAGTGCCTCCAGCGTGAAAATCGTTCATCTCTTGGAGCTTGCACTGTTCTTGTCTAGTTGTGAGGGTGTCTCTGGCAAAACAAGAACTGGTTTATCGAAATTTGTCTACCCGCTACATCAATTGTTATCATCCTTGTCCTTAGGCTTCTTGAACCCTTCCCTATTGATTTTATTTCGCAGTCTGAGAATCGCAGCAGACCAGCTTGTTGCAAAACGTAAGACCCTTTGTGCTCCCAGCAAATAACATCAATCACTGAGTAATCCTGCAGTCAAGACCTGACAATCGAAACCTTGAGGTCATCCCCATTGATCAATTGAAACAGCATTAGGGATTTCCTTATCTCAAGCAAGGATAGGATACTCGACGAAATCATTCTATTCTACGTTGGCCAGATAGAGTTGCAGCGATGCGACTTTAGCCACATCAACAGAATTGGTGCTAGAAGGAGGGCCCTTATCAGGTTCCTTGTAGCAAGTTGAGTCCATTAAGCCAATTTAAATACTATATTTGGGATATGCAAGATCCTTGTTGAACCAGAAAAGCAAAAAGAAAAATCAGAAAATCTGAAAATACCAAAATAGGTTCTGAGTCAAAATGTATGGTTTGTCGCTTCATGAAGGTTGTCTACAGTCCGAAATTTTCCAGATCCAGCAAAGGCTGAGTTTGCAGTTGTATCGAAGGCAATTATCCGAGTTCACATCAGCAACTCACTGCAGAATCTATAACACCACAAAGCACGAAGAGCTGAGTTGCTTGGCATTTCTATCAAGAGTCAAGTTAGCACTGCAAGGACACATCTTTTTCTGGGATATTCCCAAACCAAAGGAATTCATAGAGTCAGATATCCCCAATCCTCCATCCAGCATCGAGGAGTTTACACAATTTAAAGATCGGATTGAGAACCAGTTTGGTCTTGAAGATAAGTTATCTTTGGAGAGCATGCTATCACCTTGGTGGTGCAGAATTCACCGCACCCCACATTCTGAATTTACTTACTCGCTATGCATGGAGGCAATCCATCGAGTCAAAGCCCAATATGGACTGTCGGAAGAGCCAGAAGAGCCCATCACCAGCAAAGTGTGGAGTGCCTACCTCGCTGCAGATGAATACAGAAGATCACAAAATCGATGCAGGACCACACCTTCTGGCGATGTTAGGATGGAGTTACCAACTGCTAAGCAAGGTGAACCAGTCAATCAGACTGTGGCAGCGAATGATTTTGCTATACTTGTGCCAAAAGAAGATGTGACCCTGGATGATAGTGATGTCCCTGCACCTAAGGAAGATGTTTCGGAAGATGATAATCAAGTGAGCTCCGTAGAGAAGCCCCAAGCTGAAGAGCAGTTTGCAGCAGCCCCGCCAATGCAAGATGTAGTCCAAGAGTCCGTCAAAGACATTTTTAAGGACCAATCAATCGAAGAGTCCTTGTTGTTTGAACACATGCTAACAGAAGTGCATAAGGCTACATGTTTCATGCAACCTGAAGATACACCGGTGGATAATACATTCCACTTTCCTGTGTTCTAGTTCCAAACTAATTTTCAGCCTGTGCAACCTCTGGAGTTCGTTGCTGATTTGCACACACCAAACACGAGCGAGATGCTATATTGCCAATTGCGACGTCCTGAGGCTACTGAAGATCTCCCGCCGCACAAAACCTCGCACAACTCAGAAACACACGAGGTTGTTTCTTTTCTTTCTGTTGTTAATTCTGAAAATTTTCAGTTTGAATTTGAATATTCTAGGAAAGCAACCTGTAAATGGATTAACCACGGACCTAATGAACTTCCTCAACTGATAATACTGCCCAACATCCTGGTTACACTTGAGAGTGGCCAACTGAAAATTTTCTTTTCAAAATTCAAAGACAAGCTAGCCAAACTTAGAACTGTCCCCGTTGCCCGATTGTTGCTGCACATATTAAGAAATCATCATGGATCAGGGGCACATGCATATAGCCCACATTTTGTACAATCGGTTTCTCCTTGTATATACTTAGTCTAGGTTTTGTTTTTCGTTTTAGTGTAGTTTGTTTTTTTGTTCTTAGCTTAGATTTCCTGTTTTCTGCTTTAGTTTAGTTTGCTTTGTCGTAGCGTAGGTGTCATTTTGGAAGGGGTTGTCTCCGTTTTTGTAGGGGTTTGTTTGCTTTTCCCAGCATTGGTGTACGAAGTCAACATGTTTTCCAATCTGTTTCTTGGATGCCAACTTTGGTAGAGCACCTAATTGACGGTTGCCCCCGTACTCAGCTCATTTGGTCTAAAGGCTTCATCATCCTAAAAATTTAGTTGCTTACTGCGTTTTGTCACCAACATTGCGATCACTACACATTTAACGCTTAAATCATTTAAGTTTGTTGTTTTATCAAAGGGAAGTCATTGCAAGTAAAAATTTTGAAGCTTTGCATCAATGACCACTGTAACGCTCAATCACACGTAAGCTTCACTACTTACCAGCCAAAGTGAAAAAGTGAAAAGTAAAAGAAAAATCAACTGAAAAGAAATTGAAAAGCAAAGAAATATCAAAGACTTACTTCAATCCACTCAGGAGACCAACCTGACATGATGACCCTCTAGTTACTTGAGAAACTTTATCCCTTCAATGCAAAGACTAATAGCAAAGACTCTAACACAACCGAGAAAGCAAAAAGTGGGGGTCCCCATTTGCAATGGGGCGATGTGTGAATACCTCACAACACAAAGGAAATTAAATGTTTGATATCCCATATTAGTGCGAAGATTATTATTTGGGATAATCAATTGTTTGTGTATTTTTTCAATGGGGCTTGATATATATATGAGTGCATTTGTGACATTATAACATGAGAAGTATAATCGAGGTCTTCTCTATGGTTTGAGGAGCTATATTTTATCACTGATAACTATAATTGATGTTATATTATTTATTGAGTGATCTTTTTACAATATTACCGTGAAATACTTTGGAGGATTATCGACACCATTCCTCTATTGGGTGATTGAATTGTTGTGAAGAGCTTTAAGTCATAGGATATTAATATTTGATGCCAAGCTATATTTCGGGAACGTTGTATTGTTGTAGACTTCTATTGGCAGCGGTGATTGAAGTTCTTGAAATAATATAATAGTTGTTGTCTTGCCAAATATAAATTCTTGGAGTGTTCGTTGGGTCGTTTCACTTCAAGAATTGTTTCATATCTTTTAGAGGTGTAGTTCGGGGAGATGTATTTGTGTTTGGGCGGCTACTACAGAGATTATTGCTAGAAACTCGGAACATTTTTTGCATGAAAATATGGAAGATGTTTCCGCTAATAACACTCATCGTGGGCATGTATGGTACCATTATTCTATAAATTGTTAATGTTGGCTGGTCACCTTGTGGAAGGGATACGGTGTTGGGCATTAGAAGTTAAGCGAATGTGTGGATTGATTGTGGGATGCCACTTGGTGCGGCTCTTCAAGTAGTCCGAGATTCTAACAACACCATTACTTGTTGGACGTTCTTATAAATTCAATGATGGAGTTGTTGTCTACTGGAGCTATGCACAGTGATGCAGTATCTAAAGAGTGACCTCTGTATCATTCAGTAGTTGTGGAATCTACTTTCATGCTTCAAGTACAGCAAATGCCACCTTGCTCTGGGATACAAGGATGATACCAATGAATGTTGGTTCAATGCCAAAGGAGATACCTTTAATTGTCGTTGATCCCACAATGGATTTTATGAGACCTCTATATTGCCTGAACCATGGCAAACTAATGCCCACAACAGAAAATGGTGGTCAACTTCCTGGATCATTCATGAGACACTACAGTGGTGCAAAGATCAGGAAAGAACAATTGGTGGATTGTGAGGAAGATTAAACAGATAAGTTTTTTTTTATGATTATACCTTTGAATAATGTTCATGAATTTCTTATGTAGTTATTATTCATGCAATAACATTGGTATCTCTCCTCGGGATAGTTTAATTCTATGAACTAATAGTAGTTTCTCTCTAAAATGCTTCTAGGACGGATCGAGGAGCAAAAGGATGGTGAGAGATCACATTCAAGGGAGAAAGAGCTTGATGCATCCTATGAGGAAGTCACATAGGCTGAAGAATGGAGACATAGCCTGCTGCCTTGGGACTTGGTGGCACATAAATGGAGACGTCTCTTGAAGAGGGAGAACCTATACAGATTGCCATTATAATCAATTTCTTCAAAGAGGAGGAATTAACATTCAGAGGGAGTCTGACAAACCTACAGAGGCAACCTTGGACAAGAAGGTCAGGAGGTTGATGCTAGTACTCGGAGCTTCAAAGAGAGACCCAACATCAGTGATTTCCTGAGATGTACCTTAATGCATTCTTCTTTGTGTGAGAGAAGTTTGAGGTTCAATCCCTTATTAATGCATTCTTCTCTACGTGAGGGAAGTTTGAGGTGCAAACCCTTGTTAATGCATTCTTCTCTGTGAGAGAAGCTTGAGGTGAAAGCCATTGTTTCCGCCCTCTGGGAGTACCCATGGTGGTAATGCATTCTTCTCTGTGAGAAAAGTTTGAGGTGAAAGCCTGTTGTCCTCATTTTTATTTTCAAAAATGAAGGACCATTATATAAAAATTTGTGAAAAAATGAAAAAATTTACTCTATGGCATGCTTTCCGAGGCAGAATTTCGACTAATCCTTGGACTGGCTTAATCCTCAGTCCATCCTCAAACTACGTTTCGAATTTCGTCGCATTCTGGATTCGTTTGCTATGTGTTTCCTTCAATTTCGGGTTTTTTCTCCCTAACTACAGGTGGGAATTTTCTCTTGAATTGCAAGTTTTAATTATTTCCATTGTTTTGGTCTTTGTAGGGAAATTTTTGACTAATTACAAGTACACTTTATTGAAAAATAAGAACTTGTAATTTGCTTTTTATTCCCCCCTTGATGCTTTTTGTCTTTTTCAGTTAAAATAGGGATTTTTTGGTTAATTTACAAGTAAACTTGTAATTCTTTTCTAAAACCCCTACTTTAATGGCTTTTGCTTGTAATAGGAATTTTAAACCCCTATTACATATGTGCAAGTGAATTAAAACTTGTTGTAGGGATTTTATTTTCCCTTTATGAGTGATTTTAAACTTGCACATCTCTCTCCAAAACCCGATTTTGCCTTCTTGAGGGATAAAGTGACATTTAAAACTTGCTATTTTGCCCAAAAAAAACCTGATTTTCTCTAGAAAGTGCATTTTGGAGGATTAAACATGTAATTGCATTTTAAAAACCTAATTTTGCCTTGTTGAGGGAAAAAGTGACAATTAAAACTTGTTATATGGGAAATAAAACCCGGTTTCCTCTATGGCATGTGAATACATGAATTAAAACTTGTATTTTCTTCCCAAAAACCCGATTTTCTTCTCGTAAGTCAATTTTTCCACAAATTCTTCCCAATTTTTTGTGGAGAAATTCAAGGAGTAAGGAGGCGGTTTTGTAGCAAGGCAATTTATGTGGATTGAAAAACACGTTGCTGCTGTTTGGTGATGATTTACCCTCATTCTTTGCAAAAAACGGTTTACCACGTGGTCCCTTGAATCCACATTTTAGAGGATATTTTCTTTGCAAATCAGCAATCTCCTAAATCGTTTTTACTTCTCTTACCTAGGCATTGAAGTTGAGAGAAGTTTTCAGTCATTCTTTGGGCCATTTAAGATGCATTCGATGCCACGTTTTTACCACGTGACCCTTCCTAGGCTGCGTTTTGGAAGGTTTTGATGCCATGTTTCCATCTCTTCCTTAGGCGTTTTGCTTTGGGACTCTTTGGCGTGTTTCCTCTTTGGCATTTTGGCCCTCTAAATTTCGATTTGCTGCCACGTTTTTCAGTTTATGGCGTTTTTGTAAAAACGTGGCTAGGGTTTGGCATTGTGGATTGTCTCTATTAAAGAGCTATTCTTCTTTCTTCCAAAGATTGATCATCTTTTGGAGAGGCATTTTCAGATTGAAGCAAGTTATGTTTTCTTTTCTTTTCTTGTTTCATTTTCTTGTTTTCTTGTTTTCTTATTTTCCTTTCTAGTTGTAAATTTGTAAATATATTGTTCTTGCCCAAAAAAATCAGTTTTGTGAGAGAGATTTTTCCCCTTCATAAGCAATTTTTGAATTGCATTGATCTTCCCCATTTTCCCTCTTTACTTGTATTCGGGATTTTAAATCCCGATTACAAGTTGGATGAAAATCATTGTTCTTTCCTTACGGTTAAAGAATTTAACCATTTTTTGTTAAAATTCCAAGTTGCAAACATGTCAAATGCTCTTCCTTTCAAAATCGGGTTTTAAGAACCGGATTACATGTTCAAAGTTCTTCCCATTTTCATGAAAATGACATTCCCGGTTCTTCCCATTTTTATCCATTCATGTCACCCATATCCGTGCTTTCTATTTTCGTCATTTCCCGCAAGTCTAATTCTCATTTTCCACCCATTTCTCCATTTGCAAATTTACAAGTGTAGCTGCATTCAGGTTTTAAAAATCCGATTACATGTATGCTCTTTCCAACTTGTATACTTGCAAAAATTTTCCCAAGATCCGAAATTGGTCAAAGTCAAGATTCCCCCATTCCCATTTATTTCCCCTCTTTCTCTCACAAAGTCGTGATGTGCAAGAGTCGAAGTTCTTCCCATTTGAAGAAGGAAAAATGTTAGTTGCAGCTGAATATGATGTTGCCTTAACACTTTTAAGTCCTCATCACAGTATTCCAAGTTGTCCATCAATGTCAGATTTGCCGTCATCACCAATTCCAAAGAAGATGAAGTATAAATATGTCAAGTACCAAAACGAAGTTGCACCTTCCCAAGTTTCCCCTCCTTTGGATCGCATAAGAGATACAGAGATAGGGCATGTGGACATGTCAGAATTTGTCAAAAGAGGGTTGAGGATCCACAAGATAGCAATATGCAGTGACTGTTGGACAGCCATATCCATCACGCATCTTCTTTCCCAGTGGCTGCCCTAGAACCTGAATTTGTTCTCGCTTGCGCCCATCACTTTGACAAGGAGACAAGAAACATTAAAAATAATGATGGCAAAGCAATAATCCGCCTTGATGCAGACACAATTGAGAAAGTCTTCAGAATACCTCCTGCACCTGTTTATATCGAAATCTCCAAAGATAGTGCAGCTGAGTACTATGTGAAAAGGGAGAAGGACTGCAAACGTCATATTAATAGGTCAATTCAAAAGCCACGAGCCGCCTTCTAAAGGTGGGCTAAGTTGTACCGCTGTGACTTCAAATGGGAGATTGGAGACATTATAACTCTCCTCAGCAGGATACTGGGTCTTGAACATTCTAATGTTTTTGAGCCTTGGATGTACCAGTTCATCGTGTTCATAAGGCAGTCCCATCATATATCATGGGGAGAAGTCATCAACGATGCCTTTGTTCGAACAACTTGCAGCAATCCCTTCCACCATTACTTTTTATATGAATTCATACTTGGTGTATTTGGCAGCTTCACTCAGACATTTCCCTGGTCTTTCTACCAAGGGTGACTACTCGCTTATACCGGTATGGGAATACTATGATCAACTGCCTTTGAGACCCAGCAGATTGCATTTCAGAAGAGTTCAAGATCCATTCTTCGGTTACTTCATGTGCCAGTTTAACAGAACTCTGAAGAACAAAAGAGTATCAGATGAGGCATGGGAAAGGGTGAATGAGTATGGATGCTTGTTTCTTCAATTCCCGACCTTTACCTATATGAGAATCGAATGCTATAGTGGGCAGCCATACATGCTCCCTGGATACCCAACTGATTAGATCATTCTTATGGAGTAGGGAAGCCAGATCATGGCTGTCCACGCTCATCAATCCGTCAGACATAAGGTTGGAATGCGGATCTCTACAACAAACCCTTTAAAAATTGGCCGGTATTCTCTTATCACATCCGTCAAAGCCAAGGCTATGGAGACTAAAATGCAGGAAATTAAGCTCAAAAGGTTTAAGTCCAGAGCTGATTTTGATTACCGGGGTATGAAGGAAAAGATCAAAAAATCCTTCATGCACATGCATCGTATTGAGGATATCTGGGTAGAACTTCGTACAGAGGTGGAGATTTTGAAGATGGATTACTGCAGGCTCACTGTTGAGCAAGTTGTTGATTTGACCTTGGTGGATATTCCACAAGGGATGATTGATAATGGGCATGTACTTGATCCTGAATATATTTCACGAAGGGTTGAGGAAGCTCCACTTCCTTTAATCCAATGGTCACACAAGGAGTGCATATCCATTCTTGAGAAATTTCAGCCTATCTTGGCTAACACCAATGCTTGGCTGAAAAGTAATGTTGTTAGACTCATAAAAATCAAGATTGGAAAGGAAGATGATTCTACGAGGCCTCTTGGACGTAAGTCTAAGATTCAGGTTGACAACAAGGAAAGTGCATCATCTTTGGGCACAAGGATCAAATTGCGAGTTAGTCGGGCAATATTGCTTCCTCCTAAGGAGGCGACAGTTCGTGGGAAGGAAAAGTCACGGTTTCATGTTCAGGTAATCGATCTGGACAATCCAAAAGAAGGGGCAAAAATCAGATGATGCTCCTAAGTCTCCAGCATCGGACTCGCCTCATGAGATCCCTCCCCCAGTTTCCATTGAGACACCCTTTTCTCCTCTTGACTTGATGGTGGATCAATCTCCTCAGAATGTCGTTCCTATTTCAGCATACGATCCGCCTCATGATCATCAACAAGAGAGTGTGTTGGAAGTTCCTGGAGATACTCCTGCATGTATCCAGCTATCAGAGATTGATACCTCCACTTCTGGTTTTGGAAAATTTATGAGGCAATCTTCATGCCCATTGGTTACTGAGCAAACCGTGGTCGCCATCCAAACAGACACTCCTAGATGACCACAGTTGTTCAAACAGAAACTGCTTCTCCTTTGCCTACAACTGAAACTGAATGAGAGTTGATGGCTTTACCTCCATAGCTTAGTTCTTTTGCTCCAAAAAGGAAGAAGCAAGAAATCTTGTCTGATGCCTTTGATTATCAGCAACCTAAACAGTCTAGATCCAAGGTTGCTAAAAAGGCCAAGACTATCTCCAGAGTAACTGTTGACAGCAACAAGATGAAGGTAGCTGAAATTGTTGAACCCATTGCAGATAAGCCACTTGAAGAGATGTCAGCTGTTGATTACAAAGTTACAAGGATAGAATTGGGTAAGCAAATGAAATATCCCAGACCAATTTTTTCAATTTTTCAATTACAAAGAGTAATGCAACACACATCCGTTAGGGTTAGCACTTAAACCAAAACGATGCGGAAAACAACTCTAACCAAGAATGTACACCAAGATCCCGAGTTGGGCAAGGCGTGAGCATATGGTCAGAGGGTCTTAAAGCATTCTGAAAGTAACTCTAACCAAGAATGTGCCCAAGATGGACTAACATATGGTCAGAGGATCTTTACAATTACAACTGCTGAAAGGAAAACTCGACACCAAGCATGTGCTTTGAAACCCAGGGTGGGAATGGAGCTACCATATGGCGGAGATGCTAAGAACTTAGAAATGGAATTAAATGTAAATAACAAACGTGAAATGAAAATGAGAAGAAATGCTGCCAGTACTACTATTCAGCTTACAATATGATAGTAAATGCTTGCCAAGATCATAGGATTAAGACTATACAATGTTGTAACAATATAGAAGGCTCTCCGGGGCTTAACAGAAATCATAAGTCCAAGAAATTCTACTCAAGGATCAATCCTAATATTCGGATTTATGACAGACCTGCACGTGAAATGCTTAATCAGCAACACATGGAATCACTAAAATGCTCATTACTCTCTCAATACTAGTCCGAATGACCCAAAACCAAAAGCAATGGCTTCCTATGAAGGAGGCAATCCAACCAATACCAAGATATCAGACATTAACCCAACAGATTATTTATCACGAACCCCAAGGCAATTCCCAGCAGTGACGCCAGGCAAGAATGGCGATTCTTCTCTATAAAATAAAACACTTCATATTAGAATCTGCAAATTTGCACAAAGGAGCGCCCAGCCAAAACAAGAGGAAATATGCAATAGCCATAATGAATATGTTTTTATTTTGAAATATATGACTGAAACTACAAATCTGCCCTGCTAACCGCGACTCCCGAAAATGAAATGAAATGCAAATAACTGAACTTCAAGCACAACTCAAGCTACAATGCAATCCCTACTACAAACTCTCACAACTACACTAAATCACCACTAGTTGCTATCTCAAGCAAGAAGCAATGCCAAGGCTAGGAGGCATTCATTCCTCGAAGCAACCCCAATACCATTCCGGCAGAGTAACATTACAATAGACATAAGATACCAAATGAAGGGAAGAGGCCTCCATTTATAAGCTTAACAAAGGATCTCTAGAGGCTTCTAGAAAGTGCGCCCTAATTTCACATTTGAATTTTCCTCCAAGAGATGGCGCCACTTTTAAAAGCTTAATTAACCTTTATTTTAATTCACTTCTCTTCATAAAGTTGGCACCCCTTTTCATAAGCAAGATTTTAGACCTTAGGAAATATTAAATCCCTTCCATGATGCGTCCACCTTTGAAGACCACCTTTTAAAACAACTTGAAGTGATGAAGCTAGGCCAAGGGGTCAACTTTAAAATATAACATTAAAACATAACATTATTTAAATGAAATGAACTTATCTCTCCAAAAACATCCCAAGGTCAAAAGTGACGAAGCCAACTGAACCAACTGAAAAAGAGAACCAATTGTGTCGAAATAATCAGGACCACTGCCAGAAATAGAATTTACTAAAAATAGTAAATTCCAAAAAGTGCTCGGAACGCAAAGCCGAACATACCACTGCGAAGCCCTTTGAAAACCTAGAAAGAATCCGCGATCCAAACTCTAATTCACGAGCAACAACAAACTCCAAAATTGGAAACCCTAATTTCACCCATTGAGTAGCCTACGGGTCTCCGAAATAGGCCATCGGTCAACTAAAACATTACGCTTGAGAAGGGGACATTACAGCAAACGCATGAGGTGATTAAACATGATGCTCAGTATTCTGTAGCTTCACTGGTACAGCGGTGTGATGAACTTCTAGCAAAGAAAGATAAGCTAGAAGAGGAAAACCGACAACATATGGCAGTTGTTCATAAAATTGCAAAACCTACTGCTGAAGGGAGTAATCCCACAGGTTCTTCCGATTCCCAAGAATCAATTCGTAGAGTTGAAAGGGCTGCTCAGAAGGTACAAGCATTGGATTCCTGAGTTGATCAGCTTCATGATCTATGTGCAGAAGTGATGAAAGACATTTTTCAGATGATGTCTAAGTTGGAAACCATTGAAGAGAAACTGGATCAGACTTCTAATACTTTCAAAAAGAATCTGGATAGTGTTGAAGATAGTTTGACAATCTGGCGTATCATGCCCCAACAACAGTTGAGTGTTTTACAAGAGCATGTCATCATCTCTTCCAGGGTCATGTACTTGGAATTTAAAGAGCTTCTAGAAAATAAGGCCCTTTTCTTAAATCCCTCATTGAGGAGATTGGTGATGCAATGAGATTACGGTGTGAAGTTTTTCAAGATATTGTCTCTCATTGTGAAAAGGCCTCTTGCAACATAATAAGTTAGAATGGACAGCTAATACCAGAAGAAGAAGTTCTTGCATATTTGCAGATAAGGATTCATAATGAATGGAGGAGCGATCAATTCTCAGCTGCTTCAATTCAAATATTGATGAAACACCAAATCTTTTTGCATGAAATTCAGTCCATCTTGGAGAAGAACGGCTCTACGCTCCTCCGATGCCATGATACCATTGTGAAGACCATGGTTGTTTCCAAGAACACCCATGAACCGGATCCTAATGAGCTACGAATGATCATCCAAAAGTTTGAAGGATTCATGTCTTCACGTGTTGCAGCTTAAGTGTTTTTCAACACTTAGTTGTATTTTTCCAGATTTGTAATCTTTTAGTTGTAGTTTTTCTTTTGACAAGTTACATGTAAAAGCCTTTTTGTAAAATGCAAGTTAAGTCTTTACTTGCACTTTTGTAATTACATGTAAGGCAACTACAAGTTGTGTTCAATTAGGACTGTAGTTGGAATAAGTCTTAGTTAGTTATTGAATAAGTCTTAGTGGTTGAGAGAATCTCTCAAGTTAGTTAGGATCCTCCCACCTTTTTCTCAAGGCTCCTCTTCTATAAATACTTGAGGGGGTCTATTGTAATCTTTATCTTTTGGAAAGCAAGCAAAAACTCTGCCAAATTTACAACAAAGAAGTCTTTGAGCTTTCATGTGTAAATTCAAGAATTGAAAGGAATAGAAGGAAATTGTTCAAGCTTTTAGTCTTTGTGCTACATACTTGAGTTTGTGTTCTATATTATCTTTCTTGCAAGTGTTTCTTAAAGAGCTTAATCACATTTGATTTGCAATCTTTGTGCTGCAAGTATTTGAGGTTAATATAGATTAAAATAAATATTTTGTTGAGAGAAGTTAAGTCTTTGTGCTTTCATTTGTTCTTAAGAGAATTTAGGAGCAGATTTTGTGAGAAATAGCTGTGAGTCTTTGAGCTTATACTACTTCCCATTGTTTTAAGTAGAAAAGAATAAGATATTCCATTCTTTGAGCTGTTATAATTTGTTCTTAATAGAATTAGTATAGAAAAAGGTAGATAGGACTTCATATTATCAAATCTTTGAGCTTGATATTGTTGTCCTATCCCGAATGAAGTGACGGAAGTCTTTGAGCTTTCAGGAAATTTCATTTCCTTTCTCTCATTTCATTTCGAAAGTTGTTACTGTTGTTTTATATCAAATCACTATCACTTTTCTGTGAAGAGAAAAGAATATTGTCTTTCTTGAAAGAAGAAGAAAGATTGATGTCCCGTCCTGTAGTTATATAGAGGGAGTCTTCCCTTAATTAGGAGAGTTTTACTCACACGTTGTGGTTGAAACCACAATTTTGTATATTTCCCCAAGTGTACAAAATTTTCAACCAGCAAAGCCCTTGTTTCCAGCCTTTAGGAGTAGCCATGGTGGATCCACCCTCTAGGAGTCGCCATCGTGGTAATGCATTCTTCTCTAGGAGTAGTTTGAGGTGAAAGCCCTTGTTTCCACCCTCTGGGAGTAGCCATGGTGGATCCACCCTCTGGGAATAGCCATGGTGGATGTCATGTGAGAGACTCCATGACTTACCACTTGTGTTTATTCACACTCTGGGAGTAGCCATGGTGAACATCATGATGAGAAGACGGCATCACGTTGAGTGATTCCATGATGAGCACTTGTGTTCACTTGCATTTCCATTCATGGGAGTAGCCATGATGGACCCACCCTCTGGAAGTAGCCATGGTTGATATCTCTACATAACTCAGATATCGAGAAGGATTCCTCCCTAGCTAAGAGGGAGTGTTAATGTTATTATAGGTATGGTCGGATTCCTTCAGGCCGACATAGATAACATAAAGGTTGTGATAATATAATTATAATATAATTATTGTGTAATGTCCCTAGTCAATTCTGATATGAAAATTCTGATTTTTATGGCCTAAATATTTCGTCAAACACTTGGCTAACAGAATCTTAGTTTGCTGCTCTTAGTTTCAGTTCAATATAAGGGACATCAACACTAATTTCTCATGACAGAACATTCACTGAAAACTTTGAAATGCAAATATGAAAATATTAAAACACCTAGACGAACCTAGAAGTGTTGCAAGACCCAAGTAGCTCTCAAACATGGACATCTACTGGCTGTCATTTTGTCAAATAATTGGCATACAACCTCAGAACACTATTCACATAAGATGCAGTCCAAACTAATTCCATCCTTATTAAGAACCATTACAATATGCTGTCAAAGACCAATGCATGGACTGATTTTTTACAAAGACTAAGTCTCAGATTTTCTGAGGACTAGGACTGATATAGACTCACACTTTATAATGAAATGAAATACTAGGAACCTGATTTGATGTCGCCCAAAGGTGGCGATGATGGTGCAAGCAATATCCACCTATATGTTGGCTCCAATGTGCAAAATCAAACCCCAGCCAGGTGCCGTCCCTGCTGCTGCCGAAGGAGGTCTGAGAATCAAGTGCAAACTGCAGTCTAGTGTTGAAATGCTACTCCAGGCTGATCGGACCCACCTCCAACAAAAACGCCTTACTCATGAGGGGTCACCAAGCAGTTACATGCACTTATAGTTCAATCGAAAGTCTTTGAGCCATGAACCTGCCTCAGGTCGGATGAATGAAATAAATTATATAGACACCAAATCGCAATATGACATAAACAAAGAAAGTAAGGAAGAAGATGAGAATGGGTTCTTCAAGACATAAACAAAGAAAGTATGGAAGAAGATGAGAATGGGTTCTTCAGGACATAAACAAAGAAAGTATGGAAGAAGAAAGGAGACAAGAATTCAAAAAAGTCCATGATTGCTCAGTTTGCTCCTCAGGCAAATGGACAGAACCTTTGGGTCATAGATAGTGGTTTCTCAAATCACATGTCAAGTGATAAGAGTAAGTTTAATACCTTTATTGATTGGAATGGTAGTGTAGTAAAGTTTGGTGATAAATTGTTCATATAAATTCAAGGTAAAGGTTTTGTAAGTATTAATGATACTTTCAAAACATGTAATGTTTGGTATGTAGAGAACCTGAAGTATAATTTCAATTTGCTAAGTGTCAGCCAATTATGTGATAATGGATATTTTGTGAACTTTAATGCTCACGGGTGTGAAATCAAAAAGGCTGATTCAGGCAGGTTGGTTGTTGAAGACACAAGAACAGGTAATATCTATGATTTAAGAGAGGTACAAGGTGCACGCTGTTTGTTTGTGCAGATGGGTAGAAGTTGGCTTCGACATAGATGGAAGCCCAAGGTTTCATTTTCTCTCTAATTCTATTGACAGATAAGCATCTGCTTAGGGGGAGCATTGTATTGTTCATATTTGTTATCCCTGACCCTTTGTCATTGATGTCAGAGGGGGGGAATGGTTTTATGTTTAATGCAGATGGTTTTGTGGTGGTTTTTGTTAATGCATAGATAGCTTTGGTAAGATAAATGATTGAATCAGAGATAAATGAAGTCTCTCATTCAATCATTTATCATATCGATTATTAAAATGAATAAACTCAAGCATTCAATTGATAAACATTCTTTATTTATATTAACTGTTCATTATCATAGTATCCCGATTTGATAATCTATTCGTATTCACCGATTGACAAATCGAGTTAACCATTGCAAATACGACTTAATGATTATCGGTTAGACTATCGATTGATATCGATATTAGTTTATGTTTGCACCGATTAAATATCAGGTGGTATATTAAACTCACACTGATTAATATCAGGTGTTAAGGATAGTGTTCGATAACCATACACCGTTTGGCATACACCTATAATTATCAGGTGTTTGAATATACACCGGTTGGTTAAATAAAACGCCATACACCATTATAGTGAGGGGGCACGATCAAGTGATGTCCTGATCGACTGGTCAAGGCATCGCTTGACCATACCCAACCCACTATATATGTCAAATGGTATGTGTGAGAATGGACATTGAAATTTATAAATGCTCCTCCTCTCCTGCCACATAAAAGAAGATAATCAGATTTATATAATAATTCAGTAATAGATAAAACAAGATAATAGTAAGTAGAATATAACTTGCATGTTGAATGTAAATTGAACATCATTTACAGTTTTGTTTGTTGTTGGAGGTTTGATAAATTGCAGGCAGATGGTTTGGGTTCAAATTGGTATCCATATTTTGTCTGCACATACTTCATGTTTATGTTCAGTTTTACAGATATGATGTTGATATCTGGGTTCATATGCTTCGTGCTTTTTGCTCAAATTTGATGTTGTAGAGGTGTTCAATTGATGTCTTGACTCAGACTTGACATCTTGTTGCAGACTGGAGATTTGACATCAATGCCAAAGGGGGAGATTGTTGACATATTTGTCATTGATGTCATCTGATCCTATCACATTTGTTTGTGAATTGAATACAGCAGTGATATTGTTAAAACAACACATTCATTTCCATCTGAAAAAATGTTGTTCTGACCAAATATTATATCATCGACTGAGTTTATTATTTAATAATGGTTTACAATCATTATGACTGTCATTTTAAAAGCATTCTTCAGTGGTAAAAGATTGGATTTGTTGTTAACAATTTTGACTTACCTGCCAACTAATTCAAACAATTTTTAACTGTTTAGAAACTAC
The DNA here is from genome assembly GCF_030272615.1 of Cryptomeria japonica. Lineage (NCBI taxonomy): Eukaryota > Viridiplantae > Streptophyta > Pinopsida > Cupressales > Cupressaceae > Cryptomeria > Cryptomeria japonica. Next base: position 198,898,049 of record NC_081405.1, on the reverse strand, counting down.
ACAACCGATGGAAAGGAAGAAAGAAGTTCTATTTATTGAAGTTGGAGTTCAATGATTTTTTTTTGTGGTGTGGAGATTGGTGTGAAATGTTAAACACATTGTTCATTGAATGAGTTTTATAATTAGGTTTTTGTATACCAATGAGAAAAAGTTGAAGAGTAAATAAGTGTTCCATTGACAGAAGAATGCCACGTCAAACAGATTTCACTTTTGTAAGGGTTGAATAGATCAGACAAAGACTTCAGATTTGAGAACAATTTCATACATTATTATTTTGACAGTGTATACTCCTAAAGCATTTATATAATATGTCTGCAAACAGTTTCAGATTTGTTCGAATGTCTGTAATTTGATGCTGGTAATATTCAGAGAAAGCATTGCAGGTTGTCAGCATAAAGAAGTGGATCTTCATACAGTATGTGCAAAAGGTCAAACAATCATTTCATAACAATCTGATATTGTGCTTTGTCTTTTGTTAAGAATTTGGGGACAGTATAGTTGACTCAGCAAACATTCTGTAACTGTGCTGATGTTCAAATTGACTTGCAAGATAATCAAGGATAACATACTTTCAGATTATACAAACTTATTTGCAAGTTAATATATTTGTGGTGTATGAATCTGAAAAGCACTTTTGAAAAATAATAACTTTCAGATTGTAACACATTGTAGACTTTTTGTATCTTCAAAATTGTAATATCTTGGTTTGCAGATTCAAAATCAGAGATAAGAAGTTTCATTTGCATATCCTTTGGGTTGGTGCCATAAGGATTCTGAGTTGGTGCTTAGGTGGGGTGTTGAAAGACTTGGTGCTCTTAAGATAGCGGTTTGGTGACTCCTTAGGGTTGGTGCACTTAAAGATTGTAATTGGTTTTAACTGTGAGGCTGGATTAGGACAGTAGATCGTAGCAACGTTACTCATAGTGGTTTTTCCCATCTTGGGTTTTCACGTTAAATCTTGTGCAATTGTTTTGTCGATGTGTGTTTTATGCAAATGCAAGCATCAGAATAAAATACCAAAGTACTTTACCCTCTCTTGAACAAAATCACCTCAAATGCTAAGTGAAAGATCAACCAAAACGATCCCAAGGTTTCTACAGTCAGGTCTTGATGAGTGGGTAGCTCAATGGTTGATATGAATTGTTGTTTTCACTTGGGGACTTATGCAATTGTTCATATCAACTTCGCTTGTCATGAATGTGGAATAGGTGTGCTGATAACTTAGGATTTAACAATGAAGCTCTTGAAACTATTCAAACAAGAAATTTTTTTAAAAGGGGGGCTAAAAGAATAGGGTTAAGGAATTCTATTCTAAAGCCTAGAATGCAAGAAGTGATGAACAAATTCAGTGGAATCAAACTAGACAAGGTCTCACCATCAAGTCGAACAGCTTGACACGGCTTAGTGCAATCATCTAAGGCGTATGTCATAGATTTTCAAATTACTTCCATCAAACGTTGATACCATTCAAGTTAATGCATAACAATGGACATATAATAATTAAAGTTAAGCTCATATAAACTCCAGTTGACCATGCAAGGCACGCTTACAATCAACAAGGGCACACTTACAATCAACAAGAGGATGGTGGTGTGGATTCAAGGATTCCACACAATTATGTTCAACAAATTCTTTCATTCAATCTAACAATACTGTAAAAGTTCTTCAAATTTCAATTCAAAATCAAGGTATGTATAATGATGTTGTATTGCAATGCAAATATTTCTCACAGTATATATCAATTATGTTTTCTAATTATCTTCTATGTATTGCAGATGGTGGAGAAAGAACATTAATAATTTCGATGTTCTTTGGACAACAATAACAGGCACATATATATCTTACAAGAGAGATGTCATGGGCAGACATGTCTCCAACGTGGAGACATGCCTGTCCATGGCATCTCTAAATTGTGCCTCTACAAATAAACCGATATGAATCGGAGAATGCTTATCGGGTTTAAGACAGCGATCAATGTTTTGTTTATGCCAAACGATCGTTATTGCCAACCGATAACAATGTGAATCTGCAATGTATGCTATCAGGTTAATAGCCCGATAGCATATTGGTGCCGATTCATTATTGTTGTTGTAAATAATTATTCATCTTGGATATTATTACACCTTACTTAAGTTTACTTAGGAAATGCATTTCATAGCAGTTTGGGTATGAGACACTTGGGTGTTTGTGCCACATTGGGATAGTGTGTGTAGGAGAATTTCCACCTTTTGTGGACTTATCTTGTTGTTACATTCCACATTCAGTGGGTGATCCACCTCATGTGGAATATTATATTGTTTCTCCTACCTACCCACATCTATTTCCTACCTACCCTTGTTTCTTATTGAGCCACATGTCATGTTTGTGTGCTTACATATCCATATAGCCTTGCCTATATAAGCAGGCTCATATTTATTGTATGTAATGCTTGATGTTCCAGTAGATCAATATTTTCATCTTGATAGAATACAGTTTATTTCTATCAATATTTTTTTTCTCTTATTTGTGCTTTCCATTGCCTCTAGATCTTGGCAAAATCTCACAATTATGAATCGACACCAATATGCTATCGGGTCTAGCAACCCGATAGCATATGATCGGCGCTTAACTAATGTTAACCAAGTTGTCGATCAAAACAAAAACACAATTGGATATTATTCATTGTTAACTTGATAACATATAGTTATCAACTTTTAATATAAATTAATTATATATATTATATATATATATACATACATGTATATATACATATACATATATACATATATATATATATATATATATATATATATATATATATATTTCTTGGCAAGGATTTCTTCATCTGATCGATGCTATTTCATCAACCCTCCCTCTTAGCTTGGGAAGATGAATGACAACATATCTAGCATCACATTTCTCATGATAGTCAGAATTCCTTATGGAGTCTCATAATCTCACTCTACAGAGGATCATTTCACTCAAACACATGACATGAAGTATCACCTAAACACGTGATACAAAAATCATATCATCTAAGCATGTGACATGAAGTATCACCTAAACACATAATACAAAAGTTCACCACAATAACTTGTGATGACAAGATATCACCAAAGCACGTGATATCAGTATTGCAAAGCAAGCAATATTAAGGATAAAAACACGAGAATAATTAAATCCTCATTTTATCCAAATTGTGGTATGTGCACTGACATTTCAAAATGTCTTTACCACAATATAATTATGGCACATCCATAACATACCATGAATCACACATGATATCTGGTTTGATCATTATAAGATAGTCACCTTGTAATGTCTACATACAAGTGTCCATTATCTGAGAGATTGTCACCTCTTAGAAATGTATACAGGGGGTGTGTTGTGACGTATTCACACATTGCCCCATTGCAAATGGGGACCCCTGCTTTTTGCTTTCTAGGGTTTGTTTTCTAGGTCTTTTAGGGTTTTGTCTATTAGCCTTTACAGGATGAGTGTTGTCGAAGGGATCGTTGGATTACAGGCTTTGCTTGAGCCAGGGTGAGTCCACAGGGCCCCAGAATTAGGGTTTCTTTGAGAGTCTTAATTAGGGCCTGGTTTTGCTCTCGTTGCTAATTGTGTCTTGCTTTGTGAGTGGATATCATTCTTGAAGGTCCGAGGTAGGTCGAGTTGGTGAGTGATGAAGTCTGAAATGTCATCTTGATCTTCAAATGCCTTGAAATTTGGCTAAGTCTGGAATCTCCTGATCCTGAAATTTGACTAAGTCTAGAAAACTGAAGAATCCTCCAAAAACTAGATTTTGCAATATAACTCCGGGAGGTCCGAAACCACTCTTAAACATCCTGAAAGTATATATGGAATATAACTTAAAGTATAACTTAAATGTTATATTCCATAAAATGATCCTGATGGAGAGTTCAAAATGTCAAATTTCGCTCCCGACCCTTCCAAAGGGTCCAAAGCGAATTTCGCTCCTGACCCTTCCAAAGGGTCCAGGGCGAAAATCCTTCAATCACCTATTTTGCCTTGCAAAATCAAGATAAACTTGAGTTGTATGAGAGAAGAAAAGTGTTTCCTTGCCTTGTGAGGTGGATTGAAGTTGAAATGATGAAAAAAAATGCGCTACAAACAAGAAATTTGCTCCTGACCCTTCCAAAGGGTCTAGAGCGAAAAACACTAAAACCATCCTTTTCTCCAAATTTTGTGGTAAGTCAAGCCTGGACTAGGGTGAGAAAAGCTATTTGGAATGCCTTGGAAAGATGTTTGACCTTCAAAAATGTGAATTTTGAGCTAAAGTTGGAATTTCGCTCCTGACCCTTCCAAAGGGTCCAGGGCAAAATTCTTATAGGGTCTGTTCTTGGAGAAAATCTTGGGCAAGTTTCATGTTGATATCTTTTCATTGATGATTTAAGTTGAAAATGCTATGTTGAAATGAATTTATCATGTGTCCTTAATCATCTTTTCGTTTGTTTTGGCAGATGAAAGAAGACCAGGCCAGGACAAGGACGACCTTCTCCAACCCAGCATCAACAAGGACGACCTTCTCCAGCCGAGCCTCATCAAGGACGACGTCTTCCAGTCCAACATTTGAAGAAAAGACAAGGTGGCATCCCAGTGATCACTCCTCCAGTCGGGTTGGTCCACTTCAGCATGTCCAGATTCAATGTACCTGACTCATCAAAGATGGCACTAACTTCGATGTACCTACCCAGGCTATCCATTGGTCGAATATTCCAGAGAAGACATGTGTCCAAATAATGCAATTATTTCATTGGCCAGGATTGAGTTTGTTGTAACAAACCCTAATTAGGGTTTTCGTTGTAAAATCTCGGCCATTGATCTCAAATTGATTTGAGCCATTGAATTATATTGAGGGCACTATATAAGCCCTGGCTCCTCATTTGTAAAGGTTAATAGTTAATCAATAATAGCTAATAGTTAATAGTTAGTAATAGAGGCCAAAATAGTAGAATAGCAATTAGAGTAGAATAGCAAGAGAAGGCAAAGATTGTTGCCAAGATGTTGTTGTAAAAGACTTGTAAAACTTCATTGAAGAAATGGTGAAATCTATGGTTCGATTCAACAATTTCCATGGTCTTTATACTTCTCAGTTTTGATTTTATGTTATTAGATGAGTGGAAGAAATGTGTTTGATTGATGGTGAAATTTGTATATCCATACTACTAGCAGTTTGTTGATTGCAGACTTGCCTTGTGAAGTCAACTGGAATCATTCAGCTTAAGCTTAACTTCAATTGTCGCTTCTTCATTGATATGCATCAGCCTGATGGTGTCTATGCCTATATAGATGGTCTTGGGATGTCAAGACAAGACTTAATTAGAATTTCATCAAAGATCATTCATTGCTCCTACATTCTTAGTGTCAGAATTAGATCCTTCCCTCGCCCTCATCCTTTTTTCCTTTTTTTAAAATCTAGGCCAGTGAAATCTTGTGATTCCAGCAAATCAGACATTTAGGTCGTCAAGTCTAAGTTCCCTTGTGATTCCAGCAAAATCACATCATACCACAAAGAGCTTATCCACGAGTAGAGAACCTACATACAAGAACCTTGGAGTTGCCTCGACTAATCCTTCGGCGAGATCTTCAGCAGTCGGGAAACTTTGTTCAAGATAGGATAAGGTACCTTTAGGTATTTTATTCTGTGTTCGCATGTGCATAAAAAACACATCAACAGGGTGGAGCCCATAAAAGTCATAGCATGACAAAGAAGTTTACACATTAAACATCTTTATTAATATATAAGTACAGATTACAAAGCAAATTACCTTTCAATCATACCGAAACCTTTTCTGAAGTGCTCAACTTTCAGCCTAGAAAGTGGTTTGGTAAGAATATTTGTTGTTTGGTCCCCTATACAAATGTATTCCAACTGGATCACATTCATGTCTACCATATCTCGCACATAATGGTATGGAATCTCAATATGTTTGAATCTGTCATGAAACACCCGATTCACTGAGAGTTTTATGCAACTCTGGTTGTCACAATGAATAATTGTAGGTTTCATTGGTTCACCAAATAACCCTACAAGAAACTTCCTAAGCCATGCTGCCTCTCGAGCAACCATGGAAGTTGCAATATACTCGGCCTCAGTGGAACTCTGTGCTACTGATGACTATTTTCTGCTGATCCGGGATATCATGGTTGAACCTAAACTGAAGCAACATCCTGAGGTGCTTTTCCTATTAGTTACACTTCCTGCCCAATCTGAATCTGTGAATCCGTGTAAATCCAAATCAACTCTCTTATACATGAGACCAAGATTTAAAGTACCTTGTAGATATCTCATGATGAGTTTTACTACTACGAGGTGTATCTCCTTTGGTTCACACATAAACTGACTCAAAGCATTAACTACGTAACAGATATCTGGTCTTGTATTTACCAGATACATCACGGACTCAATCATTTGCCTGTATAGAGTAGGATCTGTGGGTTGTGATTCTGTTGCTGCTTCATTAAGTCTATGAAGGTTTGTTTCCATCGGAGAAGTCATAGGTCTGCAGTTTAACATTCCAAATCTCTTCAAAATGTCCAAGGTATACTTACCCTGGTTTAGTATGATGCCATCAGAATTTTGCCATACTTCTAATCCTAGGAAGTAATGAAGGAGTCCCAAGTCCATGTCAAATTTTTGGCAAGGTCTTTCTTGCACTAATCTATGAGGTGATCTTCACCTGTGATTATCAAATCATCAACATATAGAATCAATATCAACATATCACCTTTGTTTTGTTTATAATAAAGATTTGGATCTGCATCATTCTTTGAGAAACCTAGCCCTATGAGATAAGTATCAATTCTTTCATACCAGTCCCTGGGAACCTGTTTAAGCCCATAAAGAGCTTTCTTGAGTCTACACACATGAGACTCTGCATTATGAATCTCAAATCCTTCAGGTTGCTCTAGATATACTTCTTCTGCAATCTTTCCATTAAGAAATGTTGTTTTTACATCCATCTGAGGTACTTTCCATCTTTTTGTTGCGGCAATGGCTAAGACTGCTCTTACTGAGGTGTATCTGGCCACAGGTGCAAAGGTTTCTTTGTAATCAATTCCTTCCTTCTGTGAGAATCCTCTAGCTACAAATTTGGCCTTGTGTTTCTCAACGCCGCCATCTGCAACATGTTTGATCTTGAAGAGCCATTTGGAAGAAACAACAGATTTTCCAATTGGCCTAGGAAGAATCTCCCAAACATCATTTTTTACAATGGACTGGTATTCATCAAACATGGCATCCTTCCATACTTGATGTTTAAGTGCATCTGATACATTGGTAGGTTCATCTTTTGAAAGGTCATTCATGAGGGCAACGTAGCTGGTGAATTTGTTAGGCCTTTTGCTTTCTTTGAAGGTTTCTAAAGGGACAGCATACTTATGAGCTTCTTCTACAGTTTTGGTGGCCCATAGTGGTCTTTTCTTGAGATTTTCTCTAGGTGGGTTTTAAATTTTACCTTCATTTTCCTCAAGATTCTCCCTCTGAAACTCAGGAGTAGGATCTTCATCTATGCTAGGAGCAAGAACATGGACTTCAGGTTCTATAAAACTTTGGGCTTTTATGAAGGCTAAGTCTTCTTCAAAAATTACATCCCTACTAAGTTCAATATGCCTATGACCAGGTATGTAGATTTTGTAGGCCTTGGAGGTTTCACTATACCCAACAAATATTCCCCTTTTTCCTGGAGGCTCTAGTTTTAACCTTTTCTCTTTAGGTACATGGATATAAACAGGGCATCCAAATATACTAAGATGGCTAATATCTGGCTCTGTTTTAGTAAAAACTTCCTCAGGGGTTTTATCTTCAATATGGGAGTGAGGACATCTATTTTGGATATACACGGCAGTGCAGGAGGCTTCTGCCCAAAGACGGGTATCTAGGTTCTGATCAAGAAGCATAGATTTGGCAGCTTCTACAATTGTCCTATTTTTTCTCTCAGCTACCCCATTTTCTTGAGGATTATAAGCTACAGTATTTCCCTCTTAATCCCAGCATTTTTACAAAAATCTTTAAATAGATCTGAGGTGTATTCCCCCCGATTGTTAGTTCTTAGGGTTTTAACTTTATTACCTGAGAAGTTTTCTGTTAGGGTTTTAAATTCTTTAAACTTATTAAGGATCTCTTCTGATTCTTTACATTTCGGAAAATAGATCCAAGTTTTTCTAGAGTAGTCATCCACAACTATTACATAATACAAAAATCCTCCTAAAGAGGGTACTGACATAGGTCCACATACATCAGAGTGGACAAATTCTAAAACATTACTTGTTTTCCTAGTACTATTTTGAAAAGAGCCCTTAGTATTTTTACCTAGGGCACATCCCTTGCATGCCCCTAAATGATATTCCTTTAACTTGGGTAAACCTGTGACAAGGTTTTCCATAGATGATAAAGCTCTGAAATTCAGGTGACCTAGTCTTCTATGCCAAACTTCATTAGCATCTGCAACTTCATGGATTAGGGCCAGGTTGGGCTCTGTGCATAGCTCATATAAGTAAACTTGTCTTTGACCAATAGTTTTGGCTTTCTTTATGGACGAATTCTTTGGCCAAGCCAACACTTTGTTGTACATGAAGGTCACCCTATACCCATTATCCCCATTATCCTCTAGTGTTGAGATGGACACTAGGTTCCTCTTGATGCCTAGGACATATAGTACTCCCGTAAGATGTAATGATAAGCCTGACTTCAGTCTGATGGTGCAGGTTCCAATTCCTCTGACTGGATATGCAGAGTCATCTCCGATTATTACTTCCTCATCGGTCTCCTTTATCATGGAGTCTAACACTTCTTTGAACCCTGTAATATGTCTCGATGAGCCACTGTCAATCACCCATGAGTTAGCCTTGTTTGATACTTGGTTTGAAAGTGCTGAGTAGAACACATATTTCTCGGAATCATCTTCGTCCTTTGACTTTCCAACTTTGACAAATGTAGCTTGTTTAGATCTTTCAGGACATTTAGCAACATAGTGCCCGAACTTGTCACACCTGAAGCATTGAATATGAGAGAGATCCTTCTTGAAGGTATTCTTGCCTTGATGTCCTTTCCTCTTCTTGAATTGTTTCTTCTTTCTTTTCTTATTGGAGTTGGTGTTTAGAACTTGAAGATCTTCATCTATATCTTATGCTTGATCCCTTTCTTATTCAACCTTGATTCTTCTTGAAGACAATCCGCTCTTAGCCTCTCAAAATTTGGATATTTAGCCCTTGCACTGATGCCTTGAACGAGCGTTTCCCAGACACTAGGTAACCCATCTAGAGCAATGAGTGTTAACTCTTTGCTTTGGATTTCGTATCCAAGTGTTGCTAGTTCATCCCTTAGGGTAGATATTTGCATGAAGTAGGCATTGATTGACTCCCCTTTTATCATACTTATATGATTTATCTCTCTTTTTAGAGCCAAGGTTCTGCTTGCATTGGTTATCTCAAATGCATTTTCAAGTGCCTTGAATATATGATAGGCAGTCTCATGTTTCTTTATGATTGGCATAATATTGTTTCTCACTCCGTCAACTATGATCTTGATGGCCTTTTCATTACACCCTCGATCCATGTTGTTTTGTCAGGTTCATTCTCAGGTTCTTTAGATTCGACTCTTACAAATGATTCAACTTTATTCTCCTTTAGGATCATTTTAATTCTGAATTTCCATGCTGAGAAATTGTCGCCTCCTTCGAGTCTATCTTCAAATCTGATAGTGCTGGCCATTTGAAGAAATGTGATGTTAGATATCTTCTTGACTTTGAATTTTTCACAAATTTGAATGCCTCAGGTTTGATCTACCGAGGCTCTGATACCATGTAAAAGTTCTTCAAATTTCAATTCAAAATCAAGGTATGTATAATGATGTTGTATTGCAATGCAAATATTTCTCACAGTATATATCAATTTTGTTTTCTAATTATCTTCTATGTATTGCAGATGGTGGAGAAAGAACATTAATAATTTTGATGTTCTTTGTATAACAATAACAAGCACATATATATCTTACAAGAGAGATGACACATGTCTGTCCATGGCATCTCTTAATTGTGCCTCTACAAATAAACCGATATGAATCGGTGTATGCTTATCGGGTTTATCACAGCGATCAATGTTTTGTTTATGCCAAACGATCGGTATTGCCAACTGATAACAATGTGAATCTGCAATGTATGCTATCGGGTCTAGTAACCCGATAGCATATGATCGGCGCTTAATTAATGTTAAGCAAGTCGTCGATCAAAACAAAAATGCAATCAGATATTATTCATTGTTAACCCGATAACATATAGTTATCAACTTTTAATATAAATTAATTATATATATTATATATATATACATACATGTGTGTGTATATATATATATATATATTTCTGGGCAAGGATTTCTTCATCTAATCGATGCTATTTCATCAACAAATACTTGAAAGAAAATTCTTATCTAACTTGAAGGAATTGAGAACCTTGAATGCAAGACAACACTTAAACAAAATCACCATCAATTCGAACAATGATTTGTATTCAAATATGCAGTATATACCAACAATTCTCAACAATCTCCCTCTTACAAATGAGAGGTAATGGAGTATATATATAGAGTCTCAAACAAAATGGATGGTTGAGATTCAATCAAAATCAAGGGCCAAGATCATGCCAACAATGCCTTAGAGTTGCCCTAATTAGGGTTTACATCAAAAATGGAGCCACCAACATATGGCCCAGTAGAAAGACAGTCATCAAATAGAGAATCTTCTAGAAGATTTCGTCCTGCATCTCTTTCTCTCACAGCGTATTTTAAGAATCTAGCTAATACAAAATCTGATTCCTCCATGGAAATACTAGGTAAGGCATCCTGTTGCAAATCAATCACGTCCAATGCATCCAAGCAAGCATCGAAGGTGTTCTCCCAATGTGACATGAATTTTTGCGAATTATGGACATGAATCAACAAGGAAACTAAGTCATCCATCTGACTCTTCTTCAAAGAGTCCAAATGATTGAAGTACATGAACTTCATCTTGCCTCTCAATTCTGCTAAGTGTAAACCACTGGCATCAATGACATCCACTCCCAATAACTCCTCAATTGAGGCAAGGATCTTCAACTGATCTCATGAATTGATCCTTCCATCTCTGTACAATCCTTTTGTGCATGCTCACAAGTAGATTTCTTCATGGCTAATGAACAATACCAGCTATGGAAATCGTATTTGTCTCCATCATGCACAATATTCTCAGTGATCAATGTGGACATAGGAATTCTCTTCAATACTCTGAGACGTGTAATAGTCTTCTCCTGGATAGGTCAAAATTCCTCCCAAACTCCCTCTAGATACTATATTCTGAATATGAACGTTGTCCTGTCAAAAGCGTGGACAAAGTAAGGAAATCATCTGCCTGTTTCTTCATATCTTCAATCCATTCCTCCAATTCCGAGAGTGCATCTCTCGCTGCCACATAATCTGCATGTAGTCCACGATCAACTGCAATAGGGGAAGTAAGGGTGGGATTCTCACGCCTTATCCCTGCAATGTACTCTCTAAGTCCGATATTTTCTTCCTTATATTTCTCTCTTTTCTTCATTTCCCTGTCTACTCTCGCACTGATCACTTGAACTGTGTCACCAAGTTCCTGGAATTCCTTCTCTTTTGTAGTACGACCAAGGGCAATTGAAATAATCGAGAAATCCATGGGAGTGGCAACATCTTTCGTCACATCTCCAATAGGAACTGCCATCTGTGCAATCCGCATTCCAGCCTCATCTCTAGTTATACGTGACAAAATCTCAGCCTTCTTTGGTTCTTTTTCCTTGTTGCTCCTAACTAATTAGTCATCAATATCATCAGTTGGCTATGCCTCTACCATCTTCTTACTTTTCTCCATACTCGTTATCAAACAATTAGGAATAGAAACCATCTCCATACCATCATCAAGACACATCTCTCGATCAAGTTCCCTCAATAACGAGATAACATCATCATCATCATTAGGATTATCCTTAGTCAAATCATATACGTTTTTCCCCAAACTAACCTCCAAAAGGACAGTAGGAGATCCCAGTTGATCATCATCTTCATTAGGTGGAGCAGATGTAGCTGTGGCATACAAGTCCTGAACACTCTCTGATAATATCACAGTGTTGGAACATTGTTCAAACTCCCTGTTTTGTTCCGGCACTTCGATCTCCTTGATTGATGAGACACTAAGGGGAGGGAAAGGAATAATAGGCGAAGGAATGATAAACTTTTGCTTCTTCTTCTTCTTAACCTCCTCAATCTTCTTCCCTCAAGCCTTGACTTCTCCTGGTGTGATCTTCTTTCATTTGGGGGCTTGACTCTCCTCATCCACATGAATCCTTATGTTGCTGATAGTTCTTTGATCATCTTCGGAAGAGGATTCCTCCTGTTTCATCTTTTCATTTGTTAAGATAACACCCATATTAACTAACTTGTTCATCTGATTGTCTACCCATCCTCAGGAGAAACTCAAGACTTCTCTCATCAATACACTCAAATCTATCACTTCTTGTTCTGACCAATTAGGCAATAGAGTCGTCTTCTTCATCTCATTCTCGTATTGTGGATGCGTATTATCCTTGTCATCCAATATTTGATCAGGAATGAGGAAAAGTTCACACTTCCTCATGAAATCCATGGACATTTTGGACCACATTCTTCTTTTCACTGCTTGTTCATCCATCGGGTTGGCCCAATAATCTTCAATGTCCACCTTGTGTGTGAATCTATCTCCTCTGATCATTCCAACTTTCTTATGCATATCAAACCTTTCTTTCTTCTTGCATGTCGCAAGGCGATAGAATGCAAGTTCCTCAATCATTGTGTTAGTTGCAACAGCGGAATGGCAAACCTCCAATGTCTTCCCTCCCGAAATAGGAAATGCCATCGTTGTTCTATGCTTCTCCTTTGGATGGAATCATATTCCAGAAGTTGTCTCACCACCTCAAGTAATATCATTTTGTCTATATGATACCTAGGAAGCCTGTAAAGTTCGGATTGAAATCCATGAATCCTTAGGTATGTGAATGTGAGAAACTATATGTACCATGATCCGTACTACTCAATCAACTCTGTTCCCTCCTTGGACAACCTCTTGTGGATTCCACCTTGCAACATCCACATTAAAGTCATTCGCAGCCCTGGTGCAAAAACGTGGGTGATCGGGGGGATTTCCCAACACTTAGTCAAATTTTTGCCTCCGGGTGGAAAATCGCCTTGCATCAGGAATCTGAATGGGGGAAAAAAGAGGTCCATTGGAAGTCCAGTGGAAATTCTTCTCCCATCAGGAATTTGAGTGGGGGGAAATCATAGGTCATCGAAAATGTGGGAGAAAAGCAACTCCCATAGAGAATTTTGACATTTTGGCCCTTAAAATATGGATTTTCATTAGGAATTTAGCAATTTAACCACTCAAAATCATTAGGACACTTAGAATTTTCAATAAAACACATTAGGACTTAGGCAAATTTACCAAAATTTGAGCGAAACACAAGGAAACCTATCAGGATAAAGTGCAAAATCAACTTGAATAACTTCCTAGGAGCGAGAAAACAACTCCTAAAGGTCCTAGAACACTTGGGCACTTAAATATCACCGACGAGGACATTCAAAAACACGCTTATGCTCAAGAGGTCTACACTTAGACAAATTAGGATCATTTAAACTCTCAACTTTTACGTACTTGATCTTATATCTTCAAAAACCCTAAAGACAATTAGGCATGATGAAAATTTCAAGATTTGGGCACGGGAACTCAAAATCGCCCACTATGCTGCCAAAACCCTAAACTAACCAATGCAGAAAGAGAGAAAGAGGGGGTCCCCATTTGCAAAAGGGTGATGTGTGAAAAGATCACAACATGTTCCATGTGTGATTGTTTTGCATTGTTATTTTAGTTTCAGTGTAAAAGCGATTTCACAAAAGGATTTAATTGGTTAAAAAAATTTAAAATTCATTTACTATTGATTCACCCCCCCCTCTCTCAAAAGTATACCTATGTTCTACACTTCCCTCAACCTCATTTTGGTGTTGCCCCCAAACCCCCATCAAACTATAACTCTAAGCAAGTAATAGGCTAATGATGAATCATGATCATAAAATCTATGAAGTACATATCCCTTGTTGCAAATCTCAACATTTTTGTAGTCAAAACCACAACCAACGATTTATCTTATTTCGTACATTGGACAACTTGTTTAATATACAAGGACTACCATAGGCAAAGTTGGCATGCTAAATTAGTCATGTACTGCTGAATACTAGTTAAGTCATAGTTGGCAAGAAATGGCATTTTATAATGCAAAAATTTATCATCATGCCCTACATGAACAACTCATAGAACAATTCTATCTATTAGTATCCTAGCTAAGGTCAAACTAGAACATTACTATTTATCTTTTTACATAATCATTCCTTTTGTTGATGAGCTTGACAACAACACATACAATCTTGAAGACTTCAAGAAAACTTTAATAATTCCTCCATTGAATATACACACCAATCACTGAGACACAAGAAAATATCATGGCTACATCATCCAAGACCTATCTTAGACACCAATGCATAACTTGTAATGTCAGTATGAGTAATATAGACTCCTCTAGGCCATAGACTTATATTTTAGTTTTGATATTTGTTTTGATGTCGTGGATTTCATATTCCATGAGTCTTGTATACATTTGAAAATATTTACATATCTAAATGTGTTATTTACTTCAGCTAAAATTTGCATTTATACTTATGTGAACGACATATACTTGTGTATGCAATCAAAGAGCAATCTAAGGTCTTTGGATGTTCACTTGGCGGCTTCTAGACAAGTATTAATAAGGAAAAGTCTTCTATATTCTTTTTTAATAATACTAAGCGTATTCAAACCAGTATTACTCAAATTCTTAGATTTTAGATCGGTGCTCTTCCCTTGCTATATCTTGGTATCCCCATTTCTATAGGCTCTCTTCCTAGCAAGTTTTAGTAAGATTTCTTAGATAAGTTCCATAGGAAAGTTTCTCATTGGACCTGCAAGTGGCTCTCTACTGCTAGGAAGGTGAATCTCCTAAAGTCGGTGATTCAGGCTCTCTCAATATACAAGTGTTTTGTGCAAGTTGCTCCTTCTAGCTTCATTGATGAGTTTGATGCTCTCTCCCGACAAACTCCAAAGCTGCTTTCCAAAAAGACACCTACCCGCACAGTATGAAGTCACAAGCCTTTAAACGAGAGTTTGTGGTAAAGTCACAAGCCTTTAAACAAGAGTTGGCTGTTATTGTACAAGCTAAGATACGGTAATTTGGGAAGGATATGAACTCTTTGCAATTTGGGCCCAGGCATAGGTACATACTACATTCTTTCCTTCCCTATGTAAGAGATATTCCTTTTAATCATAACTCACAGCTTATGTCAACCATTTGTAAAGCAATGTAATATGAATCTCTTTAACAAAAAGCAATATGAACATACCTTGCACTTTGAGCAACCATGCCTACAAGTACTGCTGGCCAAGCCAAGCCTCGGATCTGCAAAACAAATCAGGTCATCAACTAGAATTTTTGCACACACAAGCCATGCATATGTGCAAAATAAAATAGCATAAGAATACCCAAAAGTATAGCTGAAACTAAAAATGAAAACATGAAAGTGTGTAGCAAAGATACAGAATCCTAAGCTATATGATATCTTACAATAAACAGGATATGGAAAACTTAAACTACGCTTCAATGAAATTCATACTTGTCAAAACAAATTTACCAACTGATTCCAGATCCAAACAGAAGCCTATGGCAAAACATTTATTGTTTCAAATTCATTTGATCTTGAATGTACAATATTACCAAGTTCCTCAGAGTTGGAATGGTATTTTCTTAAAGACAAAGTGCAGCATATAGATTCCTTTCAAGTTCTCCATCTTTCCTATTCAAAGTATTGACCTTCACCCTATATAAGAATATATTTATTTCCCTACTTAATCAAAAAGAATAACATTTATTCAAAAATATTAGAATTCAAAGTTGAAGAAGAAAAAAATTATACATCAAGCAATTATCGATGGTCAAATATGTGGAATATTTACATAATGAATAGATGAGAAAGTATTAAAAATCTCATTGGTCAGATTAGATAAGATAAGTGATAGGACATAAATATGGATTACAAGGTGTTAGCATTTTAATTTGTGCCTTTCAATGCAACCAAAAATGGAACAAATATGTAATAAAACTACTCTCTGACTTGGAAGGGGAAGCTCCCTATAAAATCAAAACTAGCCTATTATGAACAATAAATAATTGCATTTTACAAACTTCACAATGTTTTTTTGGGTTTTAAACATTTAGGATGAATAACTTCATTTTACAAACTTCACAATGTTTTTTTGGGTTTTAAACATTTAGGATGAATAACTTTAAAATGTGTATCCTTTAGGGTTTGCCTAGACTAAAAGACTAAGATGCTCTTTAAACTAGGGCAAAAGCTTTTATGTTTTTTTAATTGAAAAATAAATCCTAATACTATATGCTTTCATGATTTAGTTATAAAACAAAAACTAAAAAATACAATCACACGTAGATTGAATAGGTTAACATGAACAAAAATGTTGTGGTAAATTAATATAAGATTCAACAAAAACCCGTAATTTACATCTTTGAGCTAACTTGCAATATAAAGCTCACAAATTCACCGAAGCAATTAAAACCTTAGCACACATAACAAGACATCTTAATGAACATCCATAAGCAATATAGGCATTATAAATGTCAATGAAAAAATAACGAATTTTAGGTAACAATTACACTTAATACTTGATGAATAGCAACTCTAGCAATATGCAAACATGATAATTATCATTCCTCAAACTAATTGCAAAAAGGCATTTATTTGTACTATGTATCATAGATGCAGAAATCTTTATAAAATCATGAAAATAGCGATTTTAAAAAAAACGGCACCTATGGCGATTTAATCCCCCTTTAAATCACAATTTTCAGTAAAATCGTTGCTCGCAATTAAAAACCCATTAAAATGGAATAAAAATAGCAGAAAAATTGCCAAGTACCGTGGCTAGGGTTTCAAAAAATATACTGGGTTGAAAAAAACGATTTGTGGGTAAAAACATTGCTCAATAAATTTGTTTGGTCCGTCGACTCTCCATGGAGCCCCAATACCCATGCTCTCCATTCCCATAATGACACCATTCTATTTGATGATATGAAGTCCTCAATGAAATTATTCTCAATATATTCTAATTGTAAGAGAATCAAAGCCAAAAATTGAAAATCACTTGTGGGGAAGAGGAATGCAGATTTGCTACCATCTCATCTGTATATGGAACCACATTATTCTCAATATAATTTTTCTCAATATACTTTGGTTGTGCAAACAGGCGCACAAGGCAAGGTGTCAACCCTAATCACTGTGCCCTAATCATTTCAACTTACTTTTTTTAAATTTCATTTAAACAGTTGTTACTGAATGAAACAGTTTGATAGTAGTTTGAAGCATAGAAGCATTAATCGTTTGGGGAATTAATCGGCAAAACAAAAGTATAAGATTTTTTCAAAAATCGGGAAAAATCAGCAAAAAATCGGATTTACAAAAAACATAAAAAAATACAAAAAAACAATCAAAAATTATTTTTTATATATATCTAAGGGCATTACCATACCATAGAAATATTGTAGACAAATAAAATAGACACTTCAACACATGAATTGTGAAAAATAGATTCTCGTTGTTTATAATAAAAAAACCTGCTATCTTTCAATTTAAAGGTGTTTTAAAAGCATAAAGATATATTTACAAAATTAAAAATGAAAGCATAAATCTAGGATTGTTGATTGAAAATTTTGTACACTTGGGGAAATATACAAAACTGTGGTTTCAACCACAGCGTGTGAATAAAACTCTCCTAATTAAGGGAAGGCTCCCCCTATCTAACTACAACTTTAAAAATAAAATAGGATGGGACAGCAATCTTTCTTCTTGGTTCAAGAAAGAGAATATCCTTTTCTCTTAACAGAAAAGTGATAGCGATTCGATATAAAACAGCAGTAACTTTCGAAATGAAGTGAGAGAAAGGAAATGAAGTTTCCTGAAAGCTCAAAGACTTTCATCACTTCCTTCGAGACGGGACAGCGATATCAAGTTCAAAGACTTGATTGTGTGAAGTCCTATCTACTCTTTTCTATACTAATTCTATCAAGAACAAATTATAACAGCTCAAAGACTAGGATATCTTATTCTTTTCTACTTAAAACAATGGCAAGTAGTATAAGCTCAAAAACTCACAGCTATTTCTCACAAAATCTACTTCTAAATTTTGTTAAGAACAAGTGTAAGAACAGAGTCTTACAGCTTTTTCCAATAGAACTTTTACTTTAACTAAATTAATCTTCAATACTTGTAACTCAAAGACTGCAAATCAGATTCGATTAAGTTCTCAAAGAAACACTTGCAAGAAAGAAAATATGGAACACAAACTTAAGAATGTAGCACAAAGACTCAAAGCTTGAGCAATTTTTTTCTATTCCTTTCAATTCTTAATTTACACATAAAAGCACAAAGACTTCTTTGCTGCAAATTTGGCAGAGTTTTTGCTTGCTTTCCAAAATATCCAAATTACAATAGACCCCTCAAGTATTTATAGAAGAGGAGCCTTGAGAAAAAGGTGGGAGGATCCTAACTAACTTTAGAGATTCTCTCAACCACCAAGACTTATTCAATAACTAACTATGACTTATTCCAACTACAGTCCTAATTGAACACAACTTGTAGTTGCTTTACATGTAATTACAAAAGTGCAAGTAATGACTTATCTTGCAATTTACAAAAAGGCTTTTACATGTAACATGTCAAAAGAAAGACTACAACTAAAAGATTACGAATTTGGAAAAATACAACTAAGTGTTGAGAAACACTTAAGCTGCAGCACGTGAAGACATGAATCCTTCAAACTCCTGGATGATCATTTGTAGTTCATCAGGATCCGATTCATGGGTGTTATTGGCAACAACCATGGTCTTCACAATGGTTTCGTGGCATCGGAGGAGCATAGAGTTGTTCTTCTCCAAGATGGACTGAATTTCATGCAAAAAGATATGGTGTTTCATCAAAATTTGAATTGAAGTAGCTGAGAATTGTTTGCTCCTCCATTCATTATGAATCCTAATTTGTAAATCTGCAAGAACTTCTTCTTCTGGTATTAGCTCTCCATCCTGACTTATTATGTTGCAAGAGGCCTTTTCACAATGAGAAACAATATCTTGGAAAACTTTACCCCGTAATCTCATTGCATCACCAATCTCCTCAATGAAGGATTTAAGAACAAGGGCCTTATTTTCCAAAAGCTCTTCAAATTCTAAGTACATGACCCTGGAAGAGATAATGGAATGCTCTTGTAAAACTCTCAACTGTTGTTGAGGCATGGTGCGCCAGATTGTCAAACTACCTTCAACACTTTCCAAATTCTTCTTAAAAGCGTCGGAGGTATGACATAATTTATCTTCAATAGTCTCCAACTTAGACATCATCTGAAAAATGTCTTTCAGCACTTGTGCACATAGATCATGAAGTTGATCAACCCAGGAATCCAATGCTTGTACTTTCTGAGCAGCCCTTTCAACTCAATGAATTGATTCTCGTGCCTCGGTAGAACTTGAAGGATTACTCACTTCACTAGTATGCTTTGTGATTTTACGAACAGCTGCAACAAGTTGTCGGTTGTCCTCTTCTAGCATGTCTTTCTTAGCTAGAAGTTCATCACACCGTTGTACTAGTGAAGCTACAGAAAACTGGGCATCATGTTTAATCACCTCATGCGTTTGCTTACCCAATTCTATCCTTGTAACTTTGTAATCAGTAGCTGAGATCTCTTCAAGTGGCTTATCTGCAAGAGCTTCGACAATTTCAGCTACCTTCATCCTGTTGCTATCAACAGTTACTCGGGAGATAGTCTTGGCCTTTTTAGCAACCTTGGGTCTAGACTGTTTGAGTTGTTGATAATCAAAGGCATCAAGTGAAATCTCTTGCTTCTTCCTTTTTGGAGTAAAAGAACTAAGCCATGGAGGTAAAGCCATCAACTCTCATTTAGTAACAGCTGCAAGCAAAGGAGAAGCAGTTTCTGTTTGAACAACTGTGGTCATCCTAGGAGGAGTGTCTGTTTGGATGGCGACCACGGTTTGCTCAGTGACCAATGGGCATGAAGATTGCCTCATAAATTCTTTAAAGCCAAAATTGGAGGTATCAATCTCTGACAGCTAGATACATACAGGAGTACCTTCAGGAACTTCCAGCACACTCTCTTGTTGATGATCAAGAGGCGGCTCATATGCTGAAATAGGAACGGCATTCTGAGGAGACTCTTCCACCATTATGTCAGGAGGAGAAAGGGACGTCTCAATGGAAACTGAGGAAGGGATCTCATGAGATGACTCCGAAGCTGGAGACTTAGGAGCATCATCATATTGCTGCCCTTCTTCTGGATTATCAAGATCGATCACCTGAACATGAAACCGTGACTTTTCCTTCCCACGAACTGTCGCCTCCTTAGGAGGAAGCACTACTACCTGACTAACTCGCAATTTGATCCTGGTGCTAGAAGATGATACGCCTTCCTTGTTGTCAACCTGAATCTCAATACGTCCAAGAGGCCCCGTAGAATCATCTTCTTTCCCAACCTTGATTTTGATGAGTCTAACGCCATTACTTTTTAGCCAAGCATTGGTGTTAGCCAAGATAGGCTGAAATCTCTCAAGAATGGATATGTACTCCTTGTGTGACCATTGGATTAAAGGAAGTGGAGCTTCCTCAACCCTTCATGAAATATATTCAGGATTAAGTACATGCCCATCGTCAATCATCCCTTGTGGAATATCCACCAAATTCAAATCAACAACTTGCTCAACAATGAGCCTGCAGTAATCCATCTTCAGAATTTCCACTTTTGTACAGAGATCTACCCAGATATCCTCAATACGATGTACGTGCACGAAGGATTTTTTGATTTTTTCCTTCATACCCCGGTAATCAAAATCAGCTCTGAACTTAAACCTTTTGAGCTTAATTTCCTGCATCTCAGTCTCCATAGCCTTGGCTTTGACGGATGTGACAAGAGAATACCAGCCAAGTTCAATGGGTTTGTTGTAGAAATCCCCATTCCAACCTTATATCTGACAGACTGATGAGCGTGGACAGCCACGATCTATCTTCCCAACTCCATAAGAATGATCTTATCAGTTGGGTATCTAGGGAGAATGTATCGCTGCCCACTATAGCATCCAACTGTAATGTCCCCTACCTGATCTATTTAAATATACTAAAATTGATAGATTTTCTTCAATAAGTTATTAACAAGTGCTTGTCTATTTTCCTCATTAGCTGATTAATTTCATTATTCATAGTTCTTAATATAGATATCAAACCCTACTACTACTTCAGTTTTAAGGGAGAAGGGTTTACATATGTTACCAAAGCACTTATAGACCAACTACAATAGGTTCCCTCAAAGTTTACAGATCCAAGCCCTTACCTATCTTGGGTCTATACCCTCAAGGCTTATTGGTCGTTGATCGCCACCCTATCTTGGGACTTAACCTATTGCTTGGATTTAGACTGCCCCTCTTTGGAACATCTCAATCCCATCTTCTTAAATACAGAAAGTAATAACATGATTTAGACTATAAGTATATATATTTCTTATGTATTATGAATACGTATATGAAATTAAGTATGACTATCATACATATTGCAGTCCATATTAGTATTACTATTAATTCTGCATAAGAACATTATTGGGCTTCATATATTTAATATTAAGGATACTTATTAAACACATCCCCATGCATACCACCAAGAACAAGGATGTTACTGCCTGTAACTTAATAACAGTTCTGATCTGATCTGATCCATGGTGCTCTTACTAGATGCTTTTGATTCCTTTCCTTTATATCTCTCAATGTGAGGGAGAGGTCACACCTCTTCATCATGTATGCCCTTTGGCAAGAGACACACCCTTTCACCATTCCCTTTGATAGAGTGCAACTCTTCATTATTTCTGCCCTTTGAAAGGGACACAACCTCTCATAATCAGATCTGCACTTATCATTTAAATCAGATCTGCACTTCTCATTTCCAAATTATTCCCCCTCACAAATGAGGTTCTCTTCTCCCTTTTATATCTCATTGTTGAGGGAGTCACAACCTTTCCTTTCATTTCTTTTGACTTTTCATTAACTTAATTAATCATATTTAATTATATTTAATTATTTTATTTTATATTTTAATTTAATTTTAAATATTTTAATTTTATTATTGAATTTTATTTCAAAGTGGGGACATTACACCAACTCTCATATAGGTAAAGGTTGGGAATTGAAGATACAAGCACCCACACTCATTCACTCTTTCCCATGCCTCATCTGATACCCTTTTGTTCTTCGAAGTTCTATCAAACTAGCACATGAAGTAACCGAAGAATGCATCTTGAACTCTTCTAAAATGCAATTTGTTGGGTCTCAAAGGCAGCTGATCATAGTATTCCCATACCGGTATAAGCGAGCGGTCACCCTTGGTAGAAAGACCAGGGAAATGTCTGAGTGACGCTGCCAGATACACTAAGTATGAATTCATGTAGAAAGACATGGTGGAAGGGACTGCTGCAAGTTGCTCGCACAAGGCATCGCTAATGACTTCTCCCCATGATATATGATGGGACTGCCTTATGAACATGACGAACTAGTACATCCAAGGCTCAAAAACATTAGAATGTTCAAGACCCATTATCCTGGTGAGGAGAGTTATAATGTCTCCAATCTCCCATTTGAAGTCACAGTGGTACAACTTAGCCCACCTTGAGAAGGCGGCTCGTGGCTCATGAATCCACCTGTTAATATGACATTTGCAGTCCTTCTCCCTTTTCACATAGTACTCAGCTGCACTATCTTTGGAGATTTCCATATAAATAAGTGTCGGTGGTATTTTGAAGACTTTCTCAATTGTGTTTGCATCAAGGCGGATTAGGCGGATTATTGCTTCACCATCATCATTTTTAATGGTTCTTGTCTCCTTGTCAAAGTGATGGGCGCAAACGAGAACAAATTCAGGTTCTTGGGCAGCCACTAGAAAAGAAGATGCGTGATGGATATGGCTGTCCTGTTGTCCTCATTTTTGTTTCCAAAAATGAAGGACCACTACGATGGAATTTTTATGAAAAATGAAAATTATTACTCTATGACACGCTTCCCGAGGCGAAATTTTGACTAATCCTTGGACTAGCTTAATCCTCAGTCCATTCTCGAACTACGTTTCAAATTTCGTCCAATTCTGGGTTCGTTTGCCATGCCTTTCCTTCAATTTCGGGTTTTAAAACCCAGACTGCAGGTGGAGAATTTTCTTCAAAATGCAAGTTTTAATGATATTCATTGTTGTGGTCTTTGTAGGGGAATTTTTGATCACTTACATGTGCATTTTTTTATTTCAAATATGTCACTTGTAATTTATTTTTAGTTTCCCATTTAATGTTTTTATCTTTTTGTTGTTTTTTGGTCATTTTTAGTTAAAATAGGGGTTTTTTAGCTCAACTGCAAGTAAACTTGCAGTTTGTCCAAAAAACCCCTACTTTAATGGGTTTTACATGTAATAGGGATTTTAAATCCCCATTACATGTGTGCAAGTGTTTAATACTTGTTGTAGGGATTTTATTTCCCCCTTACAAGTATTTTTAAACTTGTCATTTGTCCAAAAAAACCCGATTTTGGCTTAATGAGTGAAAAAGTGAAATTTTAAACTTGTTGTTTTATATTTAAAACCCGATTTTGAGCATGAAAAGGAAAAAGGAGAAAATCGAACTTGTCATTTTATGTTTAAAACCCGATTTGCTTCCTTTGAAGAAAATCGAACTTGTCATTCATTTTTCAAAACCCGAAATGCAAGAATGAAGCGATTTTGGACTTTTTCAAGGCGAAATTCGTGGATGAATCGTTGGATGATGGGGGCGTTTTGAGTTTGCATCCTATCTTCTTGCATTTTTTGACATCTATCATGCCATTTCAAAGACAAATCCGCTGGTTTTTACCCTAAGGAACAGCAACTACGTTTTTTTTTAACGTGCCTCATGAATGCCACGATTTGAGCGGTTAAATCTTCAATGTTGCCCACACTCCTAAATCGTTTTGGCCTTTCTTCCTAAGGCGTGGAAGGTAAGAGCAGGTTCGCACCATTTAATGGTGCATTGAATGTGTAATGAATGCCACGTTTTTTCACAAAAACGTGACTCTCTTGGCTGCGTTTTTTGGCATTCATACCTCTTCAAACACCTTTGGTATTATTGCTTTAGCAAATACCTTGATCGTTTTGCTGCAACAAACTTGAAATGAACACTTTCATTGGCATTTTACTCTTGCAAGTTTAAGATTGCTACCATTTTTGGGGGCATTTTCACAAAAACGTGATAAGGGTTTAAAAGTTCAGTTTTGCTTCTTCATCTCAAGAAGTATTGCATTGTTGGAGAAGCATTTTGATTTTCCAATCAAGGTATGTTCTTCCTTTCTTCTCTTCTTTTTATTTTCATGTTTTCTTCATTTTTTGTTATTAATTGCATTCTTCACATGTGTTGTTCTTCCCTTAAAATTAGTTTTCATGAAACAAATCTTCCCTTTGAAATGCAATTGTTAAATTGCATTATTCTTCTCAAAATTCCATCTTAGCTAGTATTCGGGATTTTTAATCTCGATTACAAGTTCGCTGGAAATTGTTGTTCTTCCCTTACGGTTGAGAAATTTAATCATTTTTGGTTAAATTTCCAAGCTTGAAAAATGTGAAATACCTCTCTCTTGCAAATTCGTGTTTTGAAAACCGGATTACATGTTGAAAAGATCTTCCCATTTTCATGAAAATGACTATCCCGGATATTCCCATTTCTATCCATTCACGTTCCCCATATCCGCACTTTCCATTTCCATCATTTCCCGCAAGTCAAAATCCCATTTTTCATCCATTTCTCCATTTTCGAATTTACAAGTATACTTGTATTCGGGTTTTAAAATCCCGATTGCATGTATGTACTTTCCAACTTGTATACTTGCGAAAATTCCCCCAAGATCCGAAATTGGTCAAAGTCAAGATTTTCCCATTTCTACATGTCTTCTCTCTTCTTCTCACAAAACCGTGAAATTCAGAGATCGAAGTTTTACCCATTTGAAAAAAGGAAGAATGATATTTGCAACTGTTTATGATGTGGCCTTAACCCTTTTAAGTCTTCATCACAGCATTCCAGGTTCGCAATCAATGTCAGATTTGCCGGCATCGCCAACTCCAAAGAAAATGAAATACAAATATGATAAATACCAGAATGAGGTTACACCTTCCCAGGTCTCCTCGCCATTGGATCGTATCAGGGACACAGAAATAGGGCATGTTGATATGGCAGAATTCATTCACAGGGTAGAAGATCCACAGGATAACAACTTGCAGCGGCTGTTGGACAGCCATATCCATCATGCGTCTTCTTTCCCAGTGGCTGCCCTAGAACCTGAATTTGTTCTTGCATGCGCCCATCATTTTGACAAAGAGTCAAGAGTCATAAAAAATGATGATGGTGAAGCCATAATTCGTCTTGATGCGGATACAATCGAGAAGGTCTTCAAAATACCTCCTGCACCTGTTTACATGGAAATCACCAAAGAAAGTGCAGCAGAGTATTATGTGAAAAGAGAAAAAGATTGCAAGCGCCACATCAATAGGTGGATTCATGAGCCACGTCCTTCCTTCTCAAGATGGGCAAAGTTGTACCATTGTGATTTCAAGTGGGAGATAGGAGACACCATCACTCTTCTCAGCAGAATGTTAGGCCTTGAGCACTCTAATGTCTTTGAGCCATGGATGTATCAATTCATCATGTTCATACGGCAGTCGCATCACATTTCATGGGGTGAAATCATCAGCGATGCTTTGTGCGAACAACTTGCAGCGGTTCCTACCACTATGACCTTCTTTATGAATTCTTATTTGGTATATTTAGCAGCATCACTTAGACACTTTCCAGGTCTTTCTACCAAGGGTGATCGCTCTCTCATACCAGTTTGGGAATATTATGACCAGCTGCCTTTGAAACCTAGCAGACTACATTTTAGAAGAGTCCAAGACGCATTCTTTGGATATTTTATGTGTCAGTTTGACATGGATCTCAGAAATAAGCGAGTATCAGATGAGGCATGGGTCAAGGTATCTGAGTATGGGTGCTTATTCCTGCAATTTCCCACCTTCACCTACATGAGGATTGGGTGCTATGATGGACAACCATACATGCTACCAAGATACCCGACCGATAGGATAATTCTTATGGAGTTGGGTAGACAGATTATGGCTGTTCATACTCTTCAGTCTGCTAGACACAAGGTTGGAATGGGGATCTCCAGCACAAATCCGTTGAAAATTGGTCGATACTCCCTTGTCACATCTGTGAAGGCTAAGGCCATGGAGGTTGAATTGCAGGAAATCAAGCTTAAGAGGTTCAAACCTAGAGCTGATTTTGATTATAGAGGTATGAAGGAAAAGATCAAAAAATCCTTTGTACATGTTCATCGCATTGAAGACATCTGGGCAGATCTCCGCACAGAAGCTGAAGTCCTGAAGATGGATTACTGCAGGCTCACTGTTGAGCAAATTGTTGACTTGAACTTGGCAGATATCCCACAAGGGATGATTGATGATGGGCGTATACTTGATCCTGAATACACTTCACGGAGGGTTGAGGAAGCTCCACTTCCTTTGATCCAATGGTCACATAAAGAGTGCGTCTCCATTCTTGACAGATTTCAGCCTATCTTGGCCAACACTAACGCATGGTTGAAAAGCAATGCTGTTAGACTTATCAAAATCAAGGTTGGTAAAGAAGATGATTCTACAGGGCCTCTTGGACGAAAGTCTGAGATTCAGATTGATAATAAGGAGGGTGCTTCATCTTCAAGCACAAGGATCAAGTTACGAGTTAGTCGTGCAGTAGTGCTTCCTCCTGAGGAGACAACTACTCGTGGGAAGGAGAAATCACGGTTCCATGTTCGGGTGATCGATCTGGATAATCCAGAAGAGGGGCAGCAATCTGATGATGCGCCTAAGTCTCCAGTTTCAGACACGCCTCATGAGGTCATTCCTCCAGTTTCTATTGAGACGCCTCTTTCTCCCCCTGATTTGCTCATTGATGAGTCTCCCCAGAATGCAGTTCCCATTTCAGCATACGGGCCTTCTCCTGAGCAACAACGAGAAAGTGTGTTGGAAGTTCCTGAAGATAATCCCACTTGCATTCAGTTATCAGAAATTGATACTTCCACTTCTGGTTTTGAAGAATTCATGAGGCAATCTTCATGTCCGTTGGTAACTGAGCAAAACATAGTCGCTATTCAAACAGATATTCCTCCCAGGGTGACCACAGTGATTCAAACAGAAACTGCTTCTCCTTTGCCTACAGCTGTTACAGGAAGTGAGTTGATGACTTTGCCTCCATGGCTTAGTTCTTTCACCCCGAAAAGAAAGAAGCAAGAGATCTCACCTGATGCCTTCGACTACCAGCAACTCAAACAGTCCAGATCCAAAGTTGCTAAGAAGGCGAAGACTATTTCCAGGGTAACTGTTGATAGCAACAAGATGAAAGTAGCTGAAATTGTGGAACCTATTGCAGATAAACCACTTGATGAAATGTCAGCTGCTGATTATAAGGTTACAAGGGTAGAATTGGGCAAGCAAACACATGAAGTCATTAAACATGATGCTCAGTTTTCTGTTGCTTCACTAGTGAAAAGGTGTGACGATCTTCTTGCAAAGAAAGACAAGCTAGAAGAAGAAAACCGACAGCTCATGGCAGCCATCAATAAAATCACAAAACCTGCTGCTGAAGGGAGTAACTCCATAGGTTCTTCCGGTTCCCAAGAATCGATTCGTGGAGTAGAAAGGGCTGCTCAAAAAGTACAAGCACTGGATTCCTGGATTGATCACCTTCATGATCAATGCGTGCAAGTAATAAAAGACATTTTTCAAATAATGTCTAAGCTGGAAACCATTGAGGAGAAATTGGATCAGACTTCTAACACTTTCAAAAAGAATCTGGAAAGTGTTGAGAAAAGTCTGGCAATCTGGCGTACCATGCCCCAACAACAGCTGAGTATTTTGCAGGAGCACACCATCATCTCTTCCAGGGTCATGTACTTGGAATATGAGGAACTCATGGAAAACAAAACCCTTGTTCTTAAGTCCCTCATCGAAGAGATCAGTGATGCAAGGAGATTCCGGAATGAAGTTTATCAAGGTATTGTCTCACATTGTGAAAGGGCCTCTTGCAATATAGTAAGTCAGGATGGAGAGCTAATTCCAGAAGAAGAAGTTCTTGCGGACTTACAGATGAGGATTCATGGTGAATGGAGGAGTGAACAATTCTCGGCAGTTTCAATTCAAGCATTGATGAAACATCAAGCCTTTTTGCATGAGATCCAGTCCATCCTGGATAGAGACAATTCCGCG
This sequence comes from Cryptomeria japonica, assembly GCF_030272615.1. Classification (NCBI taxonomy): domain Eukaryota; kingdom Viridiplantae; phylum Streptophyta; class Pinopsida; order Cupressales; family Cupressaceae; genus Cryptomeria; species Cryptomeria japonica. Next base: position 198,869,552 of record NC_081405.1, on the reverse strand, counting down.
CTCCTCCGCTGTCACGACACTATTGTGAAGACTATGGTAGTTGCTAAGAACACTCATGAACCGAATCCCGAGGAACTACAAGCGAGCATCCGGAAATTTCAAGGATTCATGTCTTCACAAAAGGCAACCTAAGTGTTTTTCAACACTTAGTTGAATTTTCTCTCTTTCGTAATCTTTAGTTGTAATTTCGTTTTGACAAGTTACATGTAAAAGTAATTTTTGTAAAATACAAGTTACACATTACTTGTACTTTTGTAATTACATGTAAGGCAACTACAAGTTATGTCCGATTAGGACTGTAGTTGGAATAAGTCTTAGTTAGTTAGAGTGACTCTTAGTTAATTAATGAAGTCTCAGTTATTTATTGAAGGAGTCTTGGTGGTTGAGAGAATCTCTCAAGTTAGTTATGATCCTCCCACCTTTTTCTCAAGGCTCCTCTTCTATAAATACTTGAGAAGTCCATTGTAAATATATCTTTTGGGAAAGCAAGCAAAAACTCTGCCAAATTTACAGCAAGAAGTCTTTGAGCTTATGTATGTGGATTGAAAGTTTTTGAAGAAATAATAAAGGACTACTCAAGTTTTGAGTCTTTGAGCTACATGTTTGAGTTTGAATCTTTTATTTCTTCTATGCCAAGCGTTTCTAAAGGAGCTTAGTCCAATCTGATTTGAAGTCTTTGAGCTGCAAGTAGAGAAGATTAATTAAAATAGGAAAATCTCTAGAAGGAGCAGCAAGTCTTTGAGCTTGCGTCTATTCTTGAGGAAAATTACTGTTTGATAAGAAATAGCAGCAAGTCTTTGAGCTTGCATTAATTCTTGTCTTTGTGTTAAAAGAATAGATTATTTCAGTCTTTGAGCTGTTATCTTTTATTCGTTGTAAAATTTAGTATAGCAAAGGGTAGATAGGACTTCCAATAGTCAAATCTTTGAGCTTGATATTGCTGTCCCATCCCGAAGGAAGTGACGGGAGTCTTTGAGCTTTCAGGAAACTTCACTTCCTTTCTCTCATTTTACTTGAAAGTGGTTACTGCTGTTATTCAATCGCTATCCTTTTCTGTGAAGAGAAAAAGGATATTGTCTTTCTTGAAAAAAAAAAAAGAAAGATTGCTGTCCCATCCAATTTTATTTTCCAAGTTGTAGTTAGATAGGGGGAGCCTTCCCTTAATAAGAAGAGTTTTTACTCGTGTGCTGTAGTTGAAACCACAATTTTGTATATTTCCCCAAGTGTACAAAATTTTCAACCAACATGTCCAACAGCCGCTACATATTGCTATCCTGCGGATCCTCTACCCTTTTGACAAATTCCGACATGTCCACATGCCCTATCTCTGTATCTTTAATGTGATCCAAAGGAGAAGAGACTTGAGAAGGTGAAACCTCATTTTGGTACTTATCATATTTATACTTCATCTTCTTTGGAATTGGAGATGACGGCAAATCTGACATTGAAGGACAACCTGGTATATTGCGATGAAGACTTAAAAGTGTTAAAGCAACATCATAATCAGCTGCAACTAACATTTTTCCTTCTTTAAATGGGAAGAACTCCAACCCTTGCACTTCACGATTTTGTGAGAGAAAGAGGGGAAAAAAATGGGAAATGCCAGGAATCTTGACTTTGACCAATTTCGGATCTTGGGGAAAATTTTACAAGTATACAAGTTTGGAAGAGCGCACATGCAATCGGATTTTTAAAACCCGAATGCAAGTATACTTGTAAAATGGTAAATGGAGAAATGGGTGAAAAATGGGAATTAGACTTGCGGGAAATGACGTGAACGGAAAGTACGGATATAGGCGTTATGGATGGATAAAAATGGAAAGATTTTGGGGATGACTTTTTCATGAAAATGGGGAGAAATTTGAACACACAATCCGGTTCTACAAACCCGATTTTAGAAGGATTGGCATTTTTCATCTTTGCAACTTGGAATTTCAACAAAAGATGGTTAAAAATTTTAACCGTAAGGGAAAAACAATGATTTTCATCCAACTTCAAGTAAAGAGGGAAAATGGGGAAGATCAATGCAATTCAAAAATTGCTTATCAAGGGGAAAAATCTCTCACAAACCGATTTTTGGGGAAAAACAACATATTTACAAATTTACAACTAGAAAAGAAAATAAGAAAACGGGAAAATAAGAAAATGAAACAAGAAAAGAAAAGAAATCATAACTTGTTTCAATCTGAAATGCCTCTCCAAAAGATGATCAATCTTTGGAAGAAAGAATAATAGCTCTTAAATAGAGATAAACCACAATCAGAAAACCTAGCCACGTTTTTACCAAAACGCCATAAACTGAAAAACGTGGCAGCAAATGCAAATAAAATGGCCCAAGGAGGGATCGAATCTTCTTCTAACTTCAACGCCTAGGCAAGAGAGGCAAAAACACCTTAGGAGATTGCTGCTTTGTGGAGTTTAGATCCACCAAAACGTGGATCTTAGGAATCACATGGAAGGCGATTTTAGCAGAAAATCAGCAAACAAGAACCCCGAATGGCGTGAAAGATGTTTGCAAACACATGAGAATAGGGAAGAATCCCAAACGCCTCTCCTTCCTTAAAAATCTCCACGAAATTTGCTTGAAATCTTCAACAAAAACATTTCTCATTGCTGGTCGGGTTTTTTGGAGGAAATAACAAGTTCGATTTTGCATGCATTCGTAAAAATCGGGTTTTAAAAATGCAATTACAAGTTTAAAATCCTCCAAATTGCACTTTATAGAGAAAATCAGGTTTTTTGGGCAAAATAGCGAGTTTTAAATGTCACTTTATTTCATTTCTAGGCAAAATCGGGTTTTGGCGAGAGATGTGCAAGTTATAAATTACTTGTAAAGGGAAAATAAAATCCCTACAACAAGTTTTAATAACTTGCACATATGTAATAGAGGTTAAAAATCCCTATTACAAGCAAAAGACATTAAAATAGGGGTTTTTCAAAAGAATTACAAGTAAACTTGTAACTTATCCAAAAAATCCCTATTTTAACTTAAAAAACCAAAAAGCAACAAGGGGGAAATAAAAAGCAAATTACAAGTTCTTATTTTTCAATAAAAGTGCACTTGTAATTAGCCAAAAATTTCCCTACAAAGACCAAAACAAAGAAAATCATAAAAACTTGCAATTCAAGGAAAATTTCCCACCTACAATCAGGGAGAAAAAACCCGAAATTGAAGGAAAGACATAGCAAACGAACCCAGAATGCGACGAAATTCAAAACGCAGTTCGAGGATGGACTGAGGATTAAGCCAGTCCAAGGATTAGGCGAAATTATACCTCGGAAAGCATTCCATAGAGTAAAATTTTCATTTTTTGACAAAAATTTCATGTAACGGACCTTCATTTTTTAAAACAAAAATGAGGACAAGGAGGATGGCAGCCCCTAGCATGTCCAAGGGCTTTTGAATAATCTTCCAAATTAAAGTTAAATAATGTTGAAATAAATTAAATTCCCATAAAATAGTTTTGAATAAAAATAAAATAAATAATATAATTTAAATAAAACTATTTATTTAAATAATTCTAAAATAAATTAAAACAATTCATATTTTGCATAGATGTATATAAGTTTCCATATAAAGTTCTATGTTACTTAAAATTATTTAATTCTTATTTTATTTTATGTATATTATTTACTTTATTTATTTGTGAAGAAATATTTTTATTTATTCAAAGCGATTTATCCATTTCAAAATTATTTTATTTCAATTTAAAATTATTTGAATATTTTATTTTACAATAAAAAATTTCGTGATCATTTTTTATTTATTTATATTATTTCAAAAATTGTTTTGGAAAAAAATTGGCAACGCAAAAGTATAAGATTTTTTGAAAAAATGGGAAAATAATCGTCAAAAAATTGGATTTAAAAAAAGTATATTAAAAAATTAAAATAAATGTTTTTAAAAAAAGAAAAAAAATACTTGTTTTTAAAATTTGAAGGTATTTATTATTAATCAAATATGAAATGAACTCGAGGGATAAAATGGGGAGCGAGAAAGAGCAGCCGAATTGCAAAAAGGAGCAGCTGAATAGCGAAAGCCACCAGGATGCATGCGAAAGAGAGAAACTAGGGCAAGACCACCTGCGAAAACCTGTCAAATGGAGAATACTGGAAGTAGACTGGGACGATCAGGGAATGCCAAACAGTCAAGCAGAACAAGCATGTCACAAACCAATGGAGAAAACCACAAATACCTGGAACAATTGGCATCCAAAACAAAAAACAGAAAGCGACACAATTGAAATCGACCTCACTGAGGAAGTAGATGAAGACAGACACATCCTTGAAACTCATGCGGCTATCGCCAGATTTGTTGGACCAAAAATGCCCAGGAAAATCATTCGCACATGGGTGGACGAAAATTGGGGAAAGCATGTTGTCATCAAATTTCTTCCCAAAAATTTCTTCGTCGCTGTATTCAAAGATGGCATGGACAAAGATTACACCCTAGATCTAAAAAACTGGTTTTTAGACACATATCCTCTATACATCCAACCATGGGCACCAAATTTTGATCCAACATCCTTGGCGGAATATGAAACACCAGTCTGGATAAGATTATTTAATTTGCCAATAGAGTATTGGAGCGATCAAAGTCTGGAAAAAATTGGTCAAACATTGGGTATTCTGCTAGAAATTGACGAAGGAATTATAGAACAGAATCTATACACATATGCGAGATTGAAAATTGCAGCCATTAAAAAGATTCCACAATCAAACACCCTCCTATCAATGGATGGAGAATGAACCCAAAATATTGAAATAGAAAAGGAAATAAAGCCATGCACGAAATGTGGAAGTAGACTACATCAAACTGAAAGTTGCAGAATTTTTGTTAAAAAAGCTTTTGACAAACCCCAAAGGAACCCTAAAAAAGTTTGGAGAAGAAAAGAAAACATTCCGCCACAAGAAGGCCAAGGATTAGAGGTCATCCCCCTGAAAGTACAAACAGATAGCACCCCACAGAACGTCTCACAGACCCCCTCTGAGGAACTGGCGAACAAGTCTTCGGACAAAAACCAATCTGACAAAGGAATTGAGCCAAAATTAACTGAGAAGGAGGCACTAGGCAATCAAGAGGAAGACTTGGAAGGACAAGTTGAAACCTGCTCGGAGAACTCAGAACCAACACAGGACAAAGATGAGCTCGATATATTAGATCCAAGATGCATAAGTCAATCCGCTAACACCTTTCTTGGCAGATCCAAAGGAATGGGAGGGAGAAGGAGCCACAGGATGATAAGAGAACAAAGAGCAAAGGAAAAAGGAATTATTAGTATATTGGATTACATGAAAGTACCCAAGGGAGGAAACCCCTCCCTTGGAGAAAAATGAAGATTACATCCTAGAATGTCAGGGGCCTATCTGCTCCTGACAAAAAGCGCTTGTTCAAAAGAGTTTTGAACAAGTTAGATTCAGATCTAGTTATGTTGCAAGAAACCAAGCTCAGTGGAGAAAAAGCTATGGAACTTATGAAATACTGCTTCAGATGGGAAGGTGTTTTCCAAGATGCTCAAGGCACTGCTGGAGGGCTGGGATTAATGTGGAACCCGGCTTGTGTGGAGGTCAATCCGATTGCATCATGCAACAATTGGATGGCATGCATTATTCACCATAAAACAATAAACCTCAATTTTCCTCTATTCAACATATATGGACCTATTAGAACAAAAGAGAAACTGAAAGCCTGGACAGAAATTACTGATCAAGCTAGGCTGCTCGATTTGGATAAAACAATAATGGCAGGAGACTTCAATGCTATACTGGACATCGATGAAAAGGAGGGAGATCTCAGGAAATCTGCAAAGGTGATAGATGATTTCAGGGATTTTGTATCAAATTGCAAATTGATAGATATTATACCAAAAAATAGTCGGTTTACTTGGACAAACAGAAGACTTAATTTTTCGAAAATCTCGGAAAGATTAGACCGCTTATTTGTCGGGGATTGGTGGATAAGGGGTGAATTTGTCATGGAGACTAACATTGTTCCTCAAATCGGCTCAAATCACCCTCTATCCCTGTCAATCGCGCAAGAGTTAACTGGTAAGAAAAACTATTTCAAATTTTTAAGCATGTGGTGGCACAATCCAAATCTCATGACCAATCTTAAAAATTGGTGGTTAGAAGGAAACATTTTTTCTAGTTCCCCAAGCTACAAATTCATGAAACGAATCCACTTTCTAAAAAATAAACTCAAAATCTAGAATAGATTCTCCTTCAAGAACATATTTGCAGAAAAAACCAGATTAGAAGAGAAAATGGAAACTATTAGTAATCGGGTTATGGTGGACGGAATGAAAAATTCCGACTATGAATTAGAAAAAAAATTAAAAGAACAGTATGGAGAGATTTTAAAGAGGGAAGAAACATACTGGAAGGACAAGTCTAGAGAACTGTGGATAGCGGATGGAGATTTGAACACAAAATTCTTTCATGCATCCTCCAAAGCTAGAAGAGCCAAGAACAAAATCAGCACAATCAAGGATGAACAGGGCTCACTAAAAACATCTGAGAAAGAAATAGAGCAAGCAGCACTAGATTACTTCATAGGGTTGTTGGGAGAAAAGGACCAGAATGACAATGAGAATTTCCCTATAATTTCAGAGGTGATTGACAAACTTATAACAGAAGGGGATTGTGAAATACTGCTTGCACCTTTTTCATTAGAAGAAATCAAAAAGGCTACCTTTGCTCTACATCCACACAAGGCACCCGGACCGGATGGACTGACTGCAGAACTCTTCTAGAAATGTTGGGATTTTATGGGCAAAGACATCTGGTCTGTAGTTGAGGAATTCAGAAAGAAGCAGAAGTTCGTTAAAGAAATTAATAGAATATTAAAATAATGTTAATTTTAGTATAAATGCTCAATAGTGTATAATCTATTTTAGTTAGATCGTCTTCGATCTTCTCAGCAGTTTCTTATTAGAAACTTGCTATTCTTGTAAATATCCTTGTATTATTTATTAGCGTCTTGCTCATTCTGATATTCATTCAATTCTTTGAAATCCATTGCGTGTCTTGCATTGTTTTATGGTATCAGAGCTATAGGAGAAATGTTTTCGAAAAAAATTTAATTCTAATTTCCAATTAGTGGAAATTTTCGAAAAATTTTTTCTGGTGTTTAAAAATCCTTCAAAGGTTTTTTTGTCCGTTGCCTAGCTCCTGTTTTTTGCGACCTGCACCCTGTGGTCGGCGTCGTTCAGCGTCGTGTGTCTGCGACCTGTGTTCACGCGACCTGCAGGGTCGTCACGTTTTTCTTTCGCGACCTGCAGGGTCGTCACGTTTTTCTTTCGCGACCTGTGTTCGCGTGACCTGCAAGGTCGTCACGACCTCCGTCTGTCATCTCCGGCGTCGCGACCTCCGTCTGTCATCTCCAGTGTTCCGTCTGCAATCTCCACCTACAACCTCCTGTTGCTGGTCCGCGCGATAACCCCTTCTGCTCGTGCCTCCCTCCGTGGCCCACGCGCGAACTTCACAGCGCGCGGTTTCTGACACGCGAGCTTCACAAACTGCGTTTTTCTACATAATCTGCATTTTTTTTCGATTAAGGTGTTTACCTTCTGTTTTTCATCGAAAATAAATTTTTCTTGTAGAATCTTGCTGGTTTTTTTGAAACCTAATCTGGTTAGTTGCCCGATTTTTCTGGGTGCCTCGATTTTTGTGCCTCGATTTTTGAGCCCGCGGATCCAAATTCTAACAGCAGATTCCTTCTGGGTTTTTCGCACGCATTTCTAGGTGGTCTTTGGATTTTTCTGGGTCAGCCAAGAATTTTTTTGGGAAACGTGCAAATGGCTTCTCTCACCAATCTGATGTTAGAAGGGAGTCAACGCTTTAATGGTCACAATTACAACATCTGGAAACAGCGTATGTTGACCATTTTTGAATATAGGCGTCTTGACCAGCTTGTTTTAGGAAAAGAGCTCAATCCTGGTACACCTAGTGCAGATCAAGATAAGTTTGATGAACGCAATCAAGAGGCAGTTATGCTTCTCAAACTCTCAGTGACTGATGATCAGTTATCGCAGATTCCTTCCGACAAGACAGCTTCTGACATCTGGAAGCATCTGAAGGAATTGCATGAGACATCCGACAAGAGCCGAGCATTCTTTCTAAAGAATCAGCTGTTCTCCATTATGATGGACAAACGTATGTCCTTACAGGAACACCTCACGAGGATTAAGGACATTCGAGATCAGCTCGAAGCTATTGGTCGGACTATGGAGGAAGAAGACATGGTAGTAATCACTCTGAAAAGTCTTCTGAAATCGTATGAACACTTCATTGAGACCCTCAATATTACTTCCACTAATGTTGATCTGAAGTTTTCAGAATTGTGCACCAAACTTCTACAGCAGGATCGCTGGAAACAACAGTTTGGTAGTGGTACTACATCAGCCTCTTCGGAAAATGCCTTCACAGCTCAATCCTTTTTGAAGGATAAAGGCAAATTTCAGTCATCTCAGTCTTCTCAGCAGAAAGGCTCTTCTCAGACACAGGATGGAGCTAAGAAGAAGAATGCGCAGTGCAATTACTGTCACAAGTACGGCCATATGAAGAAAGATTGTCGTCAGAGGCTAGCTTCTGAACAAAAGAAGCAGGGAGGGTCACACCAGAAGGCGCATGTTGCTGAACATTCCGAGCAGAAGGAATCTGCCTTTTATGCCTTTATGGCTAAGAGGTCTTCAAATCATGCCAGGTCTTCTGCTTGGTACATCGACTCTGGTGCATCACGTCACTTTTCTCATCGGCGTGACTGGTTTACAGACTTCTCCCCTTTCAGTGATTCCGTTGTATTTGGCGGAGGTGAGGAGTATACAGTTGTTGGCAGAGGCACTGTTCAGATACAGTCTGGTGGCAGGACTCTCCTTTTTCTGAATGTGTACTATGTTCCTGGAATGGAACTTAATCTGCTCTCTGTCAGCCAGATTATGAGGAATTCTCCTCAACTAGATGTGGTGTTCAGTGCTCACAAGTGTTCCATCATTGATCGGGCGACTCGTCTTACTGTTGTTGTTGGTCTAGAGGATCATGGCCTATATAGGCTTCTTGACACTGGTGATTCTCCTGAAGTGGCTCTAGCAGCTCGTGTCTCTCCTCTCAGCACTTTGTGGCATCAGAGATATGGACATCTCAACATTCAGTATCTCTCTCAGCTATCTCGGGAGGGACTTGTTTCAGGGTTACCTGATATTCAGACTCGGCATCTTGGAGTAAGTGGCACCTGTCAAGCTATCAAACAGCATCGGACTTCATTTACACATGGAAAGTCTTGCCGCGCATCTAAGGTACTTCAATTACTTCATGCTGATATTTGTGGTCATATGAATACATCTTCTGTTACTGGTTGCAAATATTTTTTGCTTATTGTAGATGATTTTAGTAGAAAGATGTGGGTGTACTTTCTTAAACATAAATCAGATGTATTTAGTATCTTTCAGAAGTTTAAGTCCTTTGTTGAAAAAGAGTCTGGACATAGTATCATTACTCTTAGGACAGATAACGGGGGGGAATTTTGTTCTTCTGCATTCTCCAACTTCTGTGATACCCATGGCATCAAACGCCAATTGACTACACCCTACACTCCTCAGCAAAACAGTGTTGTCGAGCGTCGCAATCATACGGTTGTTGAGATGGCTCGCTCTATGTTACAACACAGGAGTGTTCCGAATAAGTATTGGGCTGAAGCAGTGTTTACTGCTGTCTACCTTCTTAACCGTTCTCCTACTCAGGCTGTTAAGGGGAAGACTTCATACGAGGTTTGGTCTGGTCGGAAGCCTCAGATCAGCCACCTGAAGGTTTTTGGCTCTGTTGCCTATGTTTGGATTCCAGATGCTAAGCGCTCCAAGTTGGATTCCAAAAGTCAGAAACTCATGATGACAGGATACAGTGATCACCATAAGGCCTACAGACTGATAGATATAGACGCTGAACGTCTTATCTTCAATCGTGATGTTGTATTTGATGAAGACAGAGGATTCTTTCAGTCCCCTTCTTCTGAGCAGAGTTCTGAGGATCAGCCTCACAGTGTTCTTATTCCATTAGGTTCGCCTGATGGGAGGGATGATGCAGAATCTATTTTCGATGATGCACTACCTGAGTTCCCTCCGGAGAATAATCCTCCTCTTGCTGCTCCTGTTCCTAATCCTGAGCCTCTTCCAGCTCCTCCAGATGTTCGCACTTCTACTCTTCGGCCTAAATGGTGGGCCAAGACCATTGGTGATCTCAGGGATACTGAGCTCATTGAGGGTAGAACCTCCCGTAATAAGAGCAAACAGCAGCATACAGTCAATTTTGCTCTCGTGGCTAACATACACAGTGTTTTTGAGCCTCGGACATACTCAGAGGCTAAAGGTATACCTGAGTGGGAACAGGTTATGGAAGCTGAGTTCCAGAGTCTTCAGAAGAATCACACTTGGGCCCTTTCTGATCTTCCTTCAAGGAAGAAGCCCATTAGCTGCAAATGGGTGTACAAAGTAAAATACAAAGCTGATGGAACCCTAGACAAGTATAAGGCTCGTCTTGTTGCTCGTGGGTTCTCACAGAAAGAAGGCATTGACTACGAGGAGACTTTTGCTCCTACAGCCAAAATGAGTACCATACGGCTCGTTCTTGCCTTGGCAGCCTAGTTCAGTTGGAAAGTCCATCAGATGGACGTCAAGAGTGCTTTTTTGAATAGTGACTTACAGGAAGAAGTCTACATGACGCAACCCCCAGGATTCAAGGTTGTTGGTCAAGAATAGAAGGTCTGTAGACTAGTCAAAGCACTCTATGGTCTGAAACAAGCTCCTCGGGCTTGGTACATGAAAATTGATAAGTACCTGACAGATCATGGTTTTCAGCGGAGTCCATCTGATGCAAACTTGTATATCAAGCATTCTAGTAATGATATTCTGTTTGTGGTTGTCTATGTGGATGACTTAATCATTACTGGCAGTTCAGCACATTTGATCACTGGGATCAAACAGGATTTGTGCCGCACCTTTGATATGACAGATTTGGGACTTCTACATTACTGCTTAGGAGTTGAAGTCTGGCAGACTGAGAACAGTATCTCTCTCTCTCAGTCCAAGTATGACAAAAGTCTTGTGGACAGATTCAGAATGCAGGATTGCAAACCTGCCTCTACTCCTATGGAACCCGGGCTCAAACTTTCAGCTCAGTCATCCTCACCAGTTGTGGATGAATCTCTGTTCAGGCAACTAGTGGGCAGCCTAATCTATCTTACTGCCACTAGACCTGACATCAGTTTTGCAGTGAGCTACATTTCACGCTTCATGACAGCTCCCAAGGCTGATCATTGGATAGCAGCGAAGCGTGTGCTGCGTTATGTGAGTGGCACTCCTGATTATGGACTTCTGTACACTCGGAGTTCTGATCCTATACTCAGTGGTTACACAGATTCTGACTGGGCAGGTTCGGTTGATGACCGTAAGTCTACAGCAGGGTATGTGTTTAGTTTGGGATCCGATGCTGTCACATGGACTAGTAAGAAGCAACAGGCAGTGGCTCTCTCCTCGACAGAAGCAGAGTATCGGGGAGCAGTTAAGGCATCTTGTGAGGCGGTTTGGCTTCGACGAATGCTTGCGGATATGCATGTCTCCCAGGCAGGTCCTACTCCCTTGTTCTGTGATAATCAGGGAGTGCTCAAACTCGCCAAGAATCCAGTCTTCCATGAAAGAACCAAGCATGTGGAAACTCATTGTCACTATATTCGACAGCTGGTTGAAGACAAATCCATCCAGTTGCTGTATGTTCCTACCTCGGAGCAGCCAGCAGACATCTTCACCAAGCCCCTTGGTTCTGATAAATTTGTAAAATTCAGGGGGTCTATAGGTGTAGTTAATAGATTGAGCATTAAGGGAGGGTAATAGAATATTAAAATAATGTTAATTTTAGTATTAATGCTCAATAGTGTATATTCTATTTTAGTTAGATCGTCTTCGATCTTCTCAGCAGTTTCTTATTAGAAACTTGCTATTCTTGTAAATATCCTTGTATTATTTATGAGCGTCTTGCTCATTCTGATATTCATTCAATTCTTTGAAATCCATTGCGTGTCTCGCATTGTTTTACAAATAAACCACACTCTAATTGCGCTAATACCCAAGAAGCAGGACTGCGAATCAATGAAGGATTTTCGTCCCATATCCTTGTGCAACACAATTTACAAAATCATCTCCAAAGCCTTGGCTGAAAGACTAAAGAAACTGCTTCCTAAACTCATCTCGGAAAATCAAAATGGATTCACTCCAGGAAGGGAAATAGCGGACAGCATCATCTTGGTTTCTGAAATCATTCACTCTATCCATAAAGAAAAGCAAAAAGGTATGATCATCAAACTTGATGTAGCTAAAGCATATGATCGTGTTGTTTGGAATTTCTTAATGTGTCCTTAAAAAATTTGGATTCCCTGGAAAATGGATTGAGTGTATCAAATTTTGCATATCTACGGTAAACTTTTCACTGTTGGTAAATGGAAATGTATGCGGATTCTTTGGTGCCACCAATGGTCTGCGACAAGGTGACCCTCTGTCCCCAGCCCTTTTTGTGCTCATGGCTGAAGTGTTAGGAAAACTGATTCAAAAAAGACAAGCAGAAAACACATGGAAAGGAATCAAAGTGCATGAACAGATGAGAGTTGTCACCCATTCTCAGTTTGCCGACGACACCATTATCTTTGGAGAAGCGACAATTGAGGAAGCAAAATGCATTATGAATACATTGGACAACTACTCAGAACAGTCCGGGCAGATTATGAACAAGCAGAAATCACAAATAATATTTTTGAACACCAATAAGAAATCTCAGCAAAGAATTGCAAATCTCATGGGGATAGAAATTGCAGACCTCCCCCCTCAAATATCTTGGAGTCCGAATAGACAAAGGTTGCAGACAATCACAAATATGGGATGATGTGAAGAATTCTTGTTTAGCAAAATCAAATCAATGGAAGAATAGATGGCTATCACAGGCAGGGAGACTCACCATGGTAAAATCAGTACTTTCAGCTATCCCAATTTACAGTATGTCTTGCTTCAAGCTTCCATATGCTGCTGGAAAAAACTTAGACAATATTCTGAGGAAATTTGTATCGAAAGGAGCTAAGGAGACCAAAAAGATACTTCTCATAAATTGGGATACAATGTGCTTAGTAAAAGAAGGAGGTGCTGGACTAAGGAAAATGGACTTGCAAAATAAAGCCTTGGGCGCAAAACTGGCATGGAAAATGTACACTGAGCCCCAGAAGCTATGGTGCAGGATATTCCAAAGGAAGTATCTGGACTCGGAAAACCCAAACAGAATTCTTACCATGGCAAACTCTGAAAGAGGATCAGCCACATGGAACTTTCTGTGGGACTGCAGAAGCATCATAACGGAGCATATTTCTTGGCATGTTGGGAATGGCAGAACGGCTAGATTTTGGAGAGATTCTTGGGAAGGGGAATCCGCTCTGATGGAATTAATCAACAATCGTGACTGGATCAAGAGCATGGAGAACACTTGGGGCCAATTTGTGGGCGATTACTTTGACACAGCTAAAGAAAAGGATGGGAAAAGAGCATGGAAACAGTTCACCAATGGATGCCCAATATTATGCAACCAAACAAACGAAATACTAAAAGGCAGAGCCATCCCAATATCATTAGAAGAAGACAAGATTTTCTGGTGTGCTACCAAATCTGGTGCATATTCAGTAAAACTTGGATATGAAGTTCAAAGGAATAAAAATTCTAATCCGGAATGGCCATACAAGTTATGTTGGGACAAGAAGCTGCTACCAAAAGCAGGAGCATTCTTGTGGATAGCACTCCACAACAGAATTCTAACTGGGGATAGATTAAAAATGGTAGGCATTGAGGGCCCCAACATGTGCATCATGTGTAGAACACAAAAAGAAACTGCCAATCATCTACTTTATAACTGTCCTTATGCGGAAACCTGTTGGAATTGGTTCTTTGAGAATACAAATTTCAAATGTGTCAGGAATGAACAGTTATATAACTTCCTCACTGCATGGCCTATCAAGCACAACTCAAAATGGAGCGACCTCTGGATAGTTGGACCATCATTGATTACATGGCATATCTGGAATGAAAGAACAAGAGGATATTTAAAGAAAAAGAGCTCCCAGTAGACAAACTCATCTGCAATATCAAAAGTGCAATTGAAGAAACTATCAATGGAAAAGTAAATGCATATAATGAATGGGACCGCATGATGGAAAAATATTGGCTTCTAAAAAGACAGACATACATCCCACTCACCACCAATAAGAAACTGGATAGAAAGAATGTCAGATGGAAAGCTCCGCAAGAGGATTGGCTAAAACTAAACTTCGATGGTGCGAGTAGAGGAAACCCGGGAGAAGCTGGCCTGGGTGTCATAATCAGAAATAACACGGGAGATATTCTTCACGGAGCATATGGTGACCTTGGCCATGTCACCAATAATGTGGCAGAAATCAGAGCTTTAGAGGCAGGATTGAATCTATGTGTACAAAAAGGACTCTCCAAAATCATCATTGAGGGAGACTCACAGATTGTTATAAATGGGATAATCAAATCATATTTTCACAGTTGGAATTTGGAAAAATGGCTTCCCCGAATTAACCAGCTACTCAGCTTGATTGGAACTTACGATATCAATCATGTATACAAAGAAGGGAATCGGTTGGCAAACCATCTAGCAAATCTGGGAGTTGAATGCAATAATGAAATTGTCACATTTGACAAATACTCAATGATAGAAAGCATTATTGAGCTGAGCAAGATGGATTCTTCATGCGAAGGCATCGGTTAAAAAATCCAAGGAATTAACATCCCGACCCAAGATATGTAGGTGGCAAGAGATATATGGGTCTGCCTTCATAGTATATCTTGGATCGGGATTATGTAATCAAGGTGGCGGGTGGACAGTCTTAGTTTTTATGTTATGTCTGAAGGCAAACAGTATGTAACCGTATTTTGATACATTAATATAGGGCGCTATCCCCGTAAAGATAGCACTTACCTTAAAAAAATAAAATAAAAAATTGAAGGTATTTATCATTGTAATTAATAATTATGTCATACTGACAATAAAATTCCAATTAAGTTTTGAAAAGATATAAATTTTAATTTTAATATAAATATTTATATTTCTTAATTTTTATTTTTTAGTAAATCAAAATTATTAATAAAATTAAGTAAACTATAATAAATTAGAAATATTAATAAGTTTTAAAATTGATGCGGGAATCCAATCAACTATTCTTTCTTCTTTGGAGACTTCCAGAAAGAAAAGATCAAAGAAACCCTTTAGTCCACCTCTCACAAGAGCCTTAGCTACTAAACGAAGTCTGCATAAGGTTTTTTCGGTAGGATTGGTTTCTCCAGTTTCTTTGAATGTTTTGAGGGGAGCTGATGCTTCCCCTCAGGACCAATGAGGATTATATCCTGGAATGTTAGGGGCTTAAACACCCCTAACAAACGACGCTTGATTAAGTCACAATTGGACTTAATGAAGTGTGATTTGGTGTTGCTACAAGAAACTAAGCTAAATCTCTATTCGGCTGATAGGTTATTTTCTTCTTGGAAAGTATGGAATTTTTGCCCATCTCCCTCTTCAGGTGCTTCAGGTGGGCTGGCAGTTCTTTGGAGAGATTCTGTTGTACATTTCTCATTAATTGCTTCCTCATCTAATTGGATGCTTGGGCTAGTTAAGAGCAGGGCGTCAAATTTAAAATT